>NW_004443981.1:6272974-6359127 GCF_000243295.1 Trichechus manatus latirostris
TTTTTTTTTTTTTTTTTTGGAGAGACTGGAGGTATGCCCTTAACCCCGGCCTCTGTGACTGTGCCCTGATCTCATGTCTCCTACTGTCCGGACTTTTCCTTTACCCCAACCACAGCCTGGTGGCTTAGCCCTGCCAGGGAAATCTCCCTCCTTGCTGCTGAGAACTAGGACCCTTTTTCCTGCCAACCTGACCCTGTTGGCACCCTACCACTTCACTTGGTTGGTAGAGACCGGCAGACCCAGTGGGTCTCTGGCCTATACTGGACCCACTCTCATGTCCCCACGTCCTCCTCTTCTTTTGTTACATTCTGTCAGCCCCTCCAGCAAGTCAGCCTCAGGCACTGAGAAGAAAAATTCAGGATAAGAGACGACAGAGAGAATTTAGCAGAATTGGCCCAACAAGTAGGAACAGCAGCCATTCACCTCAGTCCGGGATCAGCAAACTACAGCCCAGGGTCCAGATCCAGCCTCCAGCCTGTTTTCGTAAAGTTTTATTAGAACACAACTGCGCCCACTCATTTACACATAGTCTGGGGCTGCTTTCCCCCTACAACAACAGCAGAGTTGAAGAGCTGTGACAGAGAACGTATAAACCATGAAGACTACAGTAGTTACCATCTGGTTCTTTGCTGAAAAGGTTTGCCAACCCCTGACATAGGTGAAGGCCACCGAGGAGCACTAAGCTGAAACTCTTGCACAGATATATTTTCCCTACCGCCTTGGAGGGGTTTGAATTTCATCATTAGTGCGTCCTCATCTGTAAAATGGGATCATGATACAATATACCTCAGAGGGTTGTTGAGAGGATATAAAAAAAGAAAATCATGCAAGAAAAGAGCTTAATGCAATGCCTGGCATATGGTAAGCACTCAAAGTTATTGATTATTATTTTTATTCTCATATGAAAGCCCAGAGAAGTAAAGCAACTTGCCCAAGGTCATAGAGCTAGTAAGGAGCAGAGCCAGGACTTGACCCCAGGTGGACTAACCCCCAAGAGCACGCTCCCAATCACTGCCCATATTAACTCCTGCTAACCACACACCAGCCCCAGGAAGCAGCCGTTGATAGCAGCACAGAGACCAGGGAGAGTACAACAAAAACTCTACCTATTTAATCCTTATTAGGCCAGCACTAGTTACTGGCTTCAAGAGGGCCAAGGAAAAGACTCTGTTTCCCTTCCCTCCTGGAATTGTAATGGTTTCAGAGTGTGAACAGAACATTCTGAGATTCCCAAGGGTGGAATGGGCCAAAATCTCCAAATGCATAGATTCCGTTCTCACCAATTTTTCACCATGTGCACGCCTCTTACTAGTTGGTGACCTTGGACAAGTTATTAAACCTCTCTGAACCTCTGTTTTTCCTTATCTGTAAAATGGAGCTGCTCTACCCATCTCCCTGGGGTGATGGAAAGCTCAAATGGGCTGAGAACTGTGATGGTGCTTGGGAGACTGTACTGGAATCTGTGGACCTCTGGGAAGACTGGTGCCACCATATGAAACCCACACAAAGGGACAGCTCCCAGCTGCAGGCTCATTTGGTTTTTCTCTCAGCCAGTCCTTCAGAAACAAGATCTACAAGACCCATGGGATTCAAAACCTGGCCACTAGCCAAGGATGTCCAGTCTCCAATGTCTACCTTTTCTTTGCAAGTCATGCCATTCTGCCTGACTCAGGATGTTTTCAGCAAATCTCTTCCCTGAATGTCTCATCTGAGGCCAATTGGTTGCAGCAACTTCATCTCCATTTCCAAGCTACAACAGGCCAAATTGGATTGGCTTGGAGAAGACTGGTTATCCACCAAGATGCTTTAATGAGTTGGGATTGAAGGGTCTCTGGCATTAATTGGACAATGCAGATCATTTATTATACCTCTTTAATAGAATTAATTT
This sequence comes from Trichechus manatus latirostris, assembly GCF_000243295.1. NCBI lineage: Eukaryota > Metazoa > Chordata > Mammalia > Sirenia > Trichechidae > Trichechus > Trichechus manatus. The sequence goes on from NW_004443981.1 coordinate 6,274,863, forward strand.
GCAAATATGTATGTTGGGCAAATTGGGTGTTTTGATAGTAATGGTAGGTGGTTACCAACAATGAAAGGATTTTTTGAAAGTCACTGGAATAGTACCAAAGCATGTTTTGGGAGATGGCTCGGGTATTATTAATAAGAGGCTGGCCGGTTCCTTCCACCGACAGGAGCAGGAAGCAGTGAGCCTCTCGGGAAGGGGATTCAACCGCGGTAGCCGCCATTGTTGAGTGTCTACTAGGTACTAAGCACGTCACTTATCTTTTCTTCTCTTAACCTCCCCCCATGAGCTGGGTATTATTATTATTCCCATTTATTCCCAGGTGAGCAACTGAGACCCAGAGCTTAAATGACTTATCCAAGGTCATACAACGCTAGGGCTAGAAGGTCTTCAGACTCCAAGTCAGAGCGTCATTCAATACGAGTTCATTTCTCTTCCCTTTCCTTAGTTAACATCCTTTTGGTTAAAATATGCTAGGAGCAATGGGATAGACAAATCTGAGGCAGCTCAATCTTCTTGGCCTCTCTGTTTATTGATCATTTTATCATAAATTTGCATCAAGCCACTTGATCCGACAAAGGCATTTCCCCCCTTGGTTTGGGAATGCATTTATATGAAAAAAATTATACATCTGTGGAATTAAATCACATTTAATACGCGAGTTTTATGGAGAAGAATAAAATTTTATGAACTAAAGACTGTGATGATGAACTCTGTTAGACTGGGGCCTTCTGAGCGCTAACTCGGCCCTCTGCAGTCGGAGCTGCCTAATGATCATCATAGCTCCCACGTCTGAGGGCTTACTGTATGTCAGGCTCTGCAGATACAGTAATCTCCTTGAATCTTCACAACAATGATGGGAGGCAGGCCCTTCTATTATTAACCCCACGTTACAGATGAGGAAAACTGAGGCACAGAGAGATTAAGTATTTGCCAGAGTCACTCAGTAAGAAGTAGAGCATAATTTTAATCTAGGCATGTTTGACTCCAAAGCCCAGGTTCTTTCTATTACAGAAACCCATTGTTGTTGAGTAGATTCGACTCATGGAGACCCTATAGGACACAGTAGGGTTTCCAAGGCTATAAATCTTTACGGAAAGGAGACTACCACATCTTTCTCCCATGGAGTGGCTGGTGGGTTCGAACCGCCAACTTTTCAGTTAGCAACTGAGTGCTTAACCACTGTGCAACCAATACTGTTCATAAAAAGCAAAGGTGGAGTCCTTTGCTACTCACCTGACCAGTAAAGTAACTGAGAGTCATTTAGACCAGTGGTCACCAACTAACAGCTGCTGGCTGAACCCAGCCCACAGAGCATCCGGTTTGATGAACTTGAGTTTTTAACTTCTGCTTTGGGTTGGGTACCTCAGTGGAGCTTGTGGGCCCCAGTTTGACTCCACCATTGCCCTTGTCTCCCAAGCAGGGAGAACCTAAGAGCCTCCAGACAGAAATCCTGTCACCTGGGGGTTGGTTTACAAGGCCCACGGGCTTCAGTCATTCACTTGCAGGCCCTGCAGCAGGCTGTCAACCTGGTTTAGGCTGACCCTCTCATTTTATAGACCCCGGGAGGGGAAAGGGTTTACCCAGGGTCACTCAGCAAGCCCATGGCAAACCAGGACTCAGCAGGCCACACTCTCAGCCCCCGGCACTGCCAGAGGCCCAGGCCCTGCCCTCCACACCTGTCGGCTGTCAGTCCCCAGCGTGTTTCAGGTGAAGCTGCCTCTCCAGCCCCCATGGTCCCGGTTTTTTTCCTCTGAGGGAGGCTGAGGTCAGGCAGGTGGAGTAAAGTGAGCCCCTGGCCCCTGCTCTTCCCTGAAGGCAGCTCAGGACATTTTCGGAAGCCTCAGGTTTGGCTCTTTCGGGAATAAAGAGCTGGCTTTTAATCATGCAACCCAGAAGGCTGGCCCCTCAGGCAGGCCTGAGGAGAGGGATCCTCCCAGGGCTGCCTGGCAGACGCCCTGATTTCCGCTCCTTCAAGTGGCCACTTGGAGAAGAAAGGAGCCAGCAAGTAATCAAGCATGAAGGACAGGAGAGTTCTTCAGGTGAGGACAATCACGCTGCCCAGCTGTGGGGCGGTGGGGGGTGGCTCTGCAGAGGGGGGTTGGGCCGGTTCCAGACAGTGGGTGTACCCAGAGCCTTAGGCTTGGAGCACTCAGCGCTGACCCAGCTGGGGGATGCAGACAGAGGGACACACGCCCAGGCCTAGCAGCCAGGTCAATTGGGGTTGGAATCAGGACTTTCTCCTTGAACTACTCTGGCTGCGGGCAAGTCAGTTAAACTCTTTAAGCCTCAGTTTCATCAACTGCAATATGGAAATGATAACTCCTCTCTCCTCATGTTTTGGTAAGTCCCTGGGTGGTGCAAGTGGTTTGTGCTCGACTACTAACCTTAAGGTTGGCGGTTCAAACCCACCCAGAAGTGCTGTGGAAGAAAGGTCTGGTGACCTCCTTCCCGTAAAGATTACAGCCAAGAAAACCCTGTGGAGAAGTTCTACTCTGTAACACATGGGGTCACCATGAGTCGGAATCGACTCGACAGCAGCAGGTTTGGTTTTTTGGAGTGTTTTTGTGACGAGTACATGAAAAGATATATGCCAGGTACTTAGAGCAAGGAGGGAGACACAAACAGGAATGACAGCCAATAGCAGCTGACCATTGTGCGCACAGGCAGCCGCTCACTCTTCACGCCGCAGCCTGATGGGACAGATGGTGTTGTGCTGACGCTCACTCACAGCTTGCCATGGGAATCTGGCTCCGACTCTTGGAGTGCAGCGGCCTGTGCTGCTGGGCGGCGTGTGATGACTCAGCTCTCCCTTCTCTGTGTGAATGAGCAGCTGGGAAATCCGCCTCCATCTGGCGCGTTAGGTCATCATTTGGACCCCACATGGTGCGAACACATCATTGTGTTTGTAATGGGGATAATGTTTTGAAAATAATTAATGGGTACGTTCTTTATTCTCCAGGAAACCGCGTTCCCCAGTATAGCTCCACGGACCGTGTGGCGCCTTCAGGGCCCTTCAGGCAGGAGGAGGAAAAGATGCAGGGGAAGTCCTACCAGACAGGGTGAAGGAGCAGAGAGCAGACCTCTTCCGGAACCTGGTGGATTGTTGGTGAAAAGGAGAGAAAGGCTGCATAGGGCTGAGAGGCTAGATGTGATGTCCTCACCTTCCCTCCTGGGGGTAGGGATGCTGTAGAAATGCCCGGACTGGCCGCAGGTAGCCCAAGAACATAGTGGCCCCTCAGCCTCCGGAAGCCCCCCAGCTGTGGGCAGCCTTGGCAGAGTGCTGGCACAGCCCTCCCCGGCCTTGAAGGAGGGTGCAGGAGTCCAGGAGTTCTTGGGCCTGGAGAGGAGGCCTGCGGGTGCTGAGAGGGCAGGGAGACCAGCAGGGGCCGTGGCCAAGAAGAGGAGACAGCTATGGAATGGACACTTGCAACTGGGGTGGGGGGGAGCGCAGCTCATCACCCTAAAAGGCCAGAAGGGCCCAGGCACACCCCCAAAGTCACCTGTCCAGGAAGCAGAGATCTGTGGAGACCCAGCAGACATCACGTGGTCAGAGACTGGCTCCCCCAGAGATTCTAGACACCTGCTCAGGTGCACACCCAGGTGCCCCCTAGAGGGAAGCAGGTCCAGGGAGGAAGTCTCCAAGGCTGAGCATTTGTCCAAAAGAGATGGAGCCATCCAGAAGCAGCGAGGGGAACTAGAAGAGGCTGCCATGTTAATTTGCAAATTCAGGTTTTCTCCCCACCACACTCGATGAGGTGGGAGCTCAGAACAGTTATGTGAAATAAAATGCTGTGTTCTTTTCTTTATGCTTGGGTAGCCTGTGTTAATTTTATAATCCACTCTTAACTCATTCATTCACTCAACAAATATGTATGGTGCCAAGCCTGTGTTGAGTGCCGGGGATTTGGCAATGAGTAGAACTGAAAGCCAGAGAAGGCTTGTCTTCTCACGGACCTTACGTTCTCATGGGAGGAGAATCATGACACAGATGCAGATCAAGGGCTCCCCAGTGGTGAGGGGCAATATCGAAGACACTCTAGGGTGGGGGCCTAGGGAGCGACTGTTGTTGTCTTGTGCCTTTGGATCGGTACCAACTTATGGCGACCCTGTGTGTGGCAGCGTTGAAGCTCCGTAGGCTGTTCTTGGCTGTAGTCTTTACAAAAGCAGATTGCCAGGCCTTCTTTCTGTCAATGGTGATGCTGCATGGGTTTGAATCACCAACCTTTCAGTTACCAGCCAAAGCATTTGTGCCACCAGGGACCTTACAGAGAGTGACTAGGGATGGCCCGAGAAAGCCCAGAGGTAGTTGGAGGAGGAGTACTTGCCAAGGCCTAAAATGGAAAGGGCTGGCCTAGGAGAGGGACAATAGCAGGAAGGCCAGGGTGAGCTGAGCAAGGATGTCACGGGGAGAGTGGCAGGAGACGAAGTGGGGGACAGCATAGGCCACATCAGGGAAGTCCTCATGAGCCAGGGTGAGTTCAGCTTTTAAGGCTGAAGGAAGCCATGGTAAGTTTTAAAATGTCCTATCTGATTTATGTTTCATAAGATCACTCTATGGAGCCCTGGTGGTGCAACGGTTAAACACTTGGCTGCCAATTGAAAGGTTCCACCAGCGAAAGAGTCCACCAGTTTGAATCCACCAGCAGCACCGCAGGAGAAAGACCTGATCATCTGCTCCCGTAAAGATTACAGCCTAGAAAACCCTATGGGATATTTCCACTCTGTCACATGGGGTCGCTATAAGTTGAAAATCGACTCAAGGACACACAACAACAACAAAATTACTCTGGTTTTTTGTTTTTTAAAAAATTTCATTGTGCATTAGGTGAGAGTTTCCAGGGCAAATTAGTTTCTCATTCAAAAATTTATACACAAATTGTTTTGTGACATTGGTTGCAATCCCTGCAAAGTGTCGGCACTGTCCCCCTTTCCCTTTCCACCCTAGGTTCCCCATGTCCGAAATGTCCAGTTTTCCTGTCCCTTCCTGCCTTCTTGTTTTTGCTTTTGGGCAGGTGTTGCCCATTTGGTCTTGTATACTTGATTGAACTAAGAAACGTGTTCTTCATGTGTGTTTTTGCGTTCGTGTTTGTTACTGGGAGTGGCTTCAGTTCTGAATTAGCAGGGTGTCCAGGGGCCGTAGTCTCGGGAGTTCCTCTGGCATCTGTCAGAACAGTCAGTCTGATCTTGTTTTGTGAATTTGAATTTTGTTCTACATTTTTCTCCCACTCTGTCCGAGACCCTTTATTGTGATCCCTATCAGAGCAGTCAGTGGTGGTAGCCGGGCACCATCTAGTTCTTCTAGGCTCAGGCTGGTGGAGGCAGTGGTTCACGTGCTCCATTAGTCCATTAGGAGTGGGATATTGCTGGACGTGTGGTATTTCTGTTTCTAGCTTTTTAAGGAGGTGCCATATCATTTTTCATAGTGGTTGTACCATTTTACATTCCCACCAGCAGTGCATAAGAATTCCAGCCTTCCCACAACCTCTCCAACATTTGTTATTCTCTGTTTTTTCGATTAGTGCCAATATTGTTGGTGTGCGATGGTATCTCATTGTAGTTTTGATTCGCATTTCTCTAATGGCTAATGATCGCAAGCATTTCCTCATGTGTCTGTTAGCTGCCTGAATGTCTTCTTTGGTGAAGTGTCTACTCATGTCCTTTGCCCATTTTTTAACTGGATGATTTGTCTCTTTGTTGTGAGGTATTGAAGTAGTCTATAGATTTTAGAGATTAGACCCTTGTCAGATATGTTGTAGCCAAAACTTTTTTCCCATTCTGGAGGGTCTCTTTTTACTCTTTTGGTGAAGTCTTTTGATGAACATGGTATTTAATTTTTAGGAGCTCCCACTTATCTAGTTTATCTTCTGGTGTTTGTGCATTGTTAGTTACATTGTATATGCTCTTTATGCCATGTATTAGGGCCCCTAACATTATCCTTATTTTTTCTTCCATGATCTTTATCATTTTAGGTTTTACATTTAGATCTTTGATCCATTTTAAGTTAGTTTTTTACATGGTGTGAGGTATGGATCCTGTTTCATTTTTTTACAGATGGACATCCAGTTTTGCCAGCATCATTTGTTAAAAAGACTGTCTTTTCCCATTTAGTGGATTTTGGCCCTTTGTGAAAGATCAGCTGACCATAGGTGGATGGGTTTATGTCTGGGTTCTGGATTCTGTTTCATTGGACTATGTGTCCGTTGTTTGTACCAGTACCAGGCTGTTTTGACTACTGTGGCTGTATAGTAGATTCTGAGATCAGGTAGTGTGAGGCCTCCTACTTTGTTTTTTCTTCAATAATGCTTTGCTTATCTGGGGTCTCTTTCCTTTCCATATAAAGTTGATTAGTTTTTCCGTCTCATTAAAGAATGCTATTGGTGTTTCATTGAGATTGCATTATATCTGTAGATTGCTTTGGGTAGGATTGACATTTTCATAATGTTGAGTCTTCCTATCCATGAGCATCGTATGTTTTCCCATTTATTTGGTACTTTTGGTTTCTTGCAATAATGTTTTGTAGTTTTCTTTGCTTACTCTGGTTTTTGTGGGACTGGATTGTGGGGGCAGCAACAGTGGAAGCAGAGATGAGGTAGGGCTGTCACTGTAGTCCAAGTGAGTAACAGTGACTTGGGCTGAGGGCAGATGCTGAGTTAAGCACATGATGTTAAGGTGTTTTAGAAAAAGAGTTGATAGGACTTATTGATTTATTGGCCATTGGTCCAAGGTAAACAGGAATAAAGAATGGCTGTCAGGGCTTGCAAGGGCTGAAGAATGGTGGTGGACACTGAGGCCATGCATGGACAGGAGGAAGACTGGATGACAAAGAGGTCATGGAGGGAGAGCCATGAGTTCTGTTTGGCTCCAGTAAGTTGCCTATTTACGTGAGGCATGTTGTTGTTGGGTGCTATGGAGTCAATTTTCAACTCATAGCAATCCCGTGTGTTACAGAGTAGAACTGCTCCATACAGTTTTCTTGGCTATAATCTTTATGGTAGCAGATCACCAGTTCTTTCTCCTGCAGAGCCACTTGGTAGGTTTGAACCTCCAACCTTTTGGTTAGCAGCCAGGCTCTTAACCATTGTGCCACCTGGGCTTCTTACATGAGGTAGGCAGTTGGGTATACTCAAGTCTGGAGATCTGTTGGGGAGTTGGGACTGGAGGTATACATTTGGGAGTCATCTGTATTTGATGGAATTTAAAGCCATGGGACCAGGTGAGAGCAACAGGGAGAGTGTGGGTGGAGAGAAGAGGGAGCTTGTGGCTGAGGCCGGGGTGCACCAGCATGGAGGGTCTAGCAGAGGCAAGATGGAGCCAGCAAAGTGTCCATCCACCAGCTTCTTTTCACCTGCAACAATTACAATAGTGCTACTTATAACCAGTGGGCTGGGAGCCAGACGTGGGCGCTGAGATCTTGGTCTGCAATGTTCCCATGATCCAGACTCTGCTTCTGCTCTTTTTTTTTTTTTTTTGAAGTTTGGCTACAAAATGAAATTCTCATAGAGAACACATGAACCCCAGAGAATATGTCCACTCTGAAAGTTTAGGACAAACCTCCAGGCAAAAGTCAGTGGCATTAAGCAAGCCCCACTTGGATATTCACATCCCAATTCTTCATGCGGGAAGGGTGGGGTTGTCCCCACTGGGCCTTAGCCCTGCTCTTTGGGGACACACTCAGAATGACCCCGCAGAAGTACCTTTGTAGCTAGACTTGTTGCAGTCCCTCTCGGGGCCCCTCTGTGTTCCTGTGCGAGGCCTGCGCCTCTGCGGGCTGGGCTCATTCAAGGAGACTGTTGGGATGTGACCTCACCTGTGCAGAACATCCCCCACCTAAGTCCACCACCAGAGGTCCCCCTTCTTTGGGGGAGGTCATTGCCTCTCTGGAATCCTTTTCAGAATGGCATTTTCCCTGTGTGCCAGGAAGTCTGGAAAGGTCGATTTTTTTTTTTTTTTTTTAAGTAGGGGCTGTCGAGTGGGAATGTAAATATAAAAGTTGTCAGTTGCTTCTACTTCTAATGGTGGAGACAGTAAGTCACATCAGAGCAAACTTTGTTTTGGAAGAATTACTTGTAGGCTCCTCTTGTATGTCAAGTAGACCCTCATTGCCTTAGGAAAGGGTGAAGCAGATTTTGTTTGCCTTGGCAAAGAAGACGGGGATACCTTTGCTCAGGAAGATCCTGGATTGCCATCCTTTTTGGGGCTAACCATTATAGAAATCTCTTGGTGTCTTGAGATGACCTTTGGCTGAGGTGAGCCGACAGGACAGGACCCCTTCCCCTCCAGGAAAACTTGCTAAGAGGGAAGAGGGTTCTGGCCTGGGGACAAGAGCACAATCCTTAGGCCAAGGACTTGAGTGGAGGAAATGACACTGAAGGACCAAGCATTGTGGCCAGGGCAGTGGTGACAATGCCCCAACAGTAGTTCCAGGGGTGCTGGGAGATGAAAGCCCAGTGCAACTATGGAGGGGAGGAGTGGGGAATTCTACTTCCTGCCCCCACACCTGATAAGCCATCCCAGACAGACTCTCTTGACTCCACATGGTCACCCACAGACACATAAGGCATGCGGCCACGTCAGGCGTTTGGGCCCTGAGAGAAACTCAGCCTACCACGCCCAACATTCAGCGTGTTGGGCTGGACCTGGCAGGGAGGGGGCTGTGTGCGTCAGGCTGAGGGGAGGCCAGAGGCCCAGAGGCCAGGCCATGAGACAAGAGAGGCCACCTGCCTCTCAGGCCTGTCTCTGGTTCCAGCCCAGGAACTGGAGGTGGGGGTGGGGGTATTTTCAGAGCACAGGTGCCTGGCATTGAATGAGAAGTCAATTTTCCTTCTTACCCCCTCTGCTCAAAGCTCCTACACAGTCTGTCCATACACAGATATATCATGAGACGTGGAGGTTCCTCTGGGAGCCTGAGGAAGCAGGGCTGGGTGCCCTGTGAAGGTCTGCCTGGTGTGGACCAGGGAGAGTCATGTGGGATCTGTAGTCCACCCATGGGGTATGCAGAATGTGAGTGAGGGCTCCAGGCTCCTGCAGGCTGGGGAAGAGGTCCAGCTGCTCTGACCCCAAGCTGCTGGGCCTGGGGCCCAGCTGACAGCTGAACTCTGGGACCATTGTAGTCCTTTCACATTCAATCCTGGGAAGGCAGCGGCCAGGAAGTATCACCCTCATTCACAGACAGTGAAACTGAGGCTCCGAGAGGGGAAGGGCCTCACCAGAAGTCATATATTAAGTGATTCATGTCAGAACTGTGGATCTGTGCCCTGGGCTCCTAGGGGCTGGGGAGGCTGAGCATTCTGTTTTCTTCTGATGTGCAGTCCTCAGCCCTAAGGAGGCTGAGTCCAGGGCTCGGAGGCTAACTGGATATAAATCTAGCTGGGATGAACCATCTGAAATCTTGGACCATCTGAAGTCCGTCCAGATTGAGAGGGCCTGGGATTTAGCCACCCAGAGCTAGCTCTGCTTTCTTCACCATTGGTAAGTCCATTAACCTCTCTGAACCCCCATTTAAATTCCTGTACAGTGTGGGTGATGCTATGTACCTCCTAGGCTGGTGGCAGGGTTAAAAGAGGCCTACGGGGAAGCACCGGGAAGCCGGCCCTACGTGGTCCTCCCTGCTACACTGGTGTCACTGTCCCTGAGCACTGCAGGTGCATCACCACCACCAGTGGCCCCAGGAGGGCAGGCGCTGTCTTGTTTCTCTCTGTATCCGCAGACATAGCACGGGTCCTTGGTCAGCATCTAGGGTATGAGTGGACAAAGACTCTCAGGAGCTGCCAGACGAGAGAGCAGATCACGAGAGCTCCACACCAGGGCTGTATGGGCCCGTGCAGAGGGGCAGCGCTCAGCTCTGTGCACATGTGGGCCTGTGTTCACCCGTGTGTTCAAGGCCACGCAGCCTTGGGACGGATGTGGGTAGTGGGTATTGCATAAATCAGAGGGAGAGGCTAGACGACAAAGCCCAGTCCGAGACTCGCAGGCAGTGCAGTTCGCTGCATGGTGGGGAGGTGTGGGGTGGACGGTGGCTAAGCAGTGAAGGAAGAAGCTGGCTAGCAGTGGGCCAGGGCAGGGTGGGCCTTCAGAGCCAGACCCAGGACCAAGGCCTTGGGATGGGTCCTCGGGATGGGGCAGACAGGGGCCGGGTGGAATGAGGAGGTGCAGGAGGGGAAGAGGGACAGGCAGCAGGGGTGGGAAACACGGGGAGGGGGAGGGGTTGGGAGAGTGGAGGTGGGATTACAGAGCAGATTGGAGGCTGTGGCAGAACCCACCAGATTCGAGGGTGAGATGGAGCTGGGGCCTCAGAGGCTTCCAGTGGGGATCTGGGGGTCAGGGAAGCTGAATCCCCATGTTCAGATGGTCTCAGCCATGCAGCAGATATTAAGTATTTGGGGAATGCATGAACGAGGCTGCTGGAGCTAGAACTGGTAACCAGATGCCCCAGAGGCACGAGGTGGACGGGGGCAGTGGCGCCTGGGAGGGGTCATGCTGACCACCCACCAACAATACCTGTGCACCCGGCAAGCCCCTCCCCGTGCCAGGCTGGCTCTGCCTCGCTCCCAGGGCCCTGCAGGCCTCACATGCAGGCTTGGCCTGCTGGCTGTCCTCTGCTGGCCCCAGGTTTGTGGCTGTGTGGACAGACGCCCACGCTGGGCACACAGACACGTGTACAGGCCAGCAATGTCCAAGGAAGGACCTGCTAGGTGGCCGTCGGCAGAGTCACAGCCACTTCTGTGAACGACTGCAGTGATGATGGCAGTAAGGATGGCTGTGCCCACATGTGCCTGCTGGATGCCAGGTCCCCTGAGAGTTCTCGGCACTGGGCGGCTCACAGAACCCCGGGTCAGAGGGGCCATCCGGAATGAGTGCTGCCCAGCTCACAGTGGACACTTCCACGCTTCCCCTGCACTTCCCTGACCCCAGACGCCTGGGACCCAGGCCTTCCCCCTGGAGCCCCTGCACTGGGCTGATGGTCCCCCAGGCTGTGGGTCAGGTTGGGGAAATACCTGCCCCCTCAGCCCTGGGCACAAAGGCCCCCCATTCTCCCCCCACTTGAGCTAACTCTGGAGCCATGGGAAACCCAGGCTGGAGCGGGGGCCCAGTGATGCCCCGACGAAGGGGTGACAATGTCTGGGCCGAGGGTCCCCCTCATTGTGTCCAGGGGTTGGGTGCTGCAGGCACCCAGGTCTAGATTCAAACCACAGGCCTGCCCGTTTCCTGACATCTGGGGGCTCTTGACTGTCACACTCCATCCCTGAACTGTCTCCTCACTCATAAGGCGGGAACGAAAACGCTGCAGAGTTTCTTCTTACATGCCCCTCACAAGTGCCGGGAGCCTCACAGAGAAGCTGGGAGGAGGAGGACAGAGCCCAGGCAGGCAGTGAAGCTCCCTCGGGCCACGGAGAAGACGCCTTGCTGGGACCCTGGCTCCTGGGGCCTCTCTGGTTGGGGTGCAGGCAGGCCGTGATTCTCCATGTGGCTGGTGGTGAGGGGCCGCTGCAGACCACCCTGCCCCTTGGGCTTCTGAGGTCTAGAAGTGGGGTGGACATAGCAGGGGGCCTGACAACAGCCAAAGGCCCATGCCCCAGCCTCTCCGGGCACCACCAGCTGATTCCTGCCCTGCTGCCTCCCAGGAGCACTTGTCAAATCGGGTGACCGACTCATCCCGGTTTGCCCGGGACGTTCCTGGTTTTAGCACGGCACATCCTGTGTCCTGGGAGACCCCCCCTCAGTCCCAGCAAATAGGGATCTTGGTCAATCTATTCCCGATTGCTTCAAGGACCAAGGGGGTGGGTGAGGGAGTGGGAGGCAGGACTGGTACCTTAGAAATCCCCACGAATACCGACTTTTGGTGGTGCCAGGAGAAAGTACTACAGAAATAGCATAAGCAAGTCCCCAAGCCTGGCCCCTGGTTTACAGCAGGACTTCAGGGAAGGCTCCCCAGGTCCCCCACTACTTCACTCTGCTCTCTCCCTCCCACCCCGCGCCTGGGACCAACGTCTGCCACACACAACGCACAGCCGTCTTTATATTTTTATTGAAAATAAAAAAGTCACGGTGCTTTCCTCCTCGTATGTAGCACACAGCACACCCCCGATACTGCCGGCCCTGCTTTCCATGTGGCAGCTCAGCACCAAGTCCCCATGAAGGGCTCACTGGGGGACAAGCCAGCCTCCACTGCACGTCTGTCCATCGAGACCGAATTCCCAGGAACAACTCCGCTTCCCCTGTATCTTGGGCTCGTTGTTAAGAAGGCAGGTTTTGGGATATTTACATTCATGCATTAGATAATCTCACGCTAGCTGGGTGGTTTAAACCATACTTTGTACAGATACAGGGACAACAGTAATTATATATATATATATAATATCTCTTTAAATATATATAACTATATATAATATATATGTCTATATTTTTACACCTATTAGTCTTTCCTCCTAGACTTGCTTTAGACGCTTCTAAAGAACACCTAAAGACTCTGGGGGAACCTAATCCAAAACCAAAGCAAATCTGTCGCTGTCGAGTCCATTCCAACTCATAGTGACCGTACAGGACAGAGTAGAACTGCCCCATAAGGTTTCCGAGGCTGCAAATCTTTACAGAAGCAGACTGTCACATCTTCCTCCCGCCGAGCAGCTGGTGGGTTCGGTTAGCAGCCGAGCGCTTTAACCACTATGCCACCAGGGCTCCTTTGGGAGATCCTAGATGCCATTAAATTCTAAAGTTGGCCTCATCTGTGAGACCGCAGATTGAGAAATAACCTATTTGATAAAACGTGGAGGAGGCATGAACCTTCCACTCTGGACCGCCCTGCTGGGGCTCACTGGAGGACTGGTCTGTTTGGGGGCCACAGCTATGTTTCTAAGCTCAGGCACTAGGCAGGCGGGGATTTACGTCAGCGTCAGGCTCTAAGCTAAAAACCTGGTGGGATCCTCACGCTGCACTGTGAAATGTCTCTTCTGAATGGCTGGTTCTGGGTTTGGGGGGATTGTTCTCAAGTCATTCCTTTTTGCAAAACTGGCTTCTTCCTGTGGTTTACACTAACAGGTGAGAAGGGATTTTACAAACCCAATTTAGCGGGCATTTCCACGCAAATGTTAGCCTTTCATGGAGTCCTTCCTGGCTGCGTCATGGTGCCAGAAAGAGGATCTGGGTCCCACAGCATGAGGGACACTCACAGGAGTTCCTGCCTGGGGCCGGAAGATTAGGCCAGTTGCTGTCAAGTCAATTTGGACTCCTGGCGACCCCATGTGTGTCAGAGTAGAACTGTGCTCCACAGGGTTTTCAATGGCTGAGTTTTGGGAAGTAGATCATCAGGCTTTTCTTCCGAGGTGTCTCTGGGTAGACTTGGGCCTTCAACCTTCTAGGCTAGCAGCGGAGCAGGTTAACCATTTGCACCACGCAGGGAGGATTAGGCTAATTGCAGAATCTAGCCCTCCTGGGTTGCAGCCAAAGGCTGGGGATGGTGGGACTGGGTGGGCTTGTGAAGAGCTGGGTTGTGCCATGCCCATGTCCCTCTGGGACCGACTGCCCCGGCACTCTGTGAGCGCTCAGCCAGGACCCTCCCCTCTGGCTGATGCTGTTCTCTCTGACCACTCCTGAGTTTCCAACTGGCTCAAGGCCACAGGCATTTTCCCATCAGTTAAGCCCAGGGGGGCGTGTGCTCAGTACTGGGGTCCCACCTAGGCGTCCGTTCAGGGCACAGGCAGTGGGGTCAGCAGGCACCCAGGGGCTGTAAGCAATGGGGGGAGTGGGGTCTGCTGGGCCTCTCAGCCCTGCCCTGCCACTAACCCACATCCCTTAGGCCCTTGTCATCGAGCTCTGCATCTCGGGGCTACCGAGGGCATCCACCAAGGATGCTTGTTGTGAAGTGCTCGCCAGGTGGGGAGTGAGGATGGAGGCTGTTGGTGGCACAGAAAAGCAGAATTCGAATCCAAACCCAAGTCCTCAAGTCCTCAAGCAGGTGGAAAACAGAAAAGGAAAATCCCTTACGGGAGGGTGTGCCCTGGCGGGCCTCAGCCTGCACCACTGGCCCCAGGCGGGCTGTGGGTTAGGGTCACGGCCAGCTCACCTTGATGATGACACCCAGACACCTGCGCAGGCACAAGACTCTGGGACAATGGGCCTTTAGAGGTTCGTCCCATGTGGAGACTGGCTTTCAGGTTTGTCAACCTCACCCGGATTGGAGAGGGTGTCATCCTCACCCGGACTGGAGAGAGTGCCAACCTCACCTGCATTGGAGAGGGTGTCTGGGAGGCAAATGGGTCCACCCAGGTGAGTCCTTACGTGGCCAGAGTGGCCCCATTAAATGTGTCCAATTCCTTCTGGGCAAGTGGGGGGGGAGGGGGAGGGGACCCACGGGGTCACAAGTGTTCTCTCAATGCATGAGGGGACACGAAATCATGAGGCCATTGGCTCCGTGGGCCTAGCGATGTGCCCCTTGGGGCAGGCAGGCCCTGGGGACCAGGCCAGCCAGGTGGGGTTACCAAGCCTGGGGGGGTTCCTCTCTTCCCTCCCCCCACTTTTCTGCTTTCCATCCCCCACCCAGTCCAGAATGTTCAGCGATTCCAGAACGTAAGACCACGGAGAGACTTTTATAGGGAGACACTGGGAAACAGCCCCTCCTTCTGGATGCGGCGGGGGCCGGGGGCTATCAGGAGGGCCTGAGTGCCACCTGCGGGGGGTTGGCACATTTGTGGCCTCTGCTGGGCAAAGGCAGGGCCTGGCTCACACAGATGCGTCAGTTCCCACCACGTGGGTCTGGGAATGTGTCTCCGTCCTTCCTGGTGGCCCTGGGTCTAGGGCTCAGGGAGTCATTGTTGCCCCAGAAGGCCAGACATCACCCCGAGTGTAAACGAGCTTTGCTGCTCAAGAGAGGGTTGGTCGGGGGGCTGACAGCCCTCAGGGGTGGGCAGGCAGGCCTGGCCTGGGTGTTGGTAAGAGCGGAGGGGTAGGCAGGCACAGAGGACAGACACAGACAGGGACGGGCAGGTGAAGGCGATGGTAGATGTGTGGAAGCACCTTTGAAGGGGGTCTCAGGGCTCTGCCAGTGGCTTCTGATGGGAACTGCAGGGTCAACGGAGAAGCAGGTGGGCTTCCTGGGAGAGGGGAAGGTCTCAGCTGGAGGTGGACCCTGGGCTGCCTTTCTTTTGGCTAAAGGAGATGTCTCCCTGTCCCAGCAGACAGACAGACAGACAGAGTCCCCCTGCCCTCCTGTCCGAGCCTGTGCTTTAGACAGCACGGGGGATGGTCAGCGGATCACACACAAGACAGGGAAGAGGCTGTGGAAGGGCCACGGGTGGGGACACCGCCGCGGGCTGCAGGCAGGGCCCTGGCTCAGGCCTGGGTCTGCGCCGCCCAGGCCAGAGGGCTGACGGGGCAGGGCTGGGAAGTGGACGGTTTCCTCTTCGGGAGGTGCGAGGCCTGCCAGGCTGTGAAGTCCTGGACGAACCCAGGGTCTGCTCATGTCTCCCTGCTTTCACGTCCATCATGCCACCAAGGTGTCCCTCTGGCCAGTGGGTCCAGGGCTGTAGACTCACACCACTGCGTTGTTCACGTCCACCCCTTTGTTGCTCTGGGAGGAGGCCATGGGGTACTCAGTGACACTCGTGCCGTTTTCGTCCTTTCTCAGTGGTTTCCTGGAAGTGGGTAGAGGAGGAGGGGACATCCATTAGTTATCAGTGACTGTAGGGGATATCTTGCCTCCCAGTTAGCAGCTGTGAGAGACTCCCAGCAGGAAGTCCACCAGACTCTGTTTCGGGTTAGCATCCCTGGGCTGCTGGTCCTTGTGGGGTCAGTCAGAAGCTGGATGTGCTCTTAACTAGGGTGACCATATAATTTGTCATGCAAGTCAGGGTGTAGTTAAGAGTGAAGGGGGGAGCTATTGATAATGAAGCAGGGACAACAGGCATACATTGGGACTGTTCTGGGAGAATCAGAATGTACGGGCAACCTAGTGTTAGGGCTTCCATTGAGCGCTTTGATTATAGGTGAAGACATGAAAATGATTATTTGGGGGGCACAGGCAGTTAGGAGAGATGTTAGTGGCTGCATTTTGCATTCTGGCTTCAGTGTGGTCAAGGCAAACGGAAAATGTGATGAAGGGGATGTGATAATGGTGATGCTGGTGGAAATCGTTGCGGTGATGGTCGTGGAGATGATAATAAGGTGGTGGTGGTAGAGGTGGTGATGGTAGCAATGGTGGTAGTGATAATGATAGTGATGTTGGTGGGTGTGGTCACAGTGGTTGTGATGATGGTGGTGACGGTAGGGTTGGTGGTGGTCATGGCAATGGTGGTGGAAGTAGTGGTAGTGGTGGTATGGGTGGTGATGATGGTAATAGCAGTAGAGTGGTAATGGTGCTGGTGATGAACCTGGAGGTGGTGACTGTGGTGGTGTGTGATAATGGTGGTGATGATGATGATGGGACTGAAGGTGGTGACGGTGATAATGGTGGTGAATGAACATTTCACACCAAGTCAGATGGCCAGAGGCCACTTAACCCAAAAGCCATTCCCCTATGCAGAAAGGAGGCCAGGAAATTCTGTGAGGGAGGCTTTGAGCAGACCCTTGCACACTTGCTGAGGTTCTGAATTCACAATATCACTTTATGGCTGGGCTTAAATCCTACCTGCTACTTCGAGTCTTCCAGGAGAGCTTTGGCCTCTAGCACTAGGCCTGGGTGGCTTCAGCCCTCCTGGCCTTGAAGTACATTATACGTAGCCCAATTCCATGCTGCAATACTGCTGTCTCCTGGTGGACCTGATCCTCATGGGGCCGTAGCTGAGGCATCTCCTGTGTCCCCAGTGGCCACAGGCTGATTCTGAACTAGCCCTTGTTGTCTGTTCTCTAACTGAACATTTATGGTCATTGTCCGAAGTCTGGGGACCGATTGCTTCCCCTTTATTGAGTGTTCCCAGAACCTCCCCAAACCCACAATGCGAAGGACTGGTATTTGGTGACTCGTTTGATGCTTATGAGGTGAAGGCCTTTCTGAATTAGTGTAGGGTGGAGAGGGTCTGTGAGGTCATTATCGGTAGGTTCATGGGTGGGATTATCAGGCCACAAGCCTGCTCAGAGACAACACACTGATATCAAATCTAGAAATGGCCCCTTTTTCTCTTGCAGCAGAAAGAGCTTACAAAATAAGTAAAGAAACCCAAATGCACTTAGTGTAGGGTGGCCAAGTCCAGCCACTATGCCTTCTTCCAGAAACAAGGTACAAACCACCACATCCTTCCATGGAGGATCATGCTTTGTGCAAAGGATTGATATTTTCACATCCTTTCTCACCATAGGTCCCTGAAGAAGCTAGGCCTGGTGTTAAGAGATTCATTTCATGGGGGAAACTGAGGCTTAAGCAGAGCTGTGACTTGCCCAAGGATGCCCAGCTGGTTTGTGGTGGCACCTGGACCACCGCCCACTGCTGCCATCTCGTAGTCCACACAGCTGTCCATGAAATCAGCATTCCCAGAGGGTGTTCCCCTGAAAACGGGCTCCGTGGTCAGATCATCTTGGGAAAGCCGGCCCTGCCCTTCTCTGGGAGAGTCACAAAAGTTCTGAAGACTCCCCCAAGGAGCCTGCCTCATTTTCGCTTTGAAGCCAGTACATTCCAACCTTGTAGGGTCTGAGGACCCCATTTACAGAGATGCTCTCTCACATCTTCTGGAACCTCCAGGTTTGTCAGGCTCACACCTGCTACCTTGTTTGCAACAGGGCTCTTGAGAAGCCCCCTTAAACTCATGGGCAATGCCTGCTGCATCGACCTCCGCCCAGGGCCTTGTTCTCCTGCTGCCTCCCGTCTTCTCCACCGCCCTTCCTGTCCCTCCCGCCCTTCTCCAGGGCGCTGGAGGCAGCTCTGATGATGTCGTGTGGACTTAACTTCTGACTCAGGGCGTTAGTATGGCCTGGAAAACTAGGGCTGGGGTTGGTAGTTATTTATCACAGTGGTATCCTGTGCTGTCCCCCGTGAGGCCACTGAGGGACTGAAGTGAAACTCCTAAATCTATCATCACTATACAAGGGGGTGAATGGACATCGGATTCAGGGTTCCAGAAAATACAAACAGGCAAAAACTCTGGGCCTAAATCCACATTGCATTTCTCCTTAATACATATTAAATCTTGGGTTTAGGTCTAAAAAAAATCAACCGTAACATGTCCAGGTCACGGGAGATACGGCTTATGGGCTTTCGAGGGAAGATAACCAACAAAGCAATGAAGGGGTTTTGGAGCGCCCGTGGAAACGGGCAGCCTGGAGGCCATCAGGCTTCCCTCTTTCTAATGTGGGGGTGGGAAGACGGCAGGATTTCTCTTGGCAGGAGAGGAGGGGAGAGATCGCTACAGCCAGCTGCTGGCTGTGAGACCCTAGTGCTCCTGGACCGTGGGGGGAGCGGAAGCTCAGAAGACCAAGCAGGAGGTGACCTATAGGGAACCAGGAAGGAGTGGAGGCAGGGGGTCTGGGCAGGGGTCCCAGCCACCAATGAAAGCCTCTTTGGCTGGCCCTGCCCTCAGACTGGAGCATTCCAGAACCTGAGCCTGGTGAGGGGAGAGGGTGGCTGTCCAGGTGGCCCTCCTGAGACGTGGACTTGGTCTACTCCACTCCTGTCCCCTGAAGCTGATCCCAAAGCACTCTGTTGCCCGTGTGCTGCCTGAGCCCCCTCCCAGAGCCTTTCTGGGACTTGCTGGCTTTACCTAGGGCAGAAGATGGCCCTGCCTTTGCACTTCCCCACCCCATACCTGGCCTTTTCCACGCACAGCACTTGGGTGACGTAGCAGAAGAGCTGGGGCAGATGTCACAGCTCAGCAAACGGCAGCTCCACCACTTTGTAGCTGTGTGACCGTGGGCAAGCTACTAATCTCTCTATGCCTCAGTTTCCTTGTCTATAAAATGAGCACAATGGTGTCCATTTCATAGGGCTGTTGTGAGGATTAAATACGTTAATATGTGTCAAGTACTTAGTGTCTAGCATACAGTAAGCGCTCAGTAAGTGTTAGATATCAGTATTGCTCTTGGGAAGGTGTCAGCAAGGAGCTCCAGTTGGCCAGCAGCAGCCAGTGTTGTCCCGTCTTCACGGATGTCCTACCTACTGCGCTCCCTGTGGGGGTCCGGAAACACTAGGGAGAGGTGCAAGGACACGACCTGGTCCTGCTAAACCAAGGAGGGGCATTTCCACCTTGGTCCAGGCAGAGATGGCCATAACTGGCTCCCTAAATGGCCTGGTTCCTAAAACCAAGAGAAATGTAAGTGAGCTTCTTGGCCATGTTCAGAGGTTAACTTCACAGGTTAACTTCACCTTGAGACCACCACCAGGGGAGAAACCCAACCCAGACAGCCTGGAAGATGGCAGAGAGGCCCAGGGGGAAAGAGCCCTAGCCCAGGAGTCAGAAGATTGAGACTTGATTCTGCAACAAAGCGTAAGAACTAGCTCCCCAAATCTGGCCAAGATCCAGGAGGAAGTAAGATGGTCTCGGAGCAGCTAAGTTCATGCATCAATGCCCAGCACTTGACCAAAAGACGTTCTTCCTTGGGTGATACCAATGCTTACTTGAGTCACAGCACAACCACGCTTGGGGATCTGGACTTCCAGCCAGTGATACTGGGTTTGGGTGCACGTAGGGGTGGTGTTACAGGGAGGTATAGGGGCAGCAATGAGAAGTGATGGATGGGGGTGGCTGGGTCTTGAGCATCCCATCACTGCACTGGGCCCCAACCTGGCTAAAGAAGGTTTGGACCATGACAGAATCCCAGTCTTGACACCCCAACAATCCAAGATGCATTCAAGTTGAGGTTCCTGCTTCTGGAAGTTCGTAGTGACTTGGGGATGGATAAAGAGGTTTTACTCATGTCCTGACCCTTGTTCCTCTCTGCTGACCATTGACTCAACCGACCTCCTCTTCCTCTTGCCCCTCTGTTGGCCATGATTATGGTTCAGCTGGAGATCAGAGCAGGGGTCAGTGGGAGAGGGCTGGGCTGGCCACGGCACAGTGGTACGTCCTGGGGGCAGATGGCGAGGGCTCCTTCAAGGCAGTCCCATCCTGAGATTGTGTCATGCACAGATGGGAGGGAGGCCATGCTGCTTGGAGGCAGGGAGGAGGGCTGCTGAGTCAGTGTGCATGTCCTCGAGCTTGTGTATGTAGGAGAAGGCAGAGGTGACAGGTGCTTGGAGGGAGCGGAACAGAGATGGCAGAGGGCGGAGGAAACAGAAACGAGTGAAGGGGTTGGACCAGGCATTTAAAATTGGGCACATGTTATTTACCCTAAAAGTAGTTTTTACTTCACTCACCCAGATGGAGACTAAAAACATGTGAGCTGAACTGAAATTCTAAATAGAGTTTGTCAGTTAAAAAGGTAGAATCTAGCAAGTCTACGTAAACAAGCCTCCATTCACTCCACAGAGATCATCACTGAATGGCTACCACATGCCAGGCACTGTGCGGAGGTAGATGAGTAAGACAAGATGGCCACTACACGTGCACACGCGCGCACACACACACACGTGTGCATGCATGTGAACACCGACACTGCACCTGACTACAGCAGGAAGCAGAAGTGTCCACTTGAGGAGAGCTCCAACTCCAGCACTTGGGCAGGTGAGAGAGAGAGCCCGCCCATTCAGGATGACACCTCAGAGGAGGTGGTGTTTGAGTTGGGTCTTGAGGGAAGAGCCGTAAGGATTCAGCTGAAGAGATGAGGGGCAGGGCACTGGCCAGTGGAAGCACCTGGAGGACTCAGGACCACGGGGGGAGGAGGCCAACTGGTGTAGGGGTCTAGGCTGGAAACCTGGGTGACCTGAGACATTTCTCGTCCCTGTCCAGGCCTCTGTTTTCTCATCTCTAAAACCAGGGGCTGACCCATGACCAGGAGGTGCCTTCTTGCTTGGATGCCACAGGAAAACTCATTGCCTACTCCTCCACGGCAGTCCAGCTGCCCCAGGTAACCAGGTCTCCCCTTCTTGCCACATATTGGGCAAGAACTAGCCTTGCTCCGGGCCACCCAAAAGCTCCAAAAAGAATGTAAATTCTAAAAGGGAAACTAATTTCACTGACTAATTTTCAATTGCATCTATGATGCAGAAGAGATGTTGGGAAAATTCCATGATGGGGTGAAACTCAAGGGATGCAGGCCTGGAGTGGGAGAGAACGAGCTGAGTGTGGCAAGTTCCCCCAGGGGAGCCTGTCGGGCCCATCTAGCCTGGAGGCTGCTGGAGAGGAGAATCGCAGCCCAACTGTGCAACAGGCCCAGAGCTGCCAGTCCATCTGGAGAGGAGGATGAATTCTGGGGGAGGCAAGTCTCCAAGACAAAAACGTGGCTGACAGACTGATTACCTGATGTATTTGACCACATTGAGAGGAGGCATTGCTAACTCCAGGAAAGGAAACAAATCATAGTACACTACGCGGCTCAGCTATGAACAATTACACTGTCATAAAGTAAACACTGAGTAGTTATCAAATCCCACGTTGGACATACCTACAGGTGGAGGAGAGTCCTTGGGTGGCACAAAAGGTTAAGTGCTTGACTACTAGCCAAAAGGCTGGCAGTTTGAATCCACCCAGAGGTGCCTTGGAAGACAGGCCTGGTGATCTGCTTCCAAAAGTCACAGCCTTGAAAACCCGATGGAGTGGTTCTACTCTGCACACACGAGTTGGACTTGACTCCACGGCAATCAACAACAACATAGGTGAGGATGGGAAGAGAGGCGGTGTCTTATGTGTCTGTGGGAAGGGTAGGGGCTCTGAATCGCGCATCTTCATAGTAGAAAGTTGATAATGTTTACAAATGAAAAAAAAAAATTAAATAGCAGTATCCGCACCACTTGGAGTCCAGAGAGAAATGCTGGAAGGGACAGCTGACAGTTAAATGCGGCTGCTCTCAAGAATGAGACATGGAGGAGAAGAGAGGAAAGTTAGGGGGCTGCTGTTTTTCTTAAAAGCTTTGTGGCACATCCGACATTTTAAACTATGTGCATATATTACTTTGATAAAAATAAAAATTCACTTAAAAGGTGGTAATGAAGGTACAAAGCCCTGTCCACACTTTCTAATCACAACGGTCTCGATGGCCTACACGTGCCTTCAAAAAGCCTGTACCACTGTCCTCACCCTTTGGGTATGGGAAGCAACCCTTCTCCCACCCTCTTCTCTTGCTCTCTGCCATTATCCTTGTTTTTGTGTTTTCTTTGTTTTTCCCTTTCTAGCATTCTTTTCAGTCTCTTCAATCACTTCATTTGTTAATTTGTTGGTGTGTGTGTTTGATCGGAGTCCCTGGATAGCACCAACGGTTAAGTGCTCAGCTACTAACCAAAAGGTAGGTGGTTTGATCTCACCCAGAGGCACCTTGGAAGAAAGGCCTGGCGATCTGCTTCTGAAAGGTCACAGTCATGAAAACCCTGTGGAGTGTAGTTCTACTCGGCAACACATGGGGTCGCCATGAGTCAGAGGCCACTGGATGGCAGCTCGTTTGGCTGGGTGTTGGTGGGTTTGGTCTGCTTGCTCCACCAGCAGAGGGAGGCAGGGACTAAGTCTTGCTTATCTCTACCTCCCCAACGCCTAGTCTCGTCATGCCTGAATCACAAACTCAACAGAAAATTCAGCAGATGTTCAGTATTTGTGGACCAATGCTGACTTACCGAGCAGCCCTGTGCACTATCAAAGAGAAGCGCACGTTCGAAAGTGCTCGCTCTGCTCAAGTGGCTCGACCATAACGAGCTGATGAGCCCCAGAGCCAAGCAACAACGTGCGTGCACAGGCACACTCAGGCGCGCGCCCAGGAAGCTGCATACTTGTTTATCGTCTGCAATTAACGACAGGCCGAAATGTTCTGCAGCCTTTAATCGGTCTTGTAGACAATACCTTGTAAATTAGAATGAAACGGCTGTCAAGTGGCTTAACGGAAAATCGATGGCAGAAGGTGAGGACCTGCACTAGGGAATGCCTAAGAAGCCAAGGTGCTCTTCCTGGGACCAGGGGCTGGGGGTGACTGGGGGCGGGGGCTGGAGGGGGTGGCCATCAGAGAAGCTGCAGGGCACTCCAGGAGCAAGGCCTGCCCCTGAGGGTCCCTGCAGGCCTGTGGGGCTGTCTCCACCGGCCAGCAGAAGGAGCAGCCTTCCTACCCGGGCAGTGGGTGCCCTGGAGGTCACCTTGCTGGCTCTTGCCTTGACCTTCCCTTCAGATCCTCCTCGGACTGTAAAACATGGTCCTTTGGGGACATGTGATTAAGGCGTGGGCAGGAATCATGGCTGGGTGCCCACCACCGTAGCCCGGGCACCAAGCGCAGCTAGCGTGGGCAGGCACTCCAGGAAGAATGCTCTAGTGGTGGTGGCCCTCCGCAATCCCGGGAAACGCAGGCTCAGGGAGCTGCACGGAGACTTGGAGGACCCTCACTGTACAGACAGAGAAACCTGGGGCCCAGCGAGTGAGCCTGTGGAGCTGGGAACAGACCCCAAGGGTCCTGAGTCCCAGTCATGGGTCCTTGAACAACCCCAGGTTGTCCTGCTATGCAGGGTGTGAGCACGCCAGGCCTAGGGGTGGGAAGGGGGCCTGGGTGGGGGGCGTGAGGGCTCTGGACCAGATCATCCTGGGGCTATGGAGAAAGAAGCTTGTTCACCACAAGCTCAGGGCAGGGGGACCACAGAAATGCAAGCTGCAGGCCTTCCGGTGCGGGGAAATCTGCCCAAATTTGGGGTAGTTGGTGGGAACTTCGGGACCATTACACAGGCTAGCTCCACTGCAAGCAACACCCTCCTCAGCCCCTTGGCCTGGCTGGTGCCCACCCAGCTCCACGTCACCGAGAAACCTTCCTGGCCCTCTGTCTGGGCCCCCACGGCCCCTGCGCCCCAGTCACAGTGTCCTGCAGCACAGAGGGGGAACCGGGAAATGTATAGAGTCGCAGCAAGAGGTTTTGATTCACTGACTCTGCGCTGATGACCTCACCTCCCACCTGTGGTCTCACTGTGGCCGTGTGACAGGTGCCCCCCTCAGTCTTCTCCCCTAGCCACCTCCAACGCTCGTGGTCCTGTGGCAGACACCCACCCCAGATGCCAAGCCGGCATCTCCAGAATCACCTCCTCCCTACTCCAGCTAGAACCATGTAGACTGGTTCTGAAAGGCTGTGTTGGGGGCACTCACAAAGATCTTCCAGAAACCATCCCTTGGGCCGTGGGGCCGTGAGAGTTTACCACAGAAAACAAACAAACGAAGCCAAACGAAGGGGGCTTATCCCTGAATTCTCTCTCCTCTTTACGGGTTTACAGCGGCACGGAATGCCTTTGTTTCTGGAAAGACAAGGCTTGTTTCAGATAATTCATTGACCAAAAAGATTTGGCCATGAGCAAGAAATCCCGTTTCCTCCGGGGAGACAGGCAGACAGCTCCGAGCAGGACGTTCTCACTGCCCCAGCTGAGGTCAGCCCAGCAGTGAGGGCCACTTGCCCTTCTACACCCACTGGGTGGGGTCCTAACTTCTCTGCCTCCCTCCCCACCGCCCCTTTCAGTGAGGCAAGCCCCCTGACCAGGCGGGCTGTGGGAGCACTGAGAGAGCACAGCCCTCCCCCGTCACCGAGTATCTGTGGGTGTGTGCCCAGGACACCCCTCTGGATTAGGAGCATCTGAAGGGCAGAGGGCTGTGTCTTTCACCCCCATGTCCCCGGGTCTTGGCCCAGAGGACGGGGTAGGACACGGTGCCTGGGCACAAAGGGGCTGTGATGGTGAACTCCATTTTCCCCACCTCCCAGCCCCTCTCCTTCCCCCCAACTCAATGCCAGCCCCTACTCTCCTTCTCTCCATACTCCACCCTTACCCCCCAACCCCCACCATCCATTCCGCCCTCTCTCCCTGCCCTATGCCAGGGAGGCTGACCCCTTACTTCCCCTATCTCCCAGCCCCACTCCCCAACCCCCTTCCACTGCCCCAGCTTGGGTTTGGCCAATGGGAGGACCGAAGGTGAGACCAGAGGGCCTGGAGAATTTGGGGCGTTTCCTCCCCTCTCCCTTCCCATTTGGGGCTGTGTCTCTAGCAATTTCAACCACAGCTCCTCCTGGGTGACCCTTATTTCAAAGCTCCAGCTCTCTGGCTGGGAGGCACCATTTCAACTTTTTCCCCTTGCCTTGTCATCCTAGGGGTAGGGACACTCCCACTGCGGCTGGTCCCTGAGTGCCTCCTCAGCCCCATTTGCTCCCCTGACTCTGACTGGCCTGTACCCCTGTAAGGAGCCCTGTCATCAAAGACTAGTCACCTCAACCATCTGGCTCTTCTCAGGAATCTAGGGCTCAGAGCAGGTGGGAGGGGACAGAGGGCAGGCAGGAAGCCCCCGGGGCTGCTCTGAGAAGAGTCGAGAATGGTGTCCCCCTTCCTTCCTGCGAGAGCCCAGCCCTGCTAAGAGGACCTGGCACAGCCATGGCGCAGTGCTCCCCTTTCCCTCCTCCCACTGAAGTAGGTACAGTTACTTCAGGGGAGGTTGAGCCGAGAGGGAGGCAGAAATGGCTTGGTGGGACTGTGTGTCTTTTGTTAAGAGCCTCAGCTTATTAAAAAGATTATGCTGAGCACCCCGAGGGAAGGCAAGGAGGAGTCCCTGCTGATGCTCGCTCTTCCTCAAGAACCTTCAGTAGCTCCCAGTGCCCAGAGTCACAGGCAAACCACTCAGCAAACGGTCCCCAGTCAGGCTCGTGGCTCCTCCAGCCTCATCTCCCACGTCGCAGGGGGTTCCTGGTGCTCTGGGATTGTTGTGCTTTTGCTCACACAAGTGCCTTTGCCTGGAATGCCTTCCCGGCTCAGCTTCTGAAAACCCTCCTTCCATTCCAGCAGCCCGCAGCTCAGATGCTGCGTCATTCCGCTCTGAAGGAGCACCCACAACAGGCTGCCGAGACCTCCCACGGCCTCATTGCCTCCTGCCTAGAACAGGCGAGCAGCCTGAGTCTCACCTGGGTGTGGCCCACCCTGAGTTACAGGGTCTTGGAGCCTCAGGGCCTTTCCATCTGTCTGTCCTCTGGCCTCAGAGGGGCACAGACATGCCCCCACACCCCAACACCCCTCTTCCGGGCACCCCCAAGGAAGGGCACACAGAACAGTGAGGGCTGATGTCAGCCCAACACTGGAGCGGAGCTCATCAGTTGCAGCGGCCACACGGCACCATGGTTTTGGCCGGCCGGTCCTAGGTTCTAAATCTGGCTCCACTGCTCCCTGGTTGTGCCATCCTGGGTTGCTCCCTTACCTCTTGGAACCTCAGTTTCAGCATCTGTAAAATGGAGCTGATTGGGAAAAGATGCGGTGAAGATGAACTCAGAGAATGCCGGAGAAGAGACAATCACAGCCCGGCCCCAGGAGACACCCGACTGTAGCTATTCCCTTGTTATTATTATTGTTTTTGGAGACTGCCGGGCGGCGAGAGCGCTGGGGGCGGAAGCAGGCTCTCACTGGCTGGAGGCAGATGCCCAGGACCACGGCCCCTCGCGCCTCTCCGCCCAGGTGTGGCTCTGCTTGGCCCTTCAGCCTGTATGCTAACTGTGCACTCGTTTTAAGGGGTTTTAAGACTTGTAACTTTATATTTGACTCTTTCTGCTTTTGAATTATAAAGTGAAATCTCATAGAACAACTGGCTGAAAGAGCAAAATGAAATGTTTCACGTGCTGTGATTTTTCTTAATGTAGACCCTCTAACTTTGGGCCCCAGGGAAAATTTTTAAAACCTTTTTTTGAAATTCATTATATTATTAACAATCAACTCAAAGCCAATGGGTTTGTTTAAGGCTGCCTGGTTGGCACAAATGGTTAAGCACTTGGCTACTAACCAAAAGGTTGAAGGTTGGAATCCATCTGGAAGTGCCTCGGAAGACAGGACTGGTGATCTTCTTCCAAAAAATCAGCGACTGAAAACCCTATGGAGCACAGTTCTAATCTGACACACATGGGGTCGCCATGAGTCAGTGACGACTATGGTGGCTGGTTTGGTTGTTTTTTTTTTTTTTTAATTTCCCGTTCGCGTTTTGTAACATTTTTGTTTGTCTTTTGACTCTGTCTTCCTTCAAGGTCCTTGTGAGCTAGAGATGGTGTTCTGGAGGGTGTTGATAAAGACTAGAAATCAAGGGGCCTTGCCAGAGCTGCTGTGTTGTGCACCTCCAGAGTGTGCCACTCACACCTGGGCCTACTCTACCGTACCTGAGAGCCTGGACACAGCCCGAGCCTCCGCAGGGCCCAGTACCAGCCACACTGCGCTACAGACCCCAACTCCGACTCTCCCGGATGCCAACAACGGGATGGCGTGCGGTCAACTTTTTTTTAAGGCAAAGGGAGATGATAGAAACAGAAAGGACTAGCATTAGTGAAAGACAGTTGCCCTTTGGATCATTCATACTCTACTGAAACACTCCTATTCATCCTTCAAAACCCAGCTCAGGTGTCATATCCACTGACAACCTCCCTCAGGCATCTCGACCTTCCCTATTCCCCAAGAGAACCATCACTTCCTCCTGTCATGCCTCCTCCTCGTACCCATGACTCTGCCGGAACTACAGAAGCTGGTACAGTACTTAGTGGGCACTTACTGTATGCCAGGCACAGCAGAGTATACATACTGGGCATATTATTTACCGAAGGCATCTCACTACTCCCCAGAATAGTTGTTAGCTGCTATTGAGTCAGTCCCCGACCCATGGTGACCCCATGCATTGAACTGTCATGATCAACAGGGTTTTCATTGGCTGACTGTTTGGAAGTAGACTGCCAGGCCTTTCTTCCTAGTCTGTCTTAGTCTGGAAGCTTCTGCTGAAACCTGTTCAGCATCATAGCAACACGCAAGCCTCCAATGACAGGTGGGGGTGTGCTGCACACGAGATTCACTGGCCGGGAGTGGGAGCTGGGTCTCCCACCGAGTCTCCCACATGGACGGCAAGGATTTTCCCACTGAACCACCACTGCCCGCCCCCACCACCCCAGAACGGTATGACGTAGTTATTCTTATTTCCATTTTACGGATAGAGAAACTGAGATCCAGAGAGGTAAAGTGATTTCCTCCTGGTCATATAGCCTGCACTGGGGTCTGAATTCAGATCTGACTCCATCACCCAGACCTATGAGGATGAGTTTCATATTCCCAGGCCCCGAGCGAGCTCCCCAAGGCAGGGCCGGCCACTTACAGGTCACCTTGTGTTGCACTTGACCTGACTTACGATTGCTGCTCATCACATGCTTGCTGAGCCAAACTCCCTAAAA
Organism: Trichechus manatus latirostris; assembly: GCF_000243295.1. NCBI lineage: Eukaryota > Metazoa > Chordata > Mammalia > Sirenia > Trichechidae > Trichechus > Trichechus manatus. Next base: position 6,303,051 of record NW_004443981.1, read on the forward strand.
ATGACAAGGGTGTCATGTCTGCAAACCACTTTCAAACATTCCAGTGAAGAAAAAGAGAAAAGGGGCAAAAGGAAACAGATATAGCAAATATAGCCAAGTGCTGACAACTGCTGAATCAGGGTGAGGGTAGATGAAGTTCACTATGCATTCTTTCTGCTTCTTGTATGTCTAACAATTTTAATAATTTGAAAACATATATGATGGAGGTGGGCGAGGGGGCACCGGGCCCAGCTGGGGCCAGGCGGGGGCTGGGCGGGCACTCACCTTTTGATGGCTTTGTAGCAGATGATGACAAGCACAGTCAGAAACACCAAGGAGGCACAGCATACCGCAATGATGACCACCAGCCCCGACCACCAGCTCTCCTCGGCGGGACACGAGGTGGAGTTGGGAGCTGAAAGAGACAGGAGCAGCTGAGTCCTCCTGGACCAGCGGCCATGGCACATGGATGCAGGACTGCCTGGTAACCCCGACTGGGGGCCTCACAGCCATCTATCACCAGGATGAAGGCTCTCTGTCTTGCCTGCTGTCCCCACCCCCACCCCGGGGGGCGGTGACATCATGGCTGGCTCCTGGCCAGGCTGGCCCCCAGGCACCTCCACCCTGGCCCTGGCGGTCCCAGAGCAGAGGTTAAGCGCTGCTCCCCGACCATCCATCTTCCCTGGGCATGAGCTAACTGACAGCAGGGTCGGGCTTAATTTCCCATGAAAAATAACAGAACATCTCATTCTCTCAGCTGAGGCATTAAATCCGCTTCTTCTGGAGGTGGGGGCAGGGAGCAGGGCCGGCAGGGGATGCTGGAGGAGGGAGGAAGGCGCAGGAGAGAGGGCGGCCCGCCAGCGCCAACGCCAGGTTCTTAAGCTAATTTCTTACAAGAGGCAGGCTCGCCCTGCAGGACTTGGCCTGTGTGCTGGGTGGCTCGCCCTGCAGGACTTGGCCTGTATGGTGGGTGCCTGCAGCCGTGTCAGTTCGCACGGGTGGCTAAAATTTGGAAAAGTCGCTGTAAGGGGTTGAATTGTGTTTCTCCTCACAAGATACATTGAAGTCCTAACCCCCAGTCCCTGTGAACGTGACGTTGTTTGGAAATAGGGTCTTTGAAGATGTTAGCCACTAAGATAAGTCTTGCTGGGGTAAGGTGGGTCCTAATCCTACATACGTGGTGTTCTTATAAAAAGAGGAGAAGGGATTAGAGTGATGTAGCTACAGGCTGGGGGACACCTGGGGCGACCAGAAGCTGGAAGAGACAAGGAAGGTCCTGCAATCGAGGCTTCAGGGAGAACACGGCTCTCTCCGACACCCTGAATTCGGACTTCCAGCCTCCAGAGCTGAGAGAGAATAAAGTCCTGTTGTTCCCAGCCGCCCAGTATGTGGTACTTTGTTCCAGCAGCCCCAGGACAGCAACCCATCTGTCACTGATGAAGCGTCTGACACTGGGTGCCACAGGCCCCCACCACTACTCAGTCAATCGGATCCTGGGTGAACCTGCCCGCCCCCCAGCACAGGCTGTGCTGGGGGCACCTGCAGCCCAGGTGTAGACAAGGCTCACAACACTTGCCTCTGAGCAAAGCAGGGGCCAACACCGCACTGCACACAGCCGCATCCCAGAGGCTCTGGGAGACCCAGACACGACAGGAAGGAAGAGCTCAGAACTGCAAAAGGGCTGGGAGGGGCGGGGAGAGGGCAGGAAGGAGGGGTGGGGGAGGGAGAGAAGGCGAGAGGAGGAAGGGAGGGAGAAAGGGGGAAGGAAGGAGGGGGGAAGAGAAGGAAGGAGGGGGAAGGAGGGAGAAAAAGAGGGAAGGAGAGAGAGGGAGGAATGGAGGGAGAGAAGGAGGGAAAGAGGAAGGGAGGAAGGGGAAAGGGAGGGACAGAGGGCTGGAGGGAGATGGAAAGAGGGAGGAGGGAGGGAGGAAGACAAGGAACGAGGAAGGGAAGGAAGGAGGGAGGAAGACAAGGAACGAGGAAGGGAAGGAAGGAAGGAGAGGAACTCTGGGCAGCTCTTCATGACTTATCAATATACAAGAATTGAAACTACACCCCAGGCTCTGTGTCCACTCAGTGACAGGCCTGGGGCAACCACATGTGGGGAACAAGCGGGTAACTTGCCAAAGGACACCATGAATGACTTTATCACCATCATCACCATCATCAAGGTGTAATCTACATCTAGTGAAATGCACCCACCTTCCGTGCACTGTCTGACCAGCTTTGACAAATGTTATAAGCCTCATCTCTGTTATGATATAGAACATTTCCGTCAGCTCAGGAAGTTCCCCAGTGCCTCTTTCTGGCCAATCCCTACCCTGGAGGCAACCACTATTCTGATTCCTAAAATCACAGACGAGACTCACTTATTCTTGACCTTCATTTAAATGGAATCATGCAGCGCGTGCTCTTCTGCTTCCTTTAGTGTTTATGAGATTCATCCAAGTTGCTACATACTTCAGTAATTCCTTTTTATGGCTGAGTAGCATACCATGGTATGAACAGACCACAATTTGCTTATCCATTCACCTGCTGATGGACACCTGGGCTGTTTCCCGGTTTTGACTACTGTGAATAAAGCTGCTATAAACATTTGGGTACAAGTCTTTGTAGAGACAAGTGGTCACATTTATCTTGGGTAAATGTGGGATTGCTGGATCATATGGTGTATATATGATTAACTTTAAAGGAACTGCCAGCCTGGTTTTCCAAAGTGGTTGTACTCTTATACACTCCCATGTGGAATACAGGGAGGAGAGGAGAGATGGGAAGAAGAGAGAGATTACAGAACTGTTGCCGCTCGATCAGCAGATCAAGGAGGCCATTATGTGCTTCTGAGGGAAACCAGTTACCATCAAGTCGATTCAGACTCATGGCAACTCCATGTGTGTCAGAGTAGAACTGTGCTCCATGGAGTTTTTAATGGCTGATTTTTGGAAACAGATCACCAGGCCTTTCTTCCCAGGTGTCTCTGGGTGGATTCCAACCTCCAAACTTTCAGTTAGCAGCCAAGAACATTAACCTTTGGCACCACCAAATTAACAAATGCAAGGTCCTGAGGGCAGGACTCAGGTCATCATAGAAACCAATCAGGTACAGACACGCTTCCAGAGACATGGCTGGGACAAGTATGCCACCGGGCTGATCCCAGCCGGGGCAGGATCAGCCTGTAGAACCCCACCCCCACACTAAAAACACATATACTATGTAACTCAAAATAGGGATAACTTCTAAAATAAGTAAAAGGAGGCCCCAAGGGATTCTCATGTTCCCCTATAGATGACCTTCAGTGCTATCAATATCAAACACGAAATCCTTCCAACCAATTCCTCATTTTGGGGTATCCCTGGTTTGGCTGGATCTTCCCAGGGTGACTCAGCGCAGGTCCAGGACCAGCCTTCCCTACAGCACGGGTCCCACCCACTGACCTCTAAACCCCAGAGGGTTTGCCTCCTTCTCATTTCACTGGTGAGGGCAGCAATGTGGGGTTCTGCACCACCTTAGGTTGTAATAGCTCTGTGCAAGTCCCCTAGGACCAGGTATGCCCCTGCCTGAACCTCCAACTCCATTCCACTGGGCATGGCCAGAACATCTATCCAGATATGATAAGACAGCTTACTATGTGGGCAGAACAATGGCTCATATTTGAGAAGATACCATCATGAAGGTGCTCATTCATTCATTCATCCATTACGTAGCCACTGAGGACACTCTGTGCCAAGTACTGTGCTAGGGGCCGCAGAGGTGTATCTCTGGAAAATGGGGCCTCTGGCAAGCACTGAAATTGCATCCCTGTCCAAACATCGGACACCCACCTTTTAGATAACTTTACCATAATATCAGCTAAAAAATACAAGCCAAGCTCGTTAATCTTTTACTTAACACATTATGGCGCTATATGAAAATTACAAGTGCACCTTCCTTGCTTTCACTGCTAAAAACTGGTCTATGATGTGCTCACAGTCATTTGTGTCCTTTTCTGCTCTTTTTACATTCAGCAGAGCAAGATCACACACTCAGCTTTGAGCTATGGAAGCTCTCACATACAAAAGTATTCATCTTAACTTGCTGAATGATCTCTCACAGCTGGTGATGGAAACTGCTCAGAGGCGGCTCCTCTCCCCCTTCAAGTGGCATCCAGGGCACGTGCCATCCCTGCCATACTTTAGCTATGCCTCTGACCAGGGCTAGAGTACAAAGATGAATCAGACATAAACTGTGCCCTTACCAGGCCTGGTGCCAGATACTCCATGGGTAATTCCAAAGCTGATCACGACCTGACTGCCTTGCTCACAGAGCCAGCAGTCTCCGAGAGGAGCTGAGACAGGGACAAATTGCTATACATAAGGCAAAAGGTCATTTGTGCCATCAGAGAAGAAACCACAGAGTGCCAAGGTGGTTCAGAGGTGAGGGCGGTGGCTTGTGAGAGGCAGGTGGTGAGAAGAGGAAGGCCGAGGCAACGCAGAAGATGTCAAGTCCCTGGAACGAGGCTGCCGAAGCTCTGCCTCCTCTGTCACTCCGTCTTGCTCACAGCCGAGACTCTGCAAACGCAGCAGAAAGGCAGGAGCTGTCATGACATCACAGGGGTCGCAACCCCCTCTCTTCTGAGACTCAATGAGGTTCTGTCTGCTGTATTCATTAGACACTGATGATGCTTGTAAAGACGATGAGACTGGCAACCAGAGAGAACAATTTAGAACTACTCAGACTCAGTGTTGCTTTATCAAAGGAGCTACACTCTTTCCAGGTAAGAAATACATCATTAACAGCTTATGTGAGGGACTTCGGCTTCTGGCCAAGACAGGGTAACAGGGACCCGATTTGCCCTCCCACTTGAAATATCCAAAAACCATACAAAATACATGAAATAATGGTTTTCAAAGCAGTGGACATCAGGCAATGAAAGAGGGGGGTCCCTGAGAGACAAGAAACAAATGAGGTGAGTCTTAGGATTGCTCCAGCTTACTGCCTTGAGAGAGTTTCCAGATAGTGGGCAGTGAGGGAGAAGCCAAATGAGCCCAGCAGACTAGCTAAGCTGGGGAGATGGAACTGAGAACCCAGGGAGAACAAAGCATCTGGAGTTCTCAAGACAGAATAGCAGAGAAGAGAGAGCTGTACACAGAGAGAAACCTGGAGATTTGCATAGGGTTCCCCTCAAGTTTTCTGCAGAGTACTAATCAACACATGTGCGTGAAGAAGCTACCCAGAGTCGAGGGAAGAACCACCTGAAGGAATCAGAGATAACAGTGCCTGCTACTCACACAGGGCCCGAGAGAGTGCCTGTTCCCACTAGCCAGACTGACCAGCCTCAAAATTCATGGGGTGTTAGGTAGACTACACAGAAGGGCCTTGCCTCAGTAGTGGGGAATAATTAGCCCTAGCCTGAGTATGGAGTTCCTGAATGGTGCAAACAGTTAAGCACTTGGCTACTGACTGAAAGCTGGGTGGTTCGAATCCACCCAGTGGTGACTTGGATCTACTTCTGAAAGATCACAGCCTTTGAAAAAATCCTATAGAAGAGTTCTACTCTGAAACACATGAGGTAGCCATGAGTCAGTATCAACCCCACGCAACTGCTCCAGTCCCACCTAACAAATCTGACAAGCAACACCTGAAATGGTCAAATTGTTTCCAAGTAACTTAACTATGTCCCAGAACAAAGCTCAAGACTATTTATAGGAATATAAAGATACCTAGCACCCAACAAGATAAAATCCACAATGTCTGCTATATAATAAAAAATTACCAGGCATGCAAAGAAGCCGGGAAATACGATCCATAATGAGGAGGTAAATCATAGTTGATTGGAACTGACACAGATGTTAAAATTATCAGACAGGGCTATTAAAACAGTTATAACTGTATCCCATATGTTAGAAAGTTAAGTACAAACCCAGCTCCCAGATCTTGGTTTCTAAATACCATACTTCAGTTAAAAGAAGAAGCACTCTTGAAGCGTCTGGCTGTAGAGCTGGGGAAGGGAAAATACAAGATGAGCTTGTTTACCAGAAAGTAAGGAAGTGCTCAAAACACTAAAGGATGGGGGCATGTCAAAGGGACACAGGAGCTAACATGAAAGAGTTCCCAATGGCCAAAGCTGGAACAATCTGAGCAACAAAAGAAATAACATAAGTCTATAAATAATTGAGTGAATACAATAAATGGGAGAGAGGAGACAGATTTTCCTTACAAAAGAATCCCAGAATGTGGAGCTTAATTCTGGGTCGCCCCTGCCACTTAAGGGTGGGCTAGAATTAGTGACTCACTTCCAAAAAATGAAGTGGAAAAAAATAAAAATAATAACTATACTGTGGAGAAACCTGGCAAACAGTATATTATAGCCAAGTAATGAGGTTAACATCGCCAGTGATGTCATGTGGATATCACATGTCCCTGGATGTGATGTGATGAAAGGGCACTTCATCTCTGCTGTATTCTTTCCAAATAATTAATAATCCCAGACTAAGTATGGGAAAAACCTCAGACAAAACCAGATTGGGGGACATTCTTAGACGATACCAGGCCAGTATTCCTCAAGACTTTCAAGGTCATGAAAAACAAGGAAAGACTGAGAAACTATCACAGACCAGAGCTAGGGAGGTGTAAAAATTAAATGCAATGTCGTTTCTGGATTGTGTCCTGGAACAGAAAGAGGACATTAATGGAAACAAACAAAAAAAAAAAATCAGTGAAATTCAAATAAAGTTTGGAGTTTCGTTAGTAGTAATGTGCCAATGCCAGTTTAATATCGACAAATTATCCATGTTAATGTAAGACGTTAGCAAGAGGGAAAACTGAGCAAGGGGTATACAGAGACTCTCTGTACTATCTTTACAACTTTTCTGTAAATCTAAAATTTCCAAAATAAAAATTTTATTTTTAAAAAAGTTAAGTAGACATGTGGGATAAATAAAAAAAAAAAAAATTGAATTTCTAGAGATGAAAGCTACAATGTGTGAGATGAAAAAATACACTTGAAGGGATTAGGCAATGTAGATTAGACATTGTACATAAAAAGATTAATAAACTTGAAGACATAGCAATAGTAACTACTCAAAACCAAACGCAGAGAGGAAAAGTGAAGAAAAAATAAATAGATCATCCATGAGCTATGGGACAACTCCAAGTGGCCAATATATGTGTAATTGGAAAACTGGACTTCCTGAAGGAGGGGGGTGGGGGGAAGGACAGAAAAGATACTTTAAGAAATAACAGCAAAAAGTTTTCAAATTTGATTGAAAAAATAAACTCACCAATCCAAAAAGCTCTACAAACCCTAATCATAAAAAGCATGAAGAAAAGTACACCAAGGCACATTACAATCAAATGACTCAAAACAGTGACAAAGAGAAAATTGTAAAATTAGCTCAAAAAACCCCGCGAAACCAGATACACTATATACAGAGGAAGAAAGATAAGGAAGCAAACAGATTTCTCAAAGCAAACAATATAAGGGAGAAGACAGTGGAGCAATATCTCTAAAGTACTGAAAGGAAACAAATCTGTTAACTAGAATTTTATACCCAGCAAAAAATCTCTCAAAAATAAAGGTAAAATAAAGACTTTTTAAGCTGAAAGAATTAATCACCAAGCACTTACAGTTCCACGCTATTTCAATGGAGGTTTAAAAAGTAAGCAGCTCACTTAACAAATATTTACTAGCAGCTACTATGTGCTGTGGACAGGGGCATTGGAGGTGACCAAGACAGATGTGGGTCCTCCCCAGTGGAACTCTGAGAAGCGTGGAAGAAGCTGATAGCAAACAAGTAAACACGTATATAATTTACATATTGTGGCAAGTGCTAAGAAAGAAATAGAAAAGAGGTTAAGATTCCTCCACAAAGATCTGGGAAAAAGGCAGGTCCGGGCCAGTGTAGGGGCAACTTCAGATGCAACTATCTGAACCAGTATTGAAGACTGAGGAGCCCAAAGAGATGGAGTTCTGTGGGTAGCTGGTCAACCTGCTCTCAGTCCAAGACCATAAAAGAACTGTGTGTGGTCAGGCCATCTGCCAGCCATTCTCAGAGACAAACGCCCTCCCTATATTCCTCACAGGGTTTTTCTTTTTGTGAATATCAAATGAGATAAGAGATAACTCTCTTGTGGGTACTGAGAGGAGCCGCTGTCCTTTATGAACAACTACTTTCAGGCACTCTACCAGGCACAGTGGTGCGTAGCCCAATCAAAGGCCCTTTTAATAAGTGGGGAAACTGAGGCCACACAGTCTGTCAGGACTTAAACCCAGGTGTGCCTTGTCACAGTCAAAAACAAAAAAAGCTGTTGCAGTCAATTCTGACTCATAGTGACCCCACAGGACAGACTAGAACTGTCCTGTAGGGTTTCCAAGGAGTGGCTGATGAATTCGAACTGCTGACCTTTTGGTTAGCAGCTGAGCTCTTAACCACCACGCCACGAGGGCTCCCTTGCGACAGTACCCATCGCATATTTATATATGACCTGGGCAACCTGCCACTACCCTCTCCTCATCAGAGGCAGCCGTGCCAGAGAAGCTGCCTAGGAGATGTTTGACTGACAGGAAGGAGCCGAGCGAGGGATGAATGAGTCAAAGGAACAGGAAGAGTAGGCTGGAAACAATCTCCGTTTTGGCAAAGCGGTCTGGTTCTTAGACGAAGTGGGTGACAGTCACATTCTTGGTTTTAAAGTCACTTTTCCATGGGACGTGGAAACTGCAGCTTCGTCCACAGCTTGGCCTCTTGGCCCCGTGTGTGGCCACCTCCAGAGACCAGTCATTTGCTCACGTGGCTCCCAATTCTTGAGCGCCAGGCGTTGCTGCTGACACGGTGGGCGTGCTGTGGGCTGAAGAGCCTCGGTAGCTTTACTAGACTTCGCCTAACTTCCGAAGTCTTGGTGACTCATGCCCACACTGCCCGAGTGGTTTCTGACTGTCCCCCAGGAGCTGGAGCGGCTGTGCACTAATTGGTCTTAATTACTGTCGGGTGAGGAGGTGCCCAGCCTTTTCAGAGGCAATTGTTCTCTCTGCTTCCTGCCTCCTCAGCAGCCCAGCCGCCAGCCCATCGGTGATGACAACCGCTGACTATGGAACCCAGCTCCTCCTGGGGGGGAGGCTGGGCCAGGTGCCCTGAGCTGCGCAGATCAGACTCCTTCAGTGAGCTAACGTCCATGAACGTGCTTCCCAAACAGAGAGCACAAACCGAGCCTTCACTGTGGGGGCTGGCCTGGGCTGGGAGTCCTTTGTTCGTCTTCGGGTCAGTGACACTGCCAGGGATTCGGGATTACTGCATCTCAGGCACTTCGCCTGGGATTGGGAGCACAGGCCAAGCCAGTCACACAACCCCTGCTCTGTGGCAGTTGATCCTTAGGGTCTGTAGGCTCCCTCCCTGGCCCACCCCCTCCCGCCCACACGAAGGGGCTTTGGGGAAATTGGCCGGCACGTTTAGGGGAAGTGCGCAGACTTGGGACTCAGCGCTCTCACTGGGAGGCGGCTAAACGTCTCAGGGTATTTCAGAGCACGCTTGCTCTTTTAGTCACCTCAAACCCACTGCCGTCCAGTCGATTCTGACTCATAGCGACCCTACAGGACAGAGTAGAACTGCCCCATAGGGTTTCCAAAGCTGTTAAGAGCTGAGCTGCTAACCAAAAGGTCAGCAGTTGAAATCCACCAGCTGCTCCTTGGAAACCCTATGGGGCAGTTCTACTCTGTCCTATAGGGTTGCTATGAGTCGGAATCGACTCCACAGCAACGGTTTTAATCTTTATGGAAGCAGACTGCCACATCTTTCTCCCACGGAGGGGCTGGTGGGTTCGAACTGTCAACTTTTCGTTTAGCAGCCGAGTGCTTAAGTATCGTGGCGTCAGGGCTCCATCCATATGTACAGGGGTTAGGATTCCAACACATATTTTGGGGGGATACAATTCAATCCATAACACCATCCTTTTTCCTGTCCTTTCTTTGCCTTGGTGTCCCCCCGGCCTTGCTCCTTTCGGGCTGCCAGACACAAACCCACCGTCCACGCAGTAAGGAGGGAGTGAGTGGAGGCAGGACCACCTTCCCCCAGCTCCACCTCCACACAGAGCCCCATTGTCTCCCACAGACAAGGGACTGGTTCTCATGCCAGCCGCTGTGCGTTCCAGGGCACAGGCGCCAATGGGGAGGTCCGTGCCAGGGCATCCACCCTCCCATGTGGGCCGAGGGAGCCCCAGGAGGGCCAGCCTGGGTTGGGGTGACTCACTCATTTCTTACCCCGAAGGTGCCAGAGTATGTGGGCTGGATTTTAAAACCACAAATACAAAATCAGAACCTGTTATTTTGTGCAAACCTCCGAAATAAATCACCATTTCTAGAGAGAAGTAAGGTCTCGTTTGGAGTTGCTGCAGTTGAAAGCATCGCTCATCTGCTCTCAGCTTGGGGACCCTCCCACCCGGTCTGACATGGGGCTCCGGCTCAGGCTTCTGAGTCCAGTGCCTTCCCAGATTCCTTCCCCACGCCAGTGACTCCCCCAGCAGGAGGCCCCTGGCTGCACAGTAGTCACAGGCCAAAGGCGTGAGCCCCCTGTGCATGCACGCTTGGCAGAAAGACGAGGGCAGGTGTAGTCCTGGGGGTGCCTCAGTAACCCACGTTTTCCAGAAACAAGGGGCACACCCTCCTCCACTCTGCAGGGGGGAAGCTGGTGCAAATGTTATGGCGTAAATGGGTGTGGGTGCAGGCCTCCAGCTCTGGGGAGGGGGTGCCATGCCAGGGGAGTGCTGAAGCACTTGGCCTGTTTGGGGTGACCTGTCTCTTGCCCGCCACCCCTCCTGCAGTCCTGTGGGAGTCTCACACGGCCTCCCAAACCCCGTCCGGGGGTCCCTGCCTGCTTCGTCAGGGGGGCTGTGGGGGGCAGCTGAGGCCGAGGAAGGGGCCTTGGCCAGCATTAGCTGCTTTCATCCCCTGCCAATGGAAACCGCTGCTCCATGCAAGTCCATGAAGCCTTGGCCGGCGTCTGGCACGTCACCAGGACTCTCAGGGGTCCAGAGGTGCCCAGCAGCAAGGGCTGGCCAGCATGGCCACCTTGCTGGACACAGGAGAACTGGCCCAGCTCATTCCACGGTCCCACCCTTATCCCCAAACTGTGTTCTTGCCCTCAGTCTCAACTCACCCTCACCCCCAGCCCGGGGGCCCACTGCGATGGAAGCATCCAGCAGTGAGCTAAGCCTTGTGCCCCACCCTCCTCAACACCCACCCTTTTCCCAGTCTTCCTCCGGTGGGGCAGTGCCCTCCTCCCAGGGCCCAGACCCCACCAGTCAGCATTCCCTCTGCCCTCCCCGAGCCCTGCAGCAAGGCCATCAGCTGCCAAACCTGGGGCTGCTCCCTGGGACCCCCTCCACCTGCCCTTCCTCTTGTCTCGCTCCTCTCCCTGCCTCTAGGCCTTCCTGTTCTTGCTGGGTTACCCTGGTCGCCTCTCCACACGCTGGTCCCTCCTCCCTGGGCACCCCCACTTCAGCACAGTTGTCCCCGTTGGTTTTGGGTCAGAAGGACTTGAAGTTAAAATCCAGATTCTGACCTTGGGCAAATCATTTAATCTCTGCGATCTAATCTGTTTGTTCCATTATAAATTGGAGAAGCAACAGTACCTCTTCCCTAGGGCTGGGGAAAGCATTAAGTGAAGGGCACAGTCAGAGAGCTTACAGCAGACACCCTGGGTTCCCCACCACATCCTTTCCCTGCTCCCTAGAAGAGCCCCGATTTTCCTCCTGTGTCCCCACATTCTCCACAGGGCCCCAGCTTTGGGGAGGCTGGTGGGCCTAAGCAGTGGGTTCTCCAGGCCCTCTCTGCTAACTGGTTTAGGGTGGGCACGTGATCTAGCTCTGGCCTATGACAGAGGAAAAGTCTGCTGGGACTTCTAGAATGGTCTCCTTGCTGTTACACGCAGGAAGAAGCAGTTCTGTCCTCCTGGACACTGCTGTGTCCTTCTTCACCCCAAAACAGAGCATCTTAAGGGGGCTGAGGCTGCTGGGATGTGGGGTGGGTGGATGGCAATGTGAAGTAGGGTGGTTCAGGTATGTCTCAACAGAGTGACATCTGAGCAAAGACTGGAAGGAGGTGAGGAACCCATCGTGCAGACATGTGGGGGAAGGGTGTTCGGATGGAAGGGAAAGCTACAGCGAAGGCCTGAGCTGGGTGGGGCTGGACCTGCTGTTTGAGGAACAGCAAGGAGGCCTGTGTGGCAGAGATGAACAGGAAGCGGGGCAGAAGGAGAGATCGTGTAGGGCTCAGAGGCCGTGAGGAGGCCATGGAAAGGGCTTTGGCTTTCGCACTGAGAAACCAGGTACCACTGGAGGGTCTTGAGAGAGGGGTGGTGTGATCGAGCATACTGTATGTGTGTGGTGGGGGTGGGGGAAGCGTGGGGGAGACCTACTGGGAGGCCAGTAATTCAGGAAGAGATGACAGTGGCTCCGACAGCGGTGTCAGCGGCAGAGGCGGTGAGAAGAGGCCAGAGTCTGGATAAGTGTTGAAGGTAGAGCCAGTGGCATTTGCCAAAAGACTGGATGTGGGAGTGAGAGTTAGAGAAGAGTTAAGGATGCCCCTGAGGACTCTGGGCTGAGCAAGTGGAAGAGAGGGCAGGCGTGGGGAATCAGGAGGCAAGTTTCAAAGGCCTGTTACATATCAGAGGAAATGGTGAGCCTGCAGCTGGAGCTAGATGGTGAGTTCTGAAGAGAGGCCTGGGCTGGAGCATCTATCTGAGAGCTGTCAGCACCCAGTCCCAACACTGGATGAGATCACCAAGGCAGGGCATAGACAGGAGACAGTCAAGGCCCGAGCCCCGGGCATCTGCACAGACACAGGCCCAGGAGCCGGCAGGAGCCAGAGAGACCAGCGAGGGAGGGGGCCCAAGGCCACACAGAGGCCCTCGGCCAAGTCAAGAAAAGACCTCAAGGAGAAGGGAGATCAACTGAGTCCAACGTAGCTGACGGCTCCACTATGATGAGGGCTGAGAACCGTCCACTGGGTGGAGTGACACGGCGGGTGGGGGCAAGACGGTGAGGGAGGGGGGCAAGACGGCAATGGAGGGGGGCAAGATGGAGAGGCGGGGCAAGATAGTGGGGGGAGTAACACAGTGTCACCGGGACCATCACAAAAGCGATTTTGGGGGAGTAGTGGGAGGAAGCGGGATTGGAGGCAGTTTAAGAGAGAGAGCGGGGAGAGGAAATGGAAGCAGCCAGTAGACACGACTTGTTGGCAGTTTTGTTGCAAAGGTGGGGGGAGCGCAGCAACATGGAACCGAGCTGGCTGGAGAAGGGACAAGTGAAGGTATTTTAAGATGAGAGAAATAGAGAGTGTGTGTGAGTCAATGGGGTGACCCAGGAGAGGTGAGAAGAGAGACTGGAGTGAGGCCCCTGGGCAAGGCCAGAGGGAGGGACCTAGAGGACAGGTCTTTAGATGGCGCCCCTGAGCGGCATAGTGGAGGCATGAGGGAGAGCCTGTGGGTAAAGACGCTGGAGGGGGCAGAAGAGGAGGGTGTCATTGCCTCAGTGACAAGGAAGCCAGGCCAGCAGCTGAGGGAGGATGGGGGGACGGGTGTTTGAGGGGAGGGGAGAGGGAGAGAACCAGCCGTCTAGGAGGGTAGGTGAGTGAATGGACGGGGGAGGAGGAGGATAAAGGGCCCTGTGAGCTCAAGTGAGTCCAGCCGCTCAGGTGGGCCATTTTGTTCCAGCCGCTTCAGCTGCCCAGGGGGCAGATGTGGGCAGGTGTGGGCAGGAGTGGGCAGGTGAAGGCAGGTGTGGGCAGGAGTGGGCAGGTGTGGCCAGGTGTGGGCGGGTGTGGGCAGGTGTAAGCTGAGGCTGGCCTTGCCCAGCACCTACAATGAAGTGAATGCAGGGAGAGGGAGACAAGGGTGTGCACCGGGAGTGGGGATAACGCTTGAGTACAGAATGTAACCTCGTTCGCACCCCTGTTTTACAGATGAGGAAACTGAGGCACACAGAAAGGTGAAGTAAAGGTGCCCAACTCTTCAGGAGTGGCGCTGGGACTCAACCCCAGGTAGTCTGGCTCCGGGGCCAACCTGTAACCGTGATACAGACGGAAACGAGAAGCCAGCAGATCGCCGCCCAACTACAAGCCGCCGGAAGAAGCAGTTTGAGGAAACCAGTACAGGATGGAATGAGAGGGAAAAACACTGTATATGGAAGTCGGCTTCCGCAGCCCCTCTAGGCTCCGGGGAGGCTCCTCTGAGGAGGTGACACTTAAGCTGAGCTCTATAGGATGGGGGGACACCCTGTGAAAATGTCCTATTGGGGCTGGCCTTGGCTGCGAGGGAAGGGATGGGGACACGGGCACCTGCAGCCTCTCTCTGCTCCCCTCGCTAGTGACCAGGCCTCCCCCGAAGCCCTGGGTGAGGGGCTCTGGGCCCTTCCATCAGTGACTTCCAGCCACACTGCAGGGGACACTGGCTCCTGACTGAGTCATTTCTCCAGGCGTTCCGGGCTCGGAGCCCAGCGTGGTGGCGGTGTGGCTGCTTATCATCAAGGACACCGTTCTCAGGCATTCCTGAGGGGGCATTTTAAAAAATCAATACATTATTAATAACTGTCTCCATCATTCTTGTGCCTAATGAGGAAAGGGAAATTATGAATCGGGCTCATGACTTTATGGCGGGGCAGCCCCGGCTTTTCCCAATCTGGGTGGAGAACAGCAGGTTGCTGCCTGGTGTCATTAACCAGGCTTCTGGTGGCGAGGGCAGAACACATAGCCCCTTGTTCTGCACCCAAACAGCCCTCTTTGTTAGGCTCCTTCACACGAGGGCTCATCACCCCACAGAATCGACTCTCTTGAGTGGTCACAACCCACCCTTTCTGTTCCTCACCCTTCTTGCCCTGCCGAGACGTGTCAGGCCTTTCGTCACCACCCAGGGCTGCGGACGCAGTGTCCGTCTGCGCTGTCAAGAAGTGATGTGATGGTGCCATGTCTGCAAAGCTCTGGGCGACCCCTGAGTCCACACTCGCTGACCTGACACCGCATCATTCAACTGCCAGTCTATCCACTCACTCAACACACATCTACAGCACCTCCTATGTGTCAGGCGCTGTGCTATGTACGGGGGATATGATGGCTGGCAAAACAGGCAGGGACCCTGCCATCATGACAGTTACAGTCTACTGGGGAATGGACAGTAATCAAAATACTACCAAGTACAGGCATCCTTGTCAGCCTACCTCAATGAGACACTTAACCGTGCACGCGTCTTAGATACAAACAACAGGCAACTATAAAAAAAAAAAAACACAAAACAATGTCACATAGAAACCTGCAATGTGAATGTTTCCAGCAGCTCTGCTCATAACTGCCAGAACTTGGAAGCAACCAAGATGCCCTTTGATAGGTGAATGGATAATCAGACTGGGGTACGTCCAAACAACGGAGTATTATGCAGTGGCAGAAAGAAACGCGCTATCAGCCACAAAAAGACATGGCGGAACCTTAAATGCACACTGCTAAGGGAAAGAAGCCAGTCTGCAAAGGCCACATGTTGTAGGATCCCAACTAGAAGACGTTCTGGAAAAGGAAAAACTCTACAGACATTGAAATGATTAGTGGTTGCCAGGGACTCAGGGGGAGGGAGGAGGCATGAAGAACTGGGCGTTTTTAGGGCAGTGAAACTAATCTCTATGGTGCTGTAGTGGTGGACACAGGACATGCATTTGTGAAGACCCACAGGGCGGTGCAACACAAAGAGCGAACCCTAATGTCAACCATGGACTATGTTGTCGCTGTTGTTGCTGGGTGTCGTCGAGTCGGTTTTGGCTCATAGCGACCCTATGAACAACAGAACAAAATACTGCCTGGTCCTGCGCCATCCTCATGATTGTTGTTATACTTGAGCCCATAGTTGCAGCCACTGTGTCAATCCATGTCGTCGAGGGTCTTCCTCTTTTTTGCTGACCCTCTACTTTACCAAGCATGATATCCTTCTCCAGGGACTGGTCCCTCCTGATAACATGTCCAAAGTACGTGAGATATAGTCTCGCCATCCTCGCTTCTAAGGAGCATTCTGGCTGTACTTCTTCCAAGACAGATTTGTTCATACTTCTGGCAGCCCATGGGATATTCAATAGTCTTTGCCAACACCATAATTCAAGCGTGTCTATTCTTCTTCGGTCTTCCTTACTCATTGCTCAGCTTTTGCACGCATATGAGGCAATTGAAAACATCATGGCTTGGGTCCCGCACACCATAGTCTTTAAAGAGACATCTTTGCTTTTTAAGTCTTTAAAGAGGTCTTTTGCAGCAGATTTGTCCGTTGTAATGCGCCATTTAATTTCTTGACTGCTGCTTCCATGGGTGTTGAATGTGCATCTAAGTAAAATGAAATCCTTGACAACATCAATGTTCTCTCTGTTTATAATGATGTTGCTTATTGGTCCAGTTGTGAGGATTTTTGTTTTCTTTGTGTTGAGGTGTAATCCATACTAAAGGCTGTAGTCTTTGATCTTCGTCAGTAAGTGCTTCAAGTCCTCTTTACTTTCAGCAAGCAAGGTCGTGTCATCTACATATTGCAGGTTGTTAATGTGTCTTCCTCCAATCTTTGTGCCACATTCTTCTTCACATAAGAAAGCGTCTCAGATTATTTGCTCAGCATAAAGATTGAATAAGTATGGTGAAAGGACACAGCCCAGATGCTCACCTTTTCTGATTTTAAACCACACAATATCCCCTTGTTCTGTTTGAACGACTGCCTCTTGGTCTATGTACAGGTTCCTCATGAGCACAATTAAGTGTTCTGGAATTCCCATTCTTTGAAATGTTATCCGTAATTTGTTATAATCCACAGAGTTGAATGCCTTTGCATAGCCAATGAAACACAAGTAAACATCTTTCTAGTATTCTCTTCTTTCAGCCAGGATCCATCTGACATCAGCAATGATATCCCTTGTTCCATGTCCTCTTCTGAATACGGCTTGAATTTCTGGAATTTCCCTGTTGAGGTACTGCTGCAACAGCTTTTGAATGATCTTCAGCAAAATTTTACTTGTGTGTGATATTAATGATATTGTTCAATAATTTTTGCATTTGGTTGGATCACCTTTCTTGGGAACAGGCATAAATATGGATCTCTTCCAGTCGGTTGGCCAGGTAGCTGTCTTCCAAATTTCTTGGCATAGATGAGTGAGCACTTCCAGCGCTGCATCCTTTGTTGAAACATCTCAATTGGTATTCCATCAATTCCTGGAGCCTTGTTTTTCTCCAATGTCTTCAGTGCAGCTTGGACTTCTTCCTTCACTACCATCGGTTCTTGATCATACGTTACCTCCTGAAATGATTGAATGTTGACCAATTCTTTGTGGTACAGTGACTCTGTGTATTCCTTCCATCTTCTTTGGATGCTTCCTGTGCCGTTCAGTATTTTGCCCAAAGAATTTTTGAAAAATTCAAAAACCATGGACTATAGTTAATAATAATGTAACAATATTGGTTCAACAATTGGAATAAATGTACCACACCAATGTAAGGTGTTAGTAATAGGAGAAACTGTGTAGGGGAGAGTGGATATCTGGGGACTTTCTGTGCAATTTTCCTGTAAACCTAAAACTGCTCTAAAAAATAAAGTGTGTTAATAAAACAACAAAACATACACACACACACACACACACACACAAATCCCAAAAATAATGCTCCGGACAGGGGGAGCCGGCGTGAGTTTACTAGACAAGAATGTGTTCCTTTTTGTTTGTGAGAGGTCATGGCCTTGGGCAGGAAGACGCTGCTGATGGTGAATATTAACCCTCCGGCAGAGCCTAGCACCTAGGTGATGCTCAGTAAACCTTGGAGGCTTTCCCCCTGTCAACAGGGCACATAATCGCTAATGGAGGCCTCAAGAATGCCCTCTCGGGTGGAATTTGCTCTGTCTAAGCAGCTGTGATCATTTTGCAGAGGGGTTCAGGGCCAACTGGGGCCAGTGGTTGGCAAACTACAGCCCATGGGGCAACTCTGGCCCATTGCCTATTTTTATAAAGCTTTGTTGGACCATAGCCATGCCCATTTGTTATATATTACATGGCTGCTTTAATGGTACATCAGCAGAGATGAGTGGTTGTGACAGAGACTGTATGGCCCGCAAAGCCTAAAATGTTTACTATCTGGTCTCTTACAGAGAAAGTGTGTCAACTTTGTTAAATGTCTTAACTTTGTTGATGTTAGCTGCCATCGAACTAGCCACTAAGTCATGGCAACCCGACCCACAATGGACTGAAATGCTGTCGAGTCCTGCACTATTCCCATGATTGGTTACGGATTGGACCATTGTGATCCATGGGCTTTTCATTGGCTGATTTTCAGAAATAGATCAGCAGGCCTTTCTTCTTAGTCTGTCTTAGTCTGGAAGCTCTGCTGAAAACTGTTCAGCTTCCCAGCGACACAGAAGCCTCTGGGTGGTGGCTGTGCATGAGGCGCACTGGCCTGGAGTTGAACCTGGGTCTCCCACATGGAAGGCGAGAATTCTACCGCTGCACCATCATGTCCCTTAACTTAAAAACCAAACCAAACCCATTGCCGTTGAGTTGATTCTGACTCATAGTGACCCTTAACTTGGGGACTCTTAACCTGAGATTAGTAGGCAAGCTTAGCAGACTTGTGTAAGAGCGTTTTGAAATTATACTCCAAATTGGTATTTTACAAACAAACATTCCACTCCTTTCGTTTTATTCTCAGAAAGGCACTTTACTCCAAATGTTAACCGGTGCTCTGGTGGGAGGTCTCTAGCCACGTGGCGTGGGGCTCGGTCCTGACTGGATGTTCTGATGGTGACAGTGTGGTGGGACAGGCCCGAGCTGGATCCTGGCTTGGTCACATCTGCTAAGTGACCCTAGACAGAGCACTCAGTTTTACAAGCCTTGCTTTCTCGTCAGCCGACAGGGTGACAACTCCCCTTGCAGGTTGGTGGGGAGGCTCAACTGAGGTGACATGTCCAGTATTGTCCTGGTGCCCAGCGTGCAGGGGGTGATCAATAAAGGGTGGGGTGACCTTGACGACAGGTCCAGGGACATAGCTAGAACCCAAGTAGAGACAATAAGATTTGGGCAGATTTAGGGTTGACGTCAGCAAGAACCGCCTACAGTCCGTAACTGCCCAACAGTGGAACCGGCCGATTCCTTGGGCCATGACACCCCGCCACCTTGATGAGCAAGCTAGGTGCCAGGGCTCTTCCTGGCTCCCAATCTGGTGAAAGGCAATACCCTCAGCTTGGCAGCAGGGTAGGCAGCTAGGTTCCATTCCTCCTTGGCGTTTTAAGAATACAAGAGAGTTGTTGCCCTGCTCCCTCCCCACCCCCGCTGTCCCCTCTGGGTATCTCTTGGAGTCTTTCTGTTTGTTTGGTCTTAGGATAGGACCACTGCCGCCCACCTGCTGGCTGAGTGCGGGGGACCCTGCTTTGGATGCAGAAAGGTGTCGACCAAAATGGCTCGTCTGACTTCCGTGCACCTGCAGCAGCTCTGCACCAGGCAGAGAATGGGGGGACGTACTCCCATGCCCCCAGAGTCCTCGACCTGTGACTGACCCATGCCGAGTGTGAACGTGCAGCCCCTGCTGCTGGACAGGACAATTCTGAGGCACCGCTAACCCTCCAGCGTCCTCTGAGGGCCAGACGAGACTACTTGGCCTGAGTGCCCTCTCCCTTGGCTTCCTTCCTCCCTCCCTCCCCCCATCCCACCTCCCCGTTGCCATACCAAAGTCTCCCCGGGAACACTTTTTAAAAGATTCTTGCCTGTACACCGATGTTCATTGCAGCGTTTTTCACAATAGTCAGAAATGGAAACTAAAATGTCCATCAATGGCTGAACCGATAAACAAAGAGTGGTACATACACCCAATGGGATATTGCCCAACCACGAAGAGAAATAAGTCCTGGTGCACGTCACAACATGGATGAACCTGGAAAACACCCTGCTGAGCTAAATACATCAGTCCCAAAAGGACAGATACTGTATGATCTCACCTACATGAAATAAATATACAGAAACCACAGATTGTTCGTGGTTACCAGGAATGGGAGGGAGGGGGAAGAGGGGTGTTTTTGCTTAGGGTTTATGTTAATGGTGGTGGAGTGATCTGGAACAGGATAGCAAGAACGGGTGCATAACTTGAAGAAAGTAATCAATGTCACTGAATTAAACATGAAGAAATTGTTGAATTGTCGGATGTTTTGTTGTGTATATTTTCACCACAATAAAAAACATTTTTAAAACAAAAACCAATACCCAATGGGGAAGGGGGAGCTTCTTGTCTCAGAGTCTGCTCCAGGGGAGACTCAGACACGGGCTCACTGAGACGCTGAGGGGTACCGACCCGCCTTCTAAAGCATCAAACAGAAATATTTTCTATCCCAAAGAGATTCACATGAGCTTTCTCCGTTCCTGATGATTCCTTCCTTTGCTAGTTCCCTGGACAGACCCTAAGTCCTGTTTAAAAGGTCTCTGTTTGGGTTAAGCTGAGGATGATTTTTCCCAAGTGGGGGCCACAAAGGTCTGGGGACATGGCTGAGAAAGACCACTGCAGCTCAGTGGGTATTTGTTAAAAAAGAAAAAAAATCTGAAATGTCTGTGGCTTTGGGAGAAAATCGTAGTATTAAATAGGGGGACAAAAAACCCCACACTGCTGATACAAAGCTGTCCTGTCCAGTCCTGAAGAAAACCAGCTGCCGTCGAGTCGACGCCACCTCCTGGGGACTCCGTGAGGGTCAGAGTAGAACCGCGCGCCATAGAGTTTTCAGTGGCTGACTTTTTGGAAGTAGATTGCCAGGCCTTTCTTCTGAGGTGCCTCTAAGTGGATTTGAACCTCCAACCTTTCAGTCGGCAGCCAAGTGGATAACCGTTCGCACCACCCAGGGACCCCAATACAGTAGCCACAATCGCATATGGCCACATAAATTTAAATCATTTAATTAAAATGAAATAAAATTTAAAATTCATTTCCTCATCACACTAGCCACATGTGGCCAATGGCTACCATGCAGGACAGTGCAGATAAGGAACATTTCCATCATCACAGAAAGTTCTATTGGACAGTGCTGGCCCCAAGTGAGGGGAGGCGGGACGTTCTGCTTCCCTTTCAAAAACGGCAGGCAAAGGTGGTTTTCTTACAGCACTGAGAGAGCCACACGTGTCCCAACAGGACTAATTTCAAAGCACTTTTTTTTTTTTAGATTCTTTTATTTGATTCTCATACATGCCTGCCCCTGGAATAGACAAGGCAGGAATTACTGTTCCCATTTTACAGATAAGGAAACTGTGGGTCCTAAGGGCCAAAGAGGCAAAGTCACAGAGCTGCTTGTAACGTGACAGAGTCAGGGCTGAAACCTGGGGCGTCTGAGCTGTAAGGCTTCTGATGTGCTGAGAGTACTGGCCTGCCTCTGGCATGATCTAAGGCAATGGGAACAGCAGCGGCGAGGGCCCTCCTCCCAACAGTTCAACTGTCTGCTGAGCAAGCAGTACGTGTGCCAGGGCTAGTCTAACACCCACGCTCGGCATGCACGCCCCCTCTCTCTTTCACTAGCCACAAGGCTTGGTGAGCAGAGCACCTGTG
Organism: Trichechus manatus latirostris; assembly: GCF_000243295.1. Classification (NCBI taxonomy): domain Eukaryota; kingdom Metazoa; phylum Chordata; class Mammalia; order Sirenia; family Trichechidae; genus Trichechus; species Trichechus manatus. The sequence continues at coordinate 6,324,565 of NW_004443981.1, forward strand.
ATCTCAAAGACTGGCCACTGTGTTTGCGACCACAGCAAAGCAGAGGGCTGCCCGTGGCCTCGCCCTCTATGACGGGCAGTTGTGCCACTGCAGTGGAACAGGCCCGGGCCAGGCCCACGAGGACCCTGCCACCACAGCACCCACGATGACCCTGTGTCTGAAGGACAGGCTGGCTGAGACCAGGCAGAAGATGTCGACTTGGCAAACAGCTCCTATCCTAGGAATTTCATTCTCCTTCTGGACAAGGAGCTCATTCTAAAGCTCCGTGTCACACAACCTGGCTCACGAATCCCTTGAACTTTGGATCTCACTTGTTCTCTTTGGACCTCAAGCTCCACCCTCCAAACAAGAATGGTGGCCTTGGGCTAGAGCACGTTCCTCAGCCTCGGCACTGCTGGCATTGGGCTGGATAATTCTATGATGGGGGTAGAGAGGGGCTGTCCTGTGCATTGTAGGATATTTAGCAGCATCCCTGGCCTCTATCCATTAGATGCCAGTGGCACCCCCTTCCCAATTGTTTACAACCACAAATGTCTCCAGACTTTGGCAGATGTCCCCTGGGGAACAAGATCACCCTGGTTGAGAACCATGAGGCTGGAAGGCCTCCAGGGGTCTTTCCTGGCTCCCACGTTTGTTCCAGACACAGATGGCCTTCAACACAGGCATGGCCAGCCATCCAACAATGTGGTGCAATGAACTCAGCCTCTTGAACCCACTGCACCAATCACAGCCAATCAAAGGAATTAAACTTGATGGCCTTCCAGCTGGAACCTTCTAACATTCCAAGCCAATTGTCTTCAGGATGACCCCCAGCTACTCAGAGGCTGCACAGCAGAACTCTTCGTAACGGTCCAAGAAAAGGGTGAGGCATTATTTTCCAAGGCATCCGTAATTCTCTCTGCCAAGGCAGCAGACAATGGGCCTTTGCCACCCACAGTCTAGTTCATTCTAAATCGGAGAACAAGGACCCCATTCACTCTGCAGAGGGGCAGGGGGCAGGCCAACGTCTCTTCCAGGAACTGGTGGCCGCTGGCCGTCCCCGATTGCTGGCTAGGATGACACGGAAACTTGGGATCTGGGAACAGGCAGCTCTCAGATTGCATTGTTTCTCTTGGGTGGAAGAAGGGTGCTCAAACCAACGTATGTTCCGTCCTGACCTGCCTGGCAGATCTTCGTCATCTGTCCCCGCCGTGGCCTTTTCCAGGCAGAAGGCCCCCAAAGAGGGCTTCTTCTCAAAGGCCATTGGAGACCAGCCCTTGCCTAATGAGAGCGATGATGCCGCCCTCCTTCCAGACGGGACTCCCTGATAAATGGAAGGCAGAGCGACCCAGGCCAGGCAGCGTGCTGGGGGCTGAACCCCAGGATGCACAAAATCCCATGATGTGAACTAGAACCACTTCCCATAGAAAAAAGATGCTAGGATTGCCGCGTACACAAAGGCATGGCTGCTACTGCTCATGTCCCGGCAAAACCCCAAACCCATGGACTGAGCCTGCCAGACTGTGCCCGAGACTCGGTTAACATTCGTTTATTACTTGTCATCTGCTGGAAGCCGAGCAAGTGCCTGAGGTTTGAGAAAATTTTATGGAGGAACTCTATATTTAGAAATTTTTTTCATTAGCTTAATAAAAATAAAATGATATTAACAGTAGCCCCCCCCCCACTTTGCTAAGCCCCTGTCAAGCACCACTGGACTGTACATCTGATGTAAGTCTCCTGCTCTGTCTGGAGATGTGGGAATCATATCCACTTCTAGACACGAGAACAAGCTTAAAGAGGAGAGGTGAACGGCGGAGCCAGGATTCCAGCCCAAGGCAATCTGATCCCAAAGTCCATCTCCATCCACTACATCCTACTGCAAATTAGACAAAGACCACTGTTAACTTGACTTTCACAGTAGAGTGCTTCGATCCAGCTTGAAGAACACATTTTCCCCCACAGTGGCGGTGAACTTCTGGAAGTAGATTGCCAGGCCTTTTCTCCAAGGCACCTCTGGGTGAATTCAAACCACCAACCTTTCGGCGAGTTGTTGTTAGTTGCCATTGAGTTGATTCCAACTCATGGAGACCCCGTGTGTTACAAACTCCAAGGGTTTTCTTGCTGTACTTTTAATGGAAGCAGATTGCCAGGCTTAGCTTTCACAGTACCACTGCGGTGGGTGCGGGGCAGGGAGGTGGTGGTTCGAACCATCAACCTTAGGGTTAGTTGAGGGCAAACGATTTGCGCCACCCAGGGACAGATCTGACTACTGCCTGGGGACGTGCTGACCTCGCACCTCTGGTTACCACCAGGAGCGCCCCCCACCACACTCCCAGCCCTTTATTCCTGCTTCCCAAGTGCACAGTTTCCTCAGCTTCCTCCACTGAAGAGTTTGAGAGCAAGACCTTGCTTCTTCCACACCTTGACCCCAGAATGAGCAAAAAGGGAAACACAATTCTTAGCAAGGGAGAAATCAGGAGAAATTTTTAATAGCATTTTCAGAATGAATTCTTCTCCTTTAATTTCTCAAAGTCATGATCTCCCTGAACACATGGTTCTAAGAACAGACAGACGTGGAGCACCTCAAGAACGCAGTCACTGCCTGCCTGCTCTTTATCTTCCATGACAGCTGGCCACACAGGTCACCATAATCGACTGCTCCCTCATCTTCCTTTGACAGGGACATTACTTGAGGCTTCAAGGCGAGGACTGCCTCATACAGACAGGGTGGCCCTTCAGAAAGCAACCATGTCCACCTTGCCTGAGCAAACGGAAGGTACCAGAAACAAATGCCCTTACGGTCAAGGCCTGAGGCAAGGCACTGCCCACTGTAGCCTCAGCCCCCTCCCTGGAAATGAGGTGGGATCCTGAAAACTCTTTTGGCTCTGACTTCCCCAATTCTGCAATCTCCTGAACCATAAAATACAATCATTAACCCTGAAGGTTCTAGAGACATCCAGCCACTGGCTGGAAAAAGGACACAGAGGCCTAAGGGTTAGCCCAGGTGCCGAGTTCCCTCCCCAGAGGCGGCCCCTACTGCAACCAGTGTCTCACAGATCCTTCCAGAGATGATGCGTATGTATATATGCCCCAGGGAGAAGCATCCTATACTCACACCAGGATGCTATCATTTGGGAGATATAATACATATTCTACTTAACATCTGTTGGCAATGGTTTCCCATCAGTTGAGCAAAGCTGCCTTTTCTTAAGAGCTAAGATGATTCCAACTCATGGCAACCCTATGCGTGTCAGAGTAGAACTGTGCACAATAGGGTTTTGAATGGCTGACTTTCAGAAGCAGATCACCAGGCCTTTCTTCTGAGGCGTCTCTGGGTGGACTTAAACCTCCAACCTTTGGGTTAGCAGCCGAGCACATTATTACTTTTTTCTAAAATCTGAAGCATTACTGATTTCTGAAACACATCCAGCCTCAGGTTTCCGATTAGGATTGCAGATCTTTTCCTGCTTCTGTAAAATGGAGATGTGGTAACCGAGATGTGTGGGCTCCTGGGGCCTTGGCTCTTGTCCAAAATCCACCCTGAGGCCAACTCAGCAGCCCTCCCACAACCCCTCTCCCCAGCCAACTCCACCAAGTGGTAATGAGATATGGGCGTTTTAGCAAGATTTCCTGGAGAGGTGAGGAAGGGCCCAGGAGCATGGCAGACAGCAGACACTCACGCCAACCCCTCTAGACTCCCTGCTCTTTCCTTACCCAGAGCTCTCGCCACAAGCAGCCACCTTCTCTCTCCTGTCCTCCCCTCCCCTCCCCCTGTCACCTTGAGAAGCTCAGCTCTGAGCTTCAGCCCACACTTCCCACTCAACAGCACTGAGACCGCTGACTTTTTAAAAGAGAATATAGAAATTAGAATTTTTAAAATGTGACGTATCTTTGATTATTAAGTGGCCTCTCTCTTTCTTCCTTTCTAGCATTGGGAGGGGCAAACATTACTGTGTGGGCTGTCTTAGGCCACGGCCCCTTCGCGTAGCATCTAAAATGGTCACCATTCCCATAGTTCTGTGGGGCAGTGGCCTGGGTGATGACCTCAGCAATGCATCAGCCAGTTATAATCTATCTCCTTGGGAACAGAGGAGGGAAAGGAAACCCCCCTTCTTGAAAAACTGAAAGAAAAATGAGTGCAGTGTTCTTAGGCCTCTACAACAGGGCGGAAGTCAGCCTCTCCCTGGCCTGCCTTGGCTGCTTATGGGAGGGTGGGTGGGTAGAAGGGTCCAGCAGCTGCTGATCCTGCTCCCTTTCTCTATCACACTCTCTCCCCAAAACATCTCATCCAGGCTCATGGCGACAAATACCAGCCAGATTCTAACAGCTCCCAAATCTACAGCTTCAGCCCCGACACCTGCCCCACGCTCCTGACTTACACACTGAGCTGCGACTCAGTATCCTCACTAGATGGCTCATAGACCAGCTCAGACATTGCATGTTCAAAACTGATCGTTTCATGTTTCACCCCTCACCCTGCTCCTTCGCCAACCATCTACTCGCCAGCTGCTCAATTCAGAAAACTAGGGGTCTTTCCTAATAACCCCTGTCCCCCAATGCCCAACCTACTTTCCATCCATCAGCAAGTTCCCCCAGTTCTTCCTTCAGATTTGTCCGCCTCTCTCCATCCCTGCCCCAGTCACCCGCACTGGTCACAACAGCCTCCTAACTGGTCTCTCGGCTTCCTCTCCTGCCTCCCTCCCCCATATTCTCCACACAGCATCCAGAGGGTTCTTTGCAAAATGCAAATCAGATCATTTTACTCTCCTGCTCAATACCCTTCAAAGCCTTCTTAGTAACGTAGAATAAAACCCAATCTTTTCACCATGGTCTTTGCTACGAGTTCTCCCCATTTTGGTCATGCAGGTTCCAACCCTAGTAGGGAAGAATACAGAAAGTCTCCAAGCACTGACAAAATTGCTGGAACCAGCACACAGTGTGGTAACTTCCAAGGGGAGGTGGATAAGTTGTGGGACGTGTGTTTAAAAAAAAAAGAAAGAAAGGAATCAGTCTTATTACCTAACGGCTGCACCACAAAGACAAGCAGCACTTAATAAACGCCAGCCGCCACCACCTTCTCCTCACGCTGTCGCGATCACCCGCCCAACAAAGGGCAATTTGGTAAAGATGCCAGAACAGGCTAATCCCCGGGGCTTTATGTGACCTGCAGAAAGCGTCTTAGAGTTGAATAAGGAGATAAACTGCTTTGCTGGTCATAAGGCCCAGAAAATTCTCAGAGATGAGAAGAAAATCCATTGTGTATTTCTGACTGCGAGGGAAGGGGGGGTTCCAGCCTAGGCGTGAAGCTGGAGGGACCGGGCTTTGCTCAGCGGATGTCTGTGGCTTAAGGCCTCGTGGAGTCGTTGGAGCATTCCACGTCTCTGAGGTGGGCTGAGCACTTCAGGGCAGTGAGCTCTGTGTGGGTGGGAACAGAAGTTCAGTGGAAATGGGGAAAAAAAGGAATGAAAAGGGGGAAACACTGAGGGAAACATTTAAAACCCTCAAAAGTAGTAAGGTATGATTTGGTAGGTCTTGACACCATTGGATTCTGCCATCTTTAGGCCATGAAATTTAGAGTACATTGTGCAGTCTCTAAGGGCCTTGGGTGGCACAAACAGTTTGCACCACGATGACTCACCTAAAGGATGGCAGTTCGAACCCACCCAGTGGCACCACAGAAGAAAGGCCTGGCAATCTGCTTCCATAAAGATTATAGCCAAGACGGAACAACCAGAACACAATTAAAAAGAATGTTGACACATTGTGAAAAATGTAACTAATGTCACCGAACAACTTGTGTAGAAATTGTCAAATGAGAGCCTAATTTGCTGTGTAAACTTTCACTGAAATCACAATAAAATATTATTTTAAAAAAAGGTTACAGCCAAGAAAACCCTATGGAACAGTTCTTCCCTGTAACACCTGGGGTGGGTCGCCATGAGTTGGAATTGACTCGACAGCAGCGGGTTTGGGTTTGGTGCAGTCTTCAGCATGTTGGAGAGTCTCCTCGCTTCTAAGAGGAACGTGTAGTAGACGCTGTTGGTGTTCCCCCAGGGTCCCTTGGCTGGGCAGCCAATGACTCACTGATAAGGAGGTATGAAAGGTTGAGCCCCTTGCCTCAAGGCGGAACTTGCTGTGTAGCACCATCACACTCCCAGCTCCCTGTGGGGCCAGGCTGAAGCTGGATTCCTGCTGAAACCATGTTCTTGCTCAGTTCCTTGCCGGTTCCTGCCCTCCTTCCCTCACTTCCCTATTGCTTCCTTCCGAGAGCACAGTCTCAACAAATAACACACCTGAATCCCTGTCTCAGGCTCTGCTTCTAGAGGACCGACGTAAGACAGGCAGACTAGCGAAAATCACAAAAAGTATGAAGACTTTTTTTTTTTAGGCTTTAACACACAGAAATCTATTTTTTCATAGTCTAGGAGGCTAGAAGTCTGAATTCAGGGCACCAGCTCCAGGAGAAGTCTTTCTCTCTCTGTCGATTCTAGGGGAAGGTCCTTGTCATCAATCTTTCCCTGGTCTAGGAGTTTCTCAGTGCAGGGACACACTCTGCTCCCGGAGCTAAAAGTATGAAGTCTTTTGAGACATAGCCTACTACAGGTACCCGACTACCTAAGACTATGGGCAAAGTTCAATTCTACATATCAACATCCAGAAGCACAGAGTAGAACAAGAGCCCAGGTGAAGGACACAACAAGCCCTGTCCTCCAGCCAACCAGAACGTCAACAGCCAAGTCAATGTACCACAAATTCATTTAGAACATCCTCGTAACAAGGGCGCTGTGCAGTGGGCTCTGTGGGGTGGATTCTGGGATGAACTGGACTCATTATCTGCCTTCTAAGGGTCCGCAAAGATCACTGGAGGTCATTCAGCCATGCTCACCTCAAGTTCTCTGAGGACCAGGACCAGGTCTTACATGGGTTGTATCTCTGTTGCTGGTAAGCAGCAGGGGTTTGGGAAATGGTTGATAAATGAATCTGGACTAGCCCAAAGCTATCTATCAGTGAAGCAGAATTATCAAAAGAGACACTAATTGTCTTCCACAGTAGCAAGGCAGGTCATGGAGCTTCCCCAAGATGGAAAGCATCAACTCTCCTTGGGGTACCAGGTTAGGACTTTGAAACAAGGCTTGACAGACTGGTAGTTTCTCAGCGGGGTCCCTATGGGCACCACGGGGAGGGACGGTTGTCCGCTGTGTAAAACTGTCCCTTGTACTGCAAGATAGCACCCCTGGCCCCTGCCCACTGAATGTCAGTAGCGCTCACTCCCCACAGTGGGCACTGTGACAACCAGAAAATGAACACCTGCATTTCCAAATGCACCCAGTCGTTGTGGACCGTCGAGTCCATGCTGACTCACGGCAACCCTGTAGGACAGAGTAGAACTGCCCCCGTCGGGTTTCCCAGGCTGTAATCTTTCCGGGAGCAGACCACCAGGCGTCTTCTCCCTCAGGGTGGCTGGTGGGTTCAAACCACCAATCTTTTGGGTTAGCAGCTGAGCGCTTAACCATTGTGCCACCAGACTCCTTAAATGCACCCTAAAAACCCGTTGCCATCAAGTTGATTCCAACTTATAGCGACCCTATAGGACAGAGTAGAATTGCCCCATAGGGTTTCCAAGGAGTGGATGGTGGATTCAAACTGCTGACCTTTTGGTTAGCAGCCAATCTCTTAACCACTGCACTACCAGGTTTTTTTTTGTCCTGACTGAGTACCACTGGTAGGATAAAAGTTAGTCAGCTCAAGGAAAAGAAAGTGACAGAGGGCATGGGCACTGCCTGTGTGTGTGTGTGTGTGTGTGTGTGTGTGTGTACGCACGCGTGTGAAAGTGTAACTTGAAAAAAACAGAGTATGAGAGGGCTTGAAAGGGAAGGGGGCAGAAGGAGAAGGAAAGAGTATTCTAGGTGACTTGGCATTTCAGCCCAGACTTTAGAATCTCTTAAGCCAGCAATTCTCCTGGTGGAGTGAGAAGCAAAGCAGGCGCCTGCCCCTGGCAGCCCCATGAGCCAGCTTGAGAATAGTGTTCATAACCCCAGCTGCAGACCTCGGGGATGGGGAGGCCTCCCTGGAATAGGAAGTTCCAAGAAAGACATGGTATTCACCACCCTGCGCTGGACCTTGGCAGCAGTGCAAACATCATAATCTGGAAGCTTCCTAGGCAGCCTGGTCCAAGAGACTTGAACCTTTCCTGGGCTCCTGCTGCAGGGGCCAAATGACGGCCAGGTACAGCCAGTCTTCATAAAGTGACCAGCTGCATGGCTAGCACTGCAAGGCCCACAGACACCATCTCCATTTGCAGCCTAACCATATTTAGAGGGAGGAATGGTATGGACAGGCAGCATAAATCAAGTCCCCATAGACTGGACTGGGAAGGGGAACAAAACACGGCCAACATCTTGGTGCAATCTTAAAGAGAGAAATGGTTGCCACGGCGAGGAGCTGAACACAGACATACAAATGCGCAGGAGACTCGGCCTCCTTCCCATCTCTGTCAGATTAACGGTCTTAAAGCACCACTTTGATGGTTAACTCAACGGCTCAAAAACCTTCAGCACTTCCAGAATCACATACAAACTCCTAGGCCCACCCGCACTGAGACACGGTTTCCACTCCCATTACCCACCCTGGCATCCCACACGCCTCGTAAATGCTGTCATACTCAGGCTCCTAAAAGGCCTCGGTGTTCTCTGACTCCTACCTTCGCTTCTGCTGTACTTCCACCTGGAGTGCTCCCTCCACCAACCCTTATACTTCTCCCTGCATCTGTTCTTCAAAATCCTGACGGCTCGTTGAGACCCACTTCAAAGCTACCTCCTCCAAGCAGTCACCCCAGATGGCTCAGGGAAGGGCTTGCTCCCTCTGTGCTCCTGCAGTACTTTGTACCCATTACGCTCTCTGCTGGAGGGCAGCTTGTGTCCTCTTTGTATCCCCTCTCCTATGGCCCCTGGCTGGTGAGCTCCTTGCCCTGGTGAGCTTCTCCACAGCAGGACACAGTTTTTACTCATCTCTGGGTTGTGACACCAGCGTCCAGCACACAGGAGGCATTCTGGTACCCATGAGCTGAATAAATCAATGCCCCTACTCAGCAGATGGCGCCAGGGCCACCAAATTCTTGGCAGACTGTTTTGCATCAACTCCTCATCCATATAGCTCCACTCTTTGTCTTCCTTTCCCTCTCCATCCTCCTTCATCCCATCCTGCTCGCTCTATCTCCAAACTGCATCTGGGGTCTGTTCATCTTTCTCCACAGCCGCCATTCCAGTCCAGACCACCATCTTCATCACAACTGTAGTAGAATCCAAACCAGTCTCCCCAACCCTCTGGCCCCTCCAACCCATTGTCCACTCAGCTGCCAATTGTTGTCTTAAAGAGCAAATTGGTAGTGTGACCTCCACGGTCAAAACCTCTTTAATGGCTTCCCGTAGCACTTGGAAGAAAATCCAGTTCTGTACTATGTAAATTAATGGTTTACAAGGCTCTGCATGATTTGATATTAACCTCTCCAACCTCATTTTATGCCACCCTCTTCCTCAATTACTATGCCTCAGTAACATGATCTTCTTTGGGTTTCTCAAACCACGATGGTTGTCCTACCACAGGGCCTTTGTACATGCTAGTTCCTCTTCCTAGAATGACCCCCAGCCCCTGCATTCGTCACAGACCTAGTTCTTTCTCTTTATTCAAGTATCAGCCAACTCAGAGAGGTCTTCCCTGGCCACTCTAGCAAAGGTAGGACCCTCTCTGTAGCCTCCATTTCCTCCCCCGTAGTCACCACTGTATCCCCAGCCCCAACTACAGCATATGGCCCAGAGTAGGTACTCAATAGATATTTGTTGAATGAATGAATGAGTGAATGCCCCTTGAACACCTGCAATGATCTCCCACTGGGCATATGAACTCTAGTTTCATTTGGTTCTTCACTAGGAAAGTTAAAAGAGCTTTGGGTTGTAAACTTTTTGGCTTCTTGCTCCTGGGCGTACTTAGCCTGTTTATTGTTATTTTTGTTTGCATTTGCCAGCGTCGATTTACTTCTTAGAAAACTAGTACCATGTTTTTTACAGACTCTGACTCTTTCCTGGTATCCAAAGACACAGCCCTCTCACGATAGCCAGATGGGATGGGCATGGCATGGAAGGCCTGAAAGACAGCCTCAGGAAGACCTGTCCCAAGGCCCAATGAGGATGCAGGTCAGGCAGACCCAGGCTTCATGGCCCAACCGCAGCACTTAATGACAGTGACGAGGCATTCTTGGTCACACAACCAAAGCACTAGTGTGACAGATGTTCACCTCCAACCCAGTAGATGCAGAAATCATTTCCCCTTTTTAATTATACGAGTACCAAGCCATTTAAGAGGCCGCGTCATCAAACTCTTGTTGGAATCAGGCTCGTTGGTAGATGAAATCAGATGGTTCTGTCCTGGCTCTAGGACAGCCCCATCCTCACCATCCCTGGGGCCACTCTGGGGAAGGTACTGTTGCTGTTTGATTTGGAGTAACTGCAGAGTCCAGTCGCACCCTCTGCTCCCTATCATAGTCCCCAGGATACCATCCATCAGAAGCCAACTTATTCAGAAGTCAGTGGGCTCCCCTCCTGAATCCCACCATTTTCACTCTCTGCCTGGTCTGAGTGTGCAACACCTTTCCCCTGGATTACTGTAGCAGGCTCCTACTGGTCTCCCTACTTCTGCCCTTGACTTCCTATGGGTTAATCTCAATGCAGCAGCCAGAGTGATTATATTATGAGCAATCAGATCATGTCCCTCTTCTGCTCCAAGCCCTGCCTGGACTCCCCATTTCACTCAGCAAAAATCACACCTTCACAGCAGGCTTGCATGTCCACTCCATCTGCCTCTCCCCATCCTTGTGTCCTCCCCAACCTCATTCCCTACCACTCCCCCTACTCAGCCCACTCCACCCCCCTTGCTGTTCCTCAACTGCATTAGCTGTGCTCCCATCCCAGGACCTTAGCACTGGCTGTTTCTTGACCTGGGACATATTTCCCAGAAACTGGCCTGGCTCACTCTCTCACCTCTTCTAAGCCTTCACTCAAAGGTCACCTTCCACCCTGAAGCCCCAATTGCAGATTGTGACCTGGCCCGACTCCCCCTTGTGCTGCCTTGCTTTTTCTCTTTTCCATAGCACTTGGCATTTCTAACATCCTATGGAGAAAAACTGAGGTTGTCAACTATTTCATTCTACTTCAATCAACAATCAGTGTCCACGGAAGCAGGACTCAAGAAATCAAATGACACTGCATTAGGCAAATCTGCTGTAAAAGACCTCTTTATTAAAAGCAAAGATGTCACTTTGATGACTATGGTACGTCTGACCCAAGTCATGGCCTTTTCAATCTTTTCATATACATGCAAAAGCTGGACAATGGAAAAGGAAGACAGAATAATCAATGCATTAGAACTGTGGTGTTGGTGAAGAATACTGAATATACTATGGGCTGCCAGAAGAATGAACAAATCAGTCTTAGAAGAAATACAACCAGAATGCTCTTTAGAAGCAAGGATGGTGAGACTTCGGCTCATTCACTCTGGGCGCATCATCAGGAAAGACCAACCACTATAAAAGGACATCATGGCTGGTAAAGTGGAGGGCCAGTGAAGGCAATGGAGGCCCTGGATGAGGTATATCGACACAATAGCCGAAACAATGGACTCAAAGATACCAATGATCATGAAGATGGCACAGGACTGGGCAACTTTTTTTCTGTTATACATAGTCGCCATGAGTTGGAGCTGACTCATTTGGGAGATATAACAACATGTAGCTCACTGGTTTACCATGGGTATGGTGTTCTGGTCTCACCCCCCCTCCCCCCGCACCAGAATGTCACCTCCGCACGGGCAGAGCTTATCTACTTTATTCAATGGCATATCCCAAGCTCCTAGAACAGTGTCAGACACTTAAAAATGCCAGCCCCAGCACTGCCTCCCCCAGCCTCAGTTTCCAGCATCCTGGTGACTCTGCTTCTGATGTCCCCATCTCCACACATGCCTGTGACAGTGCTGACCAGACCTTCTGGTGGGGCACCCTCAGCTGCCCCAGTCATGCTCACACCTGCTTCCTGACTTATTCGTGCTGCTTCCCACCCTGGGAGGCTGCTCACCTTCCTAAAGCCCACCAGATCTCTCCTCACCTTCCAGGCCCACAGTGAGCTCCACCTCCTCCCTGAAGCCTCCCTGGATTATACTAGTGTACATCACCACCCACCTTCCAGAGCTGCTATGGTTCCTACGTGTGGAGCTCTTAATGCCACCTCCTCCTTCATTCTTCTCCATGCAGCAGCTGGCTGGCAGCAAGAGCCATGACTGCCAGGTGAGATGAGGTCAGTTGTGAGGGGTCAGCAAGGAGAATCTAGCTGTTAATCTAGCGAGCACGTCCCAGTGCTCAGCTCCATCCGTTGAATCCCAGGCTTCTGGCATGTGCCCTAGTGTCCTCCTCCTCTCTGGCTGCCCCTTCTCAGGCTCCTCTAAGGCAGGATCCTCTTGCTCATGAACTTCAGCCTCTATCCTCATCTGTTCTTCCTCCCCACACTCTTCCTGGGTGGTCTCCAGTGGCTTTGGCACCATTGCTACTAGTCGGCCCCGATCCTTAAGACAACCCGGGCCTCTCCCTCAAACTCCAGACCCATGTGGCTGACCCCTCTCTGCTGTCCCAGGCCCTTCCAAAGCCACTTGACAAAAACTGGAACTCATGACCTCCTGCCCTTCACGTTGTCCCTCCTGTGTCCCTTTCTCTCGAGAGATATATGATCAGACATGCACTCAGAATCCTCCTTTTCCCTGACTCCCCACAGCTGGGTCATTATTAAGTCCTGAAGGTTCTTGACACCTCTTCCCCACCCTCCAACCCCCCCCCCCAGCTCCTACCACCACACCCCATCTACAGACACTGCATAACCTAGGCCAACACTCTTTCCCTGGGACTCCAGCTCTCTCCCGGCTGTCCTCGCCTTCAATCTCCTGTTATTGAGCTGCCAGCCAGTGCTTTCTAAAGGCAACTTTGATCCTACCTCTCCACTCAGACCCTAGGGGTTCCACATTGCTCAAGGGACAAAGTCCAAAATTCCCTGCATGCCACCAGTCCTTGCCTTGCCCTAACTCCTCTAGCTCATTTCTCCCCACACACTCTCAACCCCTGGATGCACCAGGCTCTCTGGGGCCTCCAGTCCTTTGCACCTGCTGTTCCCTTTGCCAGGAGCACACCTCTTCCCCACTACTTCCAGCCTGCATCTCAGCTTAGCCATCACCAACTCCAGGGCACCTTCTATGATCCTTGCACCCGCCTGGGTTAGATACCCCACCTCTCAGCTGACTCTCTGGGGGTTCTATCCTGCAATTCCTGTGTGTCCTGCCTCCCCTGGCTGTCATAGGCATCTAAAACTCCACATGGTAGAAAATGGAATCCTAATCTTCCCCTCACAACTGGACCAATAAGCAACATCATGATAAACGGAAAAAAGATTGACGTTGTCCAGGATTTCATTTTACTTGGATCTACAATCAACACCCACGGAAGCAGCAGTCAAGAAATCAAAAGAAACATTGCATTGGGCAAATCTGCTGCAAAAGACCTCTTTAAAGTGTTGAAAAGCAAAGATATCACCGTGAGGACTAAGATGCACCTGACCCAAGCCATGGTATTTTCAATCACATCATACGCATGCGAAAGCTGGACAATGAATAAGGAAGACCGAAGAACTGATGCCTTTGAATTGTGGTGTTGGTGAAGAATACTGAATATACCATGGACTGCCAAAGGAATGAAAAAATCTGTCTTGGAAGAAGTACAAACAGAATGCTCCTTTAGAAGCAAGGATGGCGAGACTACATCTTACATACTATGGACATGTTTTCAGAAGGGATCAGTCCTTGGAGAAGGACATCATGCTTGGTAAAGTAGTGGGTCAGCAAAAAAGAGAAAGACCCCAACAAGATGGATTGACACAGTGGCTGCAACAATGAGCTCAAGCATAACAACGATTGTGAGTGTGGCACAGGACCGGGCAGTGTTTCATTCTGTGGTACACAGGGCCGCTATGAGTTGGAACTGACTCGACGGCACCTAGCAACAACAACAACAATCTTCCCCTGTGAACTCTCCCTGTGGGTTCACCCTGTCTTGTCCTCTGCGTCATCCTTGGCCTGTGACCACAATGTGGTGCTCAGCACCCAAAGTGCTCTATCAATATTTGGTGAGTAAATGTTTGCGAGTGATTTACTGCTCTTTAAGTATATAAATTAGGTATCCCTATAAGAAGAGAAAAGAGCCCTGATGGCACAGTGGCTAAGCTCTGAGCTGCTAACCAAAAGGTTGGGAGTTCAAACTCAGCAGTCACTCCAAGGGAGAAAGCTGGGGCAGTCTGCTTCTGTAAAGATTACAGCCTTGGAAACCCTATGGGGCAGTTCTATTCTGTCACACGCGGTTGCTGTGTGTCGAAATTGACTCAGTGGCACCTAACAACACCACTACTACCCACGATGCACTAGGCATATGCTAAGGAGATGGGGCTGTAACTGTGGATACAACAGACACACAGCGATTGTCTAAATGTAGCAAGGGATTCAGGCATTAGTCAAGCAATTAATTACATACTTAAAAGGTGAGGTGGTTACTATAGAGGAAAAAAAGAAGTTCAAAGTATGTATGTGAGTGTGTGTGTTGATGAAGGCTGGTGTGGTTTTAACATGTACATAAATTCTTTGGTACAAGTTATAGATTGATTGACTTGTGTCCTCCAAAAAGATATGTTGAAGTTCTAAAGCCTGTACCTGTGAATGTGACCTTGTTTGGAAATAGGGTCTTTGAAGATGTTATCAGTTAGGTTAACACGAAGTCATACTGGGGTAGGGTGGGTCCTAATCCTATACGACTGATGTCCTTATAAAAGAGGAGAAGAGGCACAGAGAGGAAGGATGCCATGTGATGCAGCTACAAGCCGAGGAAGCCTGAAGCCACCAGAAGCTGGGAGACAGGCACGGAACCAATTCTCCCTCAGATCCTCAGAAGAAATCAACATGGCTGATACCCTGATCTCAGGCTCCCAGCCTCCAGAGCTGTGAGACAGTAACTTTCTGGTCTTATAAGTCACCTCTCTGTGGTATTTTGTCATGGTAGCCCTTGGCAAATAAGACAACATGCCTCCGTCAAGAGGGGGTGTCTAGTTCCCCACCATGACTGGGAGCCAGCTTTGGTCACGGGAGTCTGAGGACTGGAATGCAGTGGAAGTGATGCTGTATGACTTCCTCAGCTACATCAGAAAGAGTGATGCAGCTTCCGCCTGCCTTCAATTTGGAAGACCAGCTGCCATGATGTGAGGAAGCCCAGGCCACATGGAGGCATCCTAGATAGGTGTTCCAATCAAGAGACCCCGCTGAGGACCCAACCAACAGTCAGCATCAACCACAAAGGAAGCCTTTGCGATGACTCCAGCCCCAGCCGATCGATTACAATCCCATGAAAGACGCCAGGCAAAACCTCTTAGTTGAGCCCAGTCAATCGCCCCAGAACCATGAGAGGTTATAATACTACTTTGTGTGTTTATTTTACCACTAACTTTGGGGGTGGTTTGTTCTGTGGCCATAGATAACCGGGACAGGGGCGGTACGCTCTCTGTGACGATCATGGAAGGTTTTCTTGAAAAGCATATCTGAGCTGAAACCAGCAGGAGGGGAGCCCTGCGGACAGAAGGACTTGTGTGTGCAAAGGCTCTGGGGCAGGAAGAAGCGAGGCCCCTTTGAGGAAAGGAAAGGAGGTCCCTGAAGCAGACTCTCAGAGACAGGAGAAGTTAGGCTGGAGATAGTGGGAAGAAGCCAGGCTTTGGAATGGAATGGTCTTGAGTTACCTCCCCCCCTTACCATCTGGGCAGCCTGGAGCAAGTAACTCACCCTCTCTGAGCTCCAAGCTCCCCATAGAAATTGGGGATAATACCACCTACTACAAGGGGACTTGGTGGTGCAATGGTTAAGAGGTGCTCAGCGGCTAGCCCAAAGTCTGGCGGTTTGAACCCACCCAGCGTATCCACTCCTGTGAAGATTATAGCCTAGAAAATCTTCTAGGGCAGTTCTACTCTGTCACACAGGGTCACTGAGTCAGAATTGACTCAATGGCACCCACCAACCACCACCAGGTACTACAAACGACGTTTGAGGATTAAATGAGATGAGGAAAGCAAAGTTTCTGCCTCAGTACCAGTGTTCTGGTTTTCGAAGGAGAGCTGGTGGTGCAGAGTTTAAGAGCTCAGCTGCTAACAGAAAGGTTGGCAGGTTGAACCCACCAGCCGCTCCGCGGAAGAAAGATGTGGCAGTCTGCTTGTGTGAAGTTTCCTTCCTTCAAACTGCTGCTGAGTCAGTTCCGACTCATAGTGACCCTGTAGGACAGAGTCGATTACAGCGTTGGAAACCCTAGAGGGCAGTTCTACTCTGTCCCATAGGGTTACTATGAGTCGGAATCGACTCCACGGCAATGGGTTTTTTGTTTTTTTTTTCTTTTTCTAGTTTTCTGGGTAAGTAAAAAAACCTTTCTAGAACTTAGTCTGTTTGCTTCTTTCTCTGTTAAAACTTGGCCCTTGTCACATGGGAGGGGAGTTGGCGGAGTGCCATTTCTAGCTCCAGCACTGCTTTGTGACCTTTGGGGAGTCACCTAACCTCTCTCATGATTTTTCTAAGAATAAAATACATGCAAACAAAATCTATAGCAGCGCTTTGAACTCCTCGAATCAGGCACTATGGAGATGCACGCTCACGCCTTTGTTCTCCGCAGCTATTTTGGGTTCCATCCACCTCTGAAGCAGGTCTCGTGGAGGGGGTGTGCGTGCTTCTCCTTGAGGGCTGGTGCACGTCTCTTGCCCCGACCTCGGCCATCTGAGTCACAGGCGGGGATGAGCAGACCATCGGTGACATTTACAGAGCAAGCCTGGGCCCTGAGCTCTGCAGGCTGCCACGGGCTTTTCGGTCAGACCCTGGAGCACGACTCTGCCTTTGCCAGGGTTGACCCCCACCCACACTTTCCAGAAGTATGTTTGCCTGGGGAGCCTGCTCGACTTTGAGGACTACGCGTCTGGCAAGGGCTGCCCCAGAAGGAAGCCAGTGGAACTCTCTGTAAACCTTTTTTTTTTTTTCTATTGAAGATCTAGGGGAGTCTGTTGTTGTCGTTGTTAGGTGCCGCTGAGTCGGTTCCGACTCAGAGCAACCCTATGTACCACAGAACGAAACACCACCCGGTCCTGTGCCATCCTCACAATCCTTGTTATGCTTGAGCCCATCATTGCAGCCACTGTGTCAATTCATCTCACTGAAGGTCTTCCTTTTCTTTGCTGACTCTCTGCTTTACCAAGCATGATGTCCTTCTCCAGGGACTGGTCGCTCCTGATAACATGTCCAAAGTATGTGAGACGTAGTCTTGCCATCCTTTCTTCTAAGGAGCATTCTGGCTGTACTGTGGCACACCCCAAAAGAACCTATTTCTTCCTCGAGTTTCTAGTCTGATTTCTCAGCAGACACTGCCCAGAACCACATTTCAGCAATTCTCCATCTGACAGTTAACTAGTTGCTCTCGAATTGACTCTGACTCATGGACACCCCATGTGGGTCAGAGTAGAACTGTACTCCACAGGGTTTTCAACGGCTGAGTTTTTGGAAGCCGATCTCTAGACCTTTTTTCTGAGGTGCCTCTGGGTAGGCTCAAACCTCCAACCTTTTGGTTAACAGCCAAGTGCATTAACCATTTGCACCACCCATGGGCTCCATTTGAAGGTTAGTGTCTATTATTATTACTGTAGATATCATTATTATTATTAGCTACCATTTGTTGAGTGTTAATTGGGTTCCAGACTCTGTGCTGTGTGCTCTGTACATTGAATCCTCACAACGACCCTATGCAGTAGGCACCCATTTTACAGATGTGGATACTGAAGCTCCACGTAGTTAAGGATATCTTGCCCAAATCACTTAGCTAATGAACAAAGATTGGCCCAGGTCTGCAGGGCAGAAAGCCGGGCTCTGAGTCATTGTGAGTGTTATCTGCCCAGTACAGCTCGTATAATTTCCCATCATCACAGTAATCCTTCCTCACAGAGCCATCAGCAACCCCACTTTACAGATGAGGAAACTGAGGCTCTGAGAAGGATGTGATGTACCCAGCGTCACAGAACCAGGAGTGGACAGGTTGAGTCTGACTCCAAAGCCCTTTAGCGTGTCATTCTCTAGGGTGCTGGTTCTCAAAGTATGTTTCCCAGCCAGCAGCACCAGCAGCACCTGAAAATTTATTAGAAATGCAAATTCTCAGACCCCACCTCAGACCTGGCACCCCCGGGTGGTACACACGGTTAACGCGCTCGACTGCTAACTGAAAGGTTTGTGGAGGTTCCAGCCCACCCAGGGGCACCTCTGAAGAATGGCTCGGAGATTTACTTCTGAAAAATCAGCCATTGAAAACCATATAGAGCACAGTTCTACTCTGATACACATGAGATTCCATGAGCCTCATATGACTCGATGGCAACTGGTACCCCAGACCTGCTGAATCAGGAACACTGGCCAGGGCTCCAGCCATTGGTGTTTTAATAAGCTCTCTGGGGGATTCTCATGCACGCTGAGGTTTGAGCGCCTCTGGGAATACATAGCTTACAAAAGTTTACAAAACGGCAGCAACCCTAGGCAGACATCACCTTGGCATAAGAGGTTGTGGGCTGAGCTTGACAAGCAAGGGGCAAAACCCAGAGGTGCTCTTGGGAATCTTCCCTCTCACACAAGTCTTTTCTCTCCTCCGTCTGGATGGCAGGCGGAGCTCAGGGCAGGGCTGTCTCAGCAGACTTCCCAGGGTGGCTGGGAAGGACGACACAGGGCTGGGCCCCAAAGAGCAAGGAATTCCAGGTGGAGTTTTGGGAGACTCAGGACTCTTGAAATTCTCACAGCAAAACAAAACACACCAAACATAAATATAACAAAAAACAAAATTAAAAAGCATGTCGCAAACTGGGATAATTTGTTGGTCACCCTCAGCCAAAGGGCAGTGCAGGGTTCTGTTTGGATGAGGAGGGGAGGACACTCAACAATTCTGGTGGATGTTTCTGGCCATTACTACCAGCGAAGATGATCAATTGGAAGGAAAAACCAGGAGAAGCCCCTTCTTCGCATGTCTGTATGAACACAGATATTTCCTTCTTGCTTCTTTCTTCTTCAGTCCCAGACACACACATTGTATCCCACATGCCTGCAGATCATTCTTCCTCAGTGGTGAGGCGCCTCCCTGATCCCTGGGCTCCTAATTCTGGCTCTTTGCTTCGACCACTCCCTCTCTTCCATGACCTGTCTAGCCTCCTCACTTCGGTCAATCCACCATCGACCTGGGAATTCCCACATTCCTTCCCAGGTCCTCCCTTCCCTTCTCCACTTTGGAATTAAATATCCCCTCCCAAGTCGGGGAGCTGGGTGATACAGTTTAGGTTCTCAGCTGCTACCCAAAACGTTGGAGGTTCAAGTTCACCCAGAGGTGCCTTGGAAGAAAGGCCTGGTGATCTACCTCCAAAAAATCAGCCATTGCAAATCCTGTGGCGCACAGGTCCACTCTGACGCACACGGAGTTGCCACGAGTCAGAGTCGACTCAACGGTGACTGGCAAGAACACCGCGAGACCACACAGCAGCCGGCGGTGTTTCCCCGTGGCAGCCTTGTGTTCTCGAGTCTAGCACTCCCAGGCAGCTCCTTATCAGAATGGATTTCACAGAACAGTGTGCAGCAATGGACCCCTGTCCACGTTCCACGAGCACTTTTCACCATGCAGATTTTCAACCCTGAATCAACCCCATGGGGCGGCTGTGGTCCTCGAGCCCATTTTTATAGAAGAAGAAACTGAGGCTTACATTAACTGATCCCCTTAAAATCACAAAGAGGAAGTGGCAGGGCTAACCCACCCACTTAGGCAATCCGGCCTCTCACGCCGAGTCCATGGTCTTGTCATTCCTCAGGCCCTGCCGATGAGGACAAGTTCTGCGCCTCCGCTTCCCGCCAGTGTGCCGAACACAAGGTAGAACACAGAGTAGGCCCCTGGCGAATGCTCGCCTGGTGAGGAGAGGCCTGTGTGAGGGACAAGGGTGCAAGGCTCATCAGATGACCAACTGGGGTCATGGGCTGGGGTGTACCTGAAGCCAGTGAACCCAGAAAGACGGCAGGAAAGGACCCTCCTGTGGAGGCCTACTGTAGACGGCCGGCTGGACTGTGAGCTCCGCTGGCTGCCCGCACCCTCACAGCGCAGCACCTGATGAGCTCAAGGCACACCTGCTGAACGACAGCAGAGACTCCGCAGCCCTGAAGCCCCAAGCCATCTGGGAGAAGGTAACTCCTTTGGGATTAGAGGACAGGAATGTATACTTTAAGACTGGCAGAAGTTGCCTGTGTGGCCACCAATCCGCCTGACATTTATTGGGCGCCTTTTGTGTGTAGGGTCTTGGGCTGAGCGCTAGGAGGACGAAGAGAATGTGTAACACACGTTCTTTGCCACTGGTCTCATGTGCCTCCCATCCTCAAGGCACGCCATGGCTGTGGAGTTCATCTGCAGTCCTTCCTGCCCAGTGTCCATGCTCTGACCCTTGGGTTATAGCCCTCCACCCCGATCTTCCTTTGGCGAACAACCACTTCTTTGTATGGGAACTGACCCTTCTCCATACCCCAACTGCAGGGGTGGTCACATGGCCCAGGACTGGCCAATCAGCACATATCATCCTGTAGGCCACCATGATTGGCCCAAGGATGGACATGGGACCTAAGCCGGTCCAATGAAAGTCAGTCCCAGGACTTCTCTTGGACTACTGGGAAAGAGACACTCTCTTTGCAGGGAGGTTACTAACTGTAGGGTTGATGGAACCCTGGAGCCATAGGCACTGGGCCAGCCTGGGAGAAAAGGCAACCCAGGAGAAATCAGGAGAGAGAGAGAGAGAGAGAGAGAGAGAGAGAATGAGCTAATATAATAATCATTTGAGACTGTGAATCTAGCAGATCTGTTGCCTGAATATTCTGTTACATGAGCTAAAACCAAACACTTCCCTTGCCTTCCCATCACCCCCTCCCCTTTTTTTTTGTATTGCTAAGCCACTTCCGCTGTAACTGGAAAAATCCTATTGTAGTATCAACCACTTACTCTCCTCTGGCCCAGAAGCACCCTCAGGCCCAAAGCCCAGCTTGAGGCCTCAACCCTTCACCCTCGCACAGTAATTCCTGTACCCCTCCCCTCTCTGTGGCCCACACCCCTGTGGGCAGTCTAGGCCTGAATTATCTCAAGAGTCTTCCACTTGACTCCAGTCTGGCGGCTCATCCCCAATCCACCTTCCACACTGCCAAAAGAGTTGAGAGTCCATCTTTCTGAAGCAGACGATGTTGGATCATGTCCCTTCCTTGCTTAACACCTTGGGAGGCTCATCCCTGTCCATAGCACAGTTTCCCAAAGGACGAGTGCAGCTCTCTATAGTTAGCTGAGATGATTTTAGATGCTATGGACACAGCACTCAAAAACAGTGAGACATATAACAAGAAACATTGGCCTTTTTAATTCTCTTGCAAGCCTTCCAGTTTTCTCATGGAAAAAAGCTCAGCATGGTGTCACTATGGCTTTGACATCTCTATCACTGCTTCTCTCCCTTTTTAACAAAAAGAGAGAAGGCCTCATGCTCAGAACCTTCCGCAGCAGACTGGAATTTTAGAACACTGGTTTGTTTTCATGTTTTAATCTTTAGCATTTGAAAACATTCCTTTTTTTTTTTATGGTCACTTTCTATTTGTGGAAAGTAATACTGGTTTTCATTTATGGTAGTTAAAGAAAGTTTTCTTGGAAAACTAATTTGTATAAACACTTAAAATGCGTCTATTTAAAGAAACAAATAAGAGGTGGTACTCAGATATGGTGAATGGCGTTAGGCAGATGATTATCTACAGGATGAAGTGTGAGCTACTCAGACAGGCACACCGGCCCTTTACAGTCCTCCCCTTGATCACTGCTCCAGCCTCAAAGCCTACTGCATCCACATCTTATCCCTTAAACCCACTAGTCTTCCCTCCAAGCCTCTGTCTATGCTGTTCCTTCTGCCTGGATGCCCCTTTTCCACCACTTCCTCATCAGCCTAGAACAATCCCACTTATTTTTTAAGACCCAAGTCAATGTTATCATTTACTATGGCTCTAGCTTTGCCCAACAACTCGGGGATTTCCACTGTATCTGTGAACAGCCGCTGTGTTCTCTCAGAACACACCGTGTGGGTTACTGACAGGAGGGTTTTCACTGTGAATCTGAAAGATCCCAGAAGACCCGACAGTCTTTCACTTCTTTGCCTCCAGCACCTGGCACAGGTACTGGACACATGAGATGAACTGAAGGGACTCTAGCAGGGGGTGTGGACCCATTTAGATATAAGCACATCTGAAGACAGCACAGGCTGGAGCCCGAGGAGTAGGAGATGAATTCCAAAAAAAGGGAAGGGGGTGATCTCAGGGACAGGTGCCCGAGGCCAGCCCCACAGTACAAGCGCGCGGGTTCCTTCAGGAAAGAGGAGGGGGGCGAGTGTTAGGAACTGAATCGTGTACCCCAAAATATGTGTTGGAATCCTAACCCCTGTACCTGTGGATGTAATTTCATTTGAGAATAGGAGTTTCTTTGTTATGTTAATGAGGCCATATCAGTGTTGAGTGTGTCTTAAGTCAATCATTTCTGAGATACAAAAGAGCAGACTAGGCACCAAAGAAAGCAGACACGGCTGGAAAGCTGGCACTATCTGAAGACAACGGGCGCAGGCCAGGCCACAGCCCAAGAACTCCAAGAATTGCCAGCTGGAGAAGCTGAGACAAGGATTCTCCCCCAGAGCAGACAGAGAGCCTCCCCTAGAGCCGGTGTCCTGAATTCCAGCTTCTAGTCTAAACTAGGAGAAAAGAAATTTCTGCTTGTTAAAGCCCCCCACCTGTGGCATTTCCGCTTAGCAGCCCTAAGAAACTAAGGAGCCCTAGTGGCACAAACAGTTAAGTTCTTTACCTGCTAACCAAAAGGTTGGCAGTTCAAACCCACCCAGCAGCTCCACAGGAGAAAGGCCTGGTGTTATGGACTGAATTGTGTCCCCCAAAATAGTGTTGTAAATCCTGACCTCTATGCCTGTGGTTGGAGCCCCGGTGGTATGGTGGTTAAGAACTCAGCTGCTAACCAAAAGGTCAGCAGTTCAAATCCACCAGCTGTTCCCTGGAAACCCTACTGGGCAGTTTTACTCTGTCCTATAGGGTTGCTATGAGTCGGAACAGACTCCACGGCAATGGGTTTGTTTTACGTCGAATAAATTGTCTTTGTTATGTTAATGAGTCAGGATTAGCGTAGGGTGTGTCTTGAGTAAATCTCTTACAAAATATAAAAGGAGCAGATTAAGGAAGCAGAGATGGGGTAAAATGGATGCAAAGACACGTGGAGATCTTCAAGGAACCAGGAAGCAGAAGCTAAAGAGACAAGGACCTTCCTCCAGAGTCAACAGAGAAAGCCTTCCCCTAGAGCCAGAACCCTGAATTCGGACTTCTAGCCTACCAAACTGTGAGAAAATAAATTTCTGTTTGTAAAAGCCATCCACTTGGAGTATCTCTGTTACAGCAGCACTAGAGAACTAAGACACCTGGCAATCTGCTTTGGTAAAGATTACAGCTTAGAAAACCCTACAGGGCAGTTCTACTCTGTCATATGGGGTTGCTATGAGTCAGAATAGACTTGATGGCATCCAACAACAGGACACAAAGACAGCGAGCATCCTGGCATAGAAGGATTCTTCAGAGGCAGGATTCCTGTGGGGCCTGAAACAGAGGCCAGCGAGGCCTAGGTTCTCAACTTCAATTTGCATTTGAATCACCTCAGAAATTGTTTTAATGACAATGCCCAAGCTCCACCCCAACGAATCAGACTCTGTGGGTTTGAAATGAGGCTTCAGCCCGCACTTGACAACAAATATCTCAGGCGAAGGGTTAGTTTGAGGGCTGTCCTTTGAGAAGCACTGGGCCCCAGGGGGGTCAGGTAAGGATGGAGAGACAGATGGGGGCCTCACAGACACACGCAGAAATTCACATACACTGCAAGGATCCCCTAAACACTGCATCCCCGACTGGATACCAAGAGACTAGGAACACAGCCTTCCAGAGAACAAGCTGATCAAGGTCATTTAAAATACGCCCCAAATAAATTCAGCAGCGGTGTGTTTAATGAGGTAGATGCAGACACTGTCATGGCGTTCTCCTGGCCGAAACGCCAGTGATCAATCTCAAGTACAGACCCTCCATTTAGAAACCTTATCAACCAACAATTGTAAGCAGGGAGTTTAAGCAAGTCGAGGTCAGGGCTGAGGCCATTTCTGGCTAAAGAAACCCTTCTTTGTTTGAAAGGTCAGGCAATCAAATTGTTCAGAAATGAAATCGTCCAAGGCAACAAGTCAAAGGGGGTTTTGAGCAGAAAGAGCTGCAAATCGTCAAAAGGCATCTGCGTAACTGCCCTCCGAGACTTGACTTCAATTCTGTTCTAATTGCCTCCTTAAACGTGATTTAAAATCGAAATGTGAAAGTGTGCAGGTGGGCGGGATACTTCAAACCAGTGCCCGGTCGCTGCCCCCCTTGAAGTGTCTGGCCTTCAGAACAAGGCAGGCAGAGCCACTCATCAGATGGAGATTGACTTTTATCTGATTAACCGATGGAGCATCATCTTTCTCCATCTCGCAGGAACATTCTGGGGAAAGGCGTTCTGCAGACTGCAGGGAAAAGTTGGGCCTTGGCTTCCCTCCTGCTCGGCCAGTGGAAAATTACAAAGGAAGAAGGGCTGCCCTCGGTCCGGGAAACACACAGAGAAACCCGAAAATGGAGTGAGCCTTTACTTACGTGGGGCTGAGAGGAGTCTGGGAGGCGGTGGGGGCGGGGGCGGCGGGGGCAGAGGGGGAGGTGGCCGGCACTGGCAGATGTGTTGGCAGCTGTCAGTCACCCTGGAGCAGGACTTCTGGGGCTCACCGTGAGTCACCTGTGGACACGGGCACGCAAGCCCGAGAGACATAGAAGACAATGAGGCAACCGGGAGTTGAGATGGGCCCACCATCCCCCGCCCCCCGGCCAGCCTGTAACTTTGCATTTCTCCCTGAAGACCAAGGCTTGGAGAATGGGCCCGAAGTTGGGGTTGTTGGTTCAAATGAGAAAATGCTGTGGGAGGTCTGGAGACCAGGGTTTCTTTCCAGCTCTGCCAAGGACCAGCTATGGCAAGTCACCTGGATGTTATGAGCGGTACTCAAGAACTTGAAGTCAACTCGCATAATCTCCCCCATTGTACAAGTGAGGAAACTGAGGTCCAGGCTGGAGAAGTCCCTGCCCGGGGTTCTCACACCCGGATAGTGGTAGGATAGGAACCTGAGCCCACCACTTCTCTCATCTTCCTTGCTTCTGCACTATGCCAAGCCATTGTCTTCTCTCCTGCTGTGTCTTCGGATGGGCTCCCTGCATCTACTCTGGGGGGTGTTAAGGCAAATCCACCATGCTGGAGACAGAACCTTATCCATGCAGGCCTCTGCTCCATTGTCCCCATGTCCGAGGGGATTGGAGCAACCTGCCCAATGTTTAGTCAATTCTCCACACAAAAACCCACCCAACCAAACCACCTCCACACCCAACAACCCTGGAATGCCTTCCCAGTTCTCATGGGATCTCGTGGCCCACCAGGCCCTGCAGGATGTGGCCCCAGACAACGTCACCAGCCCCACTTCGTCCCATGCTCCTGCTCTCTGACCTGCCCTCACTGTCCTTCTTTTGGTTCCTGGATCCTGGCCAAGCTCCCTCCCACTACACAGCATTTGCATATGCTGTTCCCATGGCCCGGATGTCCGCCCACCCTCTCCCCGCTGCCCCTACCCAGCTCTGTGAGCACCTCCTCCGGGCAGTATCTCTGACCTCTCTGGCCAGATCTGACCTCCTTTTAAGGCTCTCCTGGCACCAGGTTCCACTCTCGGTGAGAGAAAGTGGCATTTGGGTGACTACCTGATCCATATCTGTCTTTACCATTGTACTGAAGCTCTTTGAGGACAGGGATCAAGCTTCCCGCCCTCCGCCCCCGCCACTATTATAACCCACAGGAGCCCTGATGGTGCAACAGTTAAGCCCATTGCCGTCAAGTCGGTTCTGACTCATAGCAATCCTATAGGACAGAGGAGAATGCCCCCATAGGGTCTTGAAGGCTGTAATCTTTACAGAAGCAGACTGCCATGTCTTTCTCCTGAGGAGTGGCTGGTGGATTTTAACTACCGACTTTCTGATAACCAGCCAAGTGCTTTAACCACTGCACCATGAAACCATAAAAAAAAAAAAAACCTGCTGCTGTAGAGTCGATTTGGACTCATAGCGACCCTATAGGGCAGAGGAGAACTGCCCCATAGGGTTTCCAAGGAGCAGCTGGTGGATTTGAACTGCCGTCCTTATGGTTAGCAGCTGAGCTCTTAACCACTGTACCACCAGAGCTCCACTGTGCCACCAGGCTCCTTTGATGGTTAAGTGCTTGACAGTTAACTGAAAGGTTGTCAGTTTGAACCCACCAGCTGCTCCGCAGGAGAAAGACCTTGTGATCTGCTCCCGTAAAGATCACAGCCAAGAAGACTCTATGGGGTGATTCAAGTCTGTAACACAGGAAGTCTCTGAGTCGGAAGTGACTCAACGGCACCTAACAAAAATTATAACCCAGCACCCAGGGGAATTCCTGGCCTCAGTAAATATTTGGTGAATGAAAGAATGAAATTTAAAAAAACTGGACCAGAAGCCACGCTCTTTAAGCCTTGGTCTGGCGTTTTTGTCTACACCCATTTCCTCATCTGAAAACTAGGCAGGGTAGCAAGAGTGCGTTGTGCTGGACCAGTGGTTCCCAGTCCTGGCTGCAGGTAAGAATCTCCCGGGCAGCTTTAAAAAACATACCATGACTTAGCCCTTCCCCTGAACAATTAATTCAGATTTTCTGCCCGTGGAACCAGGCACCAGTATTTTGGTTAAGCTTTCCGGTTAAACTTCTCATGTACAGCCAGGTGAGATCCACTGGTTTAGGCTGACTGCCAAGTTCCCTCCCAACACCAGAATGCCATTTTTCCAGGGAACAAGCTGATTTAAAGGCAGGAAGGAAAGAGCTGGTGGTCAACCCCCCCTTCCCCTGCACACACACCCTCCCAATGATAGCCATGATTAATTTCTCCGGCTGTCATCTCTGAGTGCATACAAACCCAGAGACCCCAACTTCCCTGCCCTCGGAGGCCAACACGGAGTCCCCGGGTCATGCAAACGGTTAACACTATCAGCTGCTAATCAAAAGGTTGAGGGTTGGAGTCCACCCAGAGGCACCTGGGAAGAAAGTCCTGGCAATCTATTTCAGAAGAAGCACCCATTGAAAACCCTACAGAGCACAATTCTACTCTGTCACATGGGGCCGCCATGAGTCAGAGTCGACTTGATGGCAATTGGCTTGGAGGCTAACCCCATCCCTTCACTTTTTGCGTCCTGGGCCTGGTAGCAAAAGCCCAAAGGGCTCCCCTCCGCGCTTGGAGGAGGTGAAGAGGCTTGTGTAATGGCCGTGGGGAAGGCGGCAGGAGATGACTTGATGTACAGTCTACCTTAATATCCCAGAGGCCAAGAGGCTCCCGCTTTTAGCATTTTTAAAGGACCATGGACAGAGTTCAGAACTAGAAGGCAATCTGATCTCCCACTAGGTGGAGCAGACCCTGAGATGGTGAGCACTTTTGCAATTATTTTATAGAGCCGATCAACTCCTTACATGCCAGGGCCCAACCCACCAGCCCCTCCCCTGGTGTGGTCGGAACGCCCACCACTGAGCTTGTCCTCTGAATTCGGACCTTCTAAGCCTCTGGGGGTTGCTCAAAAGCTCCCTTCTCCCAATGGCTGGCCTCCGATATCGCATCTCTGCTGAATGCTACAAAGTGTGCGAACTTTGAACAAAGCCATTGCCAAAACAATTACTCTCCCATGCTCCAAGGTGCAATTTATGCACAAGAGTTTAAGAGGAGCACGCTTGTTTAACCTGGCCTGACACAATGACCTATTTTTTGTGAGAGGATATAAGGACACAGATGTATAAGAGTGTTGAATGCGATGAAATCGTAGTCAAGTTGCAAGGCTGAAGGAGGAGGAAGTGAGGGAGTGCCCTGCGTGTTAAAAACCTACAGTTTCTGGTCTCTAGGAATAAAAGCCCCACCGAATTGGGAGGAGTCACGACTGCTTCATGGACTGTTATCACAAAAGCATGAAGTCTAGTCTAATTTTCCTTCTCCCTGGGAGAAAGGCCCCACACGGGGCATCTCACCAGGGTTTCCAAGCAGTCAGATCCAACGCAAGCCTGGGGCTCCCGAGCCTTGCTCAACTGGACCCCTGGTTATGCGAACGGTGTATCCACTTGCCAGGAGGCAGTAGTGGTTCTGTGGTAAAATCCTCGCCTTCCATGCAGGAGACCTGGGTTCGATTCCCGGCCAATGCACCTCATGTGCAGCCACCACCTGTCTGTCGGTGGAGGCTTTCATGTTATTACGATGTTGAACAGGCTTCAGAGGAGCTTCCAGACTAAGATGGACTAGGAAGAAAGATCTACTTCTAAAAATCAGCCAGTGTAAACGCTATGGATCACAACGGTCTGATCTGCAACCCATCATGGGGATGGTGCAGGACCAGGCAGCGTTGTGTCTGCTGTGCATGGGGTTGCCATGAGTCGGCGGCTGACTTGATCCGCTCGCCAACTTCAAGCCATTCTTCACACCCAGCTCTTGCACAAACTTGGGCAAGCTGTCCTGAACCCCGTGCCCCCTGAACTTGACCTACCTGCCTGTTGCTGCTTCAAAACACTTTTTAGCACTTCCCTCACTGTTTTGTAATGTCTGTCTCCTCACAATTGATTGTGAGTGTCTTGAGGGGCCAGGCAGGTAAGTCTGTGCTTTGCTTCTCCCTACTATGTGTCAGACACATGACACACGCTCTCCTTTCATCCTGAGGATGGGGAGAGGCGGGTATCATTATCCACACCTAATGGAAGGGACAACACGCTCGGAGACACTAAGTAACGTACCCAAAGTGGCGTTCAGTCCGGGCTCAATAAAAAGGCATTGAGGGGTGGGTCTGCCCATGAGTGGAGAAACATAGGATCTATCCCGTCCCCCAACTCTGGCTCCATTTTAAGATATAAACCTTGTTTCAGCTCCTGGCTGGTTTGTATCTTGGGCAGTCCCACAGCAGAAGAAACTTGAACACTGACGTCACCTGCTCTAAGCTAGACTCGCCTAAGAGGGAGCAGAGGACCGGGGAGGTAAGTGAGTTGCCTTAAGTCCACAGAACAAAAGCTGCTATCATTACTTCCGGTGACCACTTCTATTGCAGTTGTGCCCTCATCTGCCTTCCCGCCCCCGCTCTGCAGTGTTCTCATGGGACCAGGATCCTGTCAATGCTACACTCACAGAGAGATAGGTCCCTCAGGTAGTCATCAGTAGGTCCCACAGTCACCTGGACTTAGTGCCTATAAAAGGTACGCGTAAGAGAGAACAGAACTCACCCCTGCTACCTGGCTGCAGGGATGGCTGAGGAGAGACCAGAGGTACCTCAATGTGTCTAGCATGTCCCCCTCTGTCCCCAGAAACTTTCTAGCTTGGAGGGTACAGGGAACTCAGATGGCATAGCACCCCACATCTGCCACTTCTCTGCCCTCTGTCCCACAGCTGGCCAATCAGTGCAGCTTTCTGCTGTCCGGCTCACCTGGTCCCATGGACATTGCCTCCTACATAGACTTTGAACCCATCCATTTCTCCCTCGCTGCCACGACCCTAAACCAGGCCACCGCCATATCTCCCAGGGCAGCACTTGCCCTCCTATCTCGAATCCATCCTTTGTGCTGGAACTTTCTAAAATGTCAACCTGAGATCATGTTTTCTCTTGCTTAGAACCCTCAACAGTCCCCACAGCCCTCAGGATCAAGTCCAAAAGTGCGATGCCATGTTAGTGGCTTACAACAGTGGCCTTACCTGGTGCTTTCCTGCTCTCGGTTCCTCCACTTCCCCTCCTCAGGCCTCAGGGCTGTTGCCTCAGCCAGGACTCCTCACCCTCGCTTCGCATCCTGCCTCCTCATCCTTCAGGTCTCAGCTTAAGCACGACATCTTTGAGGCATCACTGGCTCCTCAGCCAGGTCTTTTCTCCCGGCTGTTGGCTCCCTCTGAGCTCTCTTGCCTATAATTACTTGTTTAATTATCTCTCCATCGCCAAACTATCCATCCCATGAGGGCAGAGACCCCTCCATCCCTTGCACTTACTACAAGGCTTGGCATACAGTAGGTGCCCTATAAGTTCTGCTGAATAATGAAGCTGTAGTGGCTGGCTTGAGGAGGGGTTCAACATCTCTTGGGTCTGGGGTAGCTACTCCTCAGCACGCAGAGACCACCCCCCACCCACTCAGAGCCTGTCTCCCCGATGAGTGCTTTAGGAAGGCGACCACAGCGAGGACGGCTTCTGGCATCTTTTATGGAGACAGGCCAGCACCTCAGTAACTTGATGAGACACACTGCTGTCACACCTAATAAATTTCCCAGCCCATCATCCTCTTTGCTTGCAAAGGATGGAATCATCTGGAAGTGAACTTAGAAGAACCCTAAATCACAAAAGCTCAATTCTAGACACATTAAAGAAAAAAGGAGGAAAGCCTAAGACATGCCCCCACCAACTCGTCTGGCAACTGAAATGCCATCTGAATTTAATGATTAAGTGTCTTATCATCTGGACAGCAGTTAGAGACTCTGGGTGGATTTCAACGTAGGAACCTGGTGGTTTGGGGAACCACGGGTCTCTTGCCGCATCAATTACCCTGAGAATTATCGGACTTTGTGATTTGACCTACCCTTCCTAATGTTTACCATTTTGGGGGATTCTTCTGGAAAAATGCTCATTAAAGCACGGATAGCTCTGAGTTCTCTCTTTATATTTGAGAACCCCCATGACAAAACTGATTTTACTTCCTCTGCTTAAAGGGAAACACGTGGCTTTGTGCACTTCCGTTCTTCCTCTTCTCCTCTATGTTCCCTTGGTTTCAGCTCTTTTGCTGAAAGACCAGACCTGTTCATTCCACAGCCCCCCATCCGTGGTTTCCCAGTCCCTATCATCTGTAGATTAATTTTTCCAAAGCCTGAAGCCAAGATGCTACCATTCTACTTGTCTGAAGGATCCCTTTTCTAATTGATTTTCAGGAAAATTGATTTGAATTGAGTAACAGCATCTGAAATACACACACATGTGATTGCTTGTGTAAGCACTGCCTGGCCGAAGGACACTGTTTAAAAAACTGAGCTGCTTTCAAATAATTCTTTCTTTCGGTGGCAGCAGTGGAGGCTAGCGGGTGTTATTTCGACCCTGTTACTTCGTCTCTCATATTTTGGACATGTTATCAGGAGGGACCAGTCCTTGGAGAAAGACATCATGGTTGGTAAAGTAGAGGGTTGGCAAAAACGTGCAAGACCCTCAACCAGATGGATTGACACAGTTTCTGCAACAATGGGCTCAAACATAGCAACGACTGTGAAGATGGCATAGGACCGGGCAGTGTTTCCTTCTGTTACACATGGGGTTGCTATGAGTTGGAACTGACCCGAGGGCACCTAACAACAACAACAGTTCATGCAACGGAATTCTAGTCTTGGAGATAGACAACATAGTCAAGTTGCTCTCCATACTAGCCAAAAACTCTCACAGAAGAGAGAAAAACTATAAACAAATGTATATCAAAAATACAGGAACTTAACATCAGCAGTTCAGCTCAAAGCTGAACGACAGGGGAAGTCGGTCCCAATCCCCTAAGTGTTTAGAAGTGACAAAACCCTGAATCCTGCGGAGGTACAGCTGAGTGTAATAACTGGTGTTTCACACATTAAACAAAGCTGTCAATTCCGAAAGGAAAACAACTGTGAGTGAGACAGAGGCAAGCCAGAAAAGAGAGCTGGAGCCGGGGACTGCTGCCGGGAGGGGGGTGCAACTGGCCGCCTCGCACACTTGACTGGCACACTTGTCCCAGCATCACAGCCCCTGACTCTCTCTGTCACCCAAGCCACCATCTGAGCACGCTGGCAGAGCTGGTTCCCAGCAGGGCCCCATCACTTGGGACGGCACGTAGATCATGACAGACTGGCAAACTGCCCCATCCCTACTTCTTTGGCCAGTCACCCACTACTCAGGGCAGCCATCTGAACAGTCCCCAACCCCCAAAGTGCCACCAGGAGAACACGAAGCTGCAAATACCCCAGAGTGGGTCCCTCAGTGGTCAAAACAGTAAAAATGTCCTCCAGAGCCTGCTGAATCACTAGCAATTCAAAAATGCCCAACCGAGTGCCCGGAAGCCAGATATAAGAGCAGTGTCACTATTACTAATAATGGCAGTGGTGGCAGCAGCTACTATGCAGTGGTTATTAGGGTCCAGGCACTGCACTCTGATCTTTACTTGCTTTATCTCATCAAATACAACAGCACAGTGAGGAAGGAGAAACAGAGGCTCAGAGAGGCAAGGGGCAGAGCTAGGACGGAAAACTCTGAGATGACACCAAAATTCACCTCTTCACCACTCCACTGTACCAATGACCTGACGCACGCCGGGAGGCACTAGGAACCATCTGGTCTGTCCCGCTCTCTGACCCTGACAGAAGTAACTCCAGCTGGTGGCTGCCTGGCCTCTGCCTTGAGGTTTGGGGATTGAGAGTGAGGGCTTGCCTCCTCAGGCAGTCCTTATGGATGGAAATTTCCTTCTTATGTTCCCCACACACAAAATCTGTCCACACCCCAACTCCGCTACCTACAATCAACACAGCCCGATCCTGTCTGGAAGGCCAATTTAAGAAGGCTAATTTGAAGTTTATCAGTGGTTCCGGTGGGAAATAAAGAATGTATATTCCTGGGACATGTTTTTTTCTTTTTTTTTTTAAGTTTGAAAAACCGCCTGAGGCTCTGTCCCCACATTTTTGCAACAGTCTGCTACCATCAAAGAGCATCTCTAACCCCGCTTCTGCGCTAAGGCCCTGTCCTGCAGGCCTTACCGGGCGGCAGCTGAAGCCTCTCTCCCCAGAGTTGTCTGGGTTTTGTTTCGCTTTGTTTTTCCACCTTTTCAAGGTCAGAGGATGAGGGACCCTAAGATCTTTTCTTTTCTGAAGCTCTTATTAAGGGCACGACTGCCATCTGAAAGGTTGGCAGTTTCAACCTACCAGCCGCTTTGGGAGAAAGATGTGGCAGTCTGCTTCCATGAAGATTTACAGCCTTGGAAACCCTATGGGGCAGTTCTACTCTGTCCCATAGGGTCGCTATGAGTCAGAATCGACTGGACGGCAAAGGGTTTGAAGCTCTCTCTGGGACCAATCAGAGGAGCCGCTGCAGGGAGAGGGCATGAAGTCCCCAGACACCCCGCCCTGGAGGCCTAGCAGCCCGCGCTGAGCCCGCGCCCAGCCGGAGCCCAGCCCGCGCCCTGCTCACCTGCACGAAGCCCCAGAGCGGGTGGAGCGCGCAGTGCAGCAGCAGTGAGGGCCAGCAGCAGCCTCCGCGCAGCACCAGGTCCCGGAGCAGCATCTCGGCCCGGGAAGCCCGCTCGCGGGGCGAACTGTCAGAAGAGCGAGGATCCGGTCAGACGCGCGGCCGCGCGGACACCATCGCCGACGCCCGCCTGCACACATACCATCCCGACCGGGCGGGCACGCCCCGCACTCTGGGACATCTTCAGTGAAGCCTGCCCACCCGCTGACCCTGCGCGCACACTCACTGAAGCCTGCAGCCCAGAACTCACAACCTACCCCGGTGCATACCTCCACAACCCTGAGTGCACACCTTAGCCTAGCCCCGTGCACACCCCCAGAATCCTGCGTGCACACCTTGGCCCCGTGCACACCCCCAGAAACAACCAAGCACAGTTACCGAGCCCCGTGCACACCCCCAGAAACAGCCATACACAACTCACTCCGACCCTGCAAACACGGCGGGGCACAACTCTCTCCGCGTGCACACCCACAGAACCAGCCGTGCACACCCACTAACCCCCGTGCACACCCAGCGACTCCAGTCTGCACACTCACTGACCCTGCAGCCACGCCGCCCCAAGATCACATGCTGCGTGCACCCTCTTTGCCCCGCCGGCTCTCACTGCGTACACTGCAACATAGGCACCTCCGTGTGCACCCTCGTTTGCCCTCGCGCCCACCCCCAGCCCACATCCAGCTCCTCCCGCACCCCTCCAGTACCTATGCCACCTTGCTTGGCAGCGGCCCCAGCGGCTCCTCGGTGCCGCGAAGGGCGGTCCGCGTCCCCCCGCTGCAGCTCAGCTTCGGAGCCGCCGGACGGCCCCCATTTAAAGCCCGCCGCCTCCCCAGTCCCCCGCCCTTTAGGCGGGGCCTCAGTGCTCACCCTGGGGCGGCGCGGGCGCCAGGGGGTTTCACATGCCGAGAGGAGCGCCGGGCACTGGAGCAAAAGTTTGCGCGCGGCTGGGGCCTCCAGGGCGCGGAGCCGGGGCCCGGGTGCGGCGAGCTCGCACGGGGCGCGGGGGCT
>NW_004443981.1:6359281-6381629 GCF_000243295.1 Trichechus manatus latirostris
CGGGCAGCAGGGCCGCGGGCGGAGGCAAAATCAACACTGCACGAAAAAGGAAAACAGACGTGAGCCGCGCCAGCCCTCGCCACCTCCCGCCCGGGCTGCGCTCCCGCCCGCGCTCTCGCCGCCGCCGCCAGCACCGCTGCAGTGATTCCGCGTCTCCATCTAGCGAGGCTATTGTGTAGTGGGCGCTTGAGCATTTATTTATTCTCCCTGGAGGATGAGGACCCTCAACTCCTGGGGGCTTACTCCTTGTTTGCCCTACCCCCCCACCCCGAGTTTCTCCTGAGGCGGTGGGAAGCGGGCTAGGACTGACTTGGGGAGACCCCCTTTTGGGCGCTCCACGGGCTTTCCCAGTGCAGGGGCTGGAGGGTGCAGGTACCTCCCCTGCCCCGGGGCCGCGCGCCTGGTCCTTGTCTAGCCCTGGCCCCGACCTCTCCTCCAGCACTCGACTTGAAAGAAGTTGCCCGCAGCCCTGAGGAGGACCTCTCCTCCGCTGCTGCTTTCCCTCAGCCAACTGCACGCTTCTATTTGAGGCAAGATTATCAACAAGTCTGCTCTCCGGGAAGTAGCCAGGTTACATTTTTTTTTCAAACCAGCTGCTGCTGGCTTCACTGGAGGCATCTCGGGCCCTAAACACCCCGTGGAAGCACTTTGCAAGCGCTTGACTAATAGGGCGGCTTTCCAGAAGGCCCCCAAGGCCTGGACAATTCTATTTTTAGGTTGGGCCAGCCAACCAGGGGCTCAAGACACAGAGAGGAGAATCAGACACCATAGTTCATTCATTGAAGAAACATTTTCGGAGTACCTTTCCGCAGTGCCTGTCGGCAGCCTCAACTCACCCCAAATAAACACACAATCTAAGTAAAAACTATTTGCTTTGCAAACCTTGCTAGAGAAGGACATTGTATTTGCTAAAGTAGAAGGTCGGCAAAAAAGAGAGAAATCCTCAATGAGACGGGTTGACATACTTGCCTCAACAACGGGTCTCAAGCATGTTAAAGATTAGGAAGATGGCGCGGGCCTGGGTAACATCTGGGTCTGTTATAGGCAGGATTGCCATGAGTCGGAGCCTACTCGATGCAACTAACCACAAGCTCTGCCAATCAGTTTTCAGACAAACCTCGCTTTCACGACAGAGCACTCCTCCCAGGCTCTTCTCCACGGGAGCTCTGCAAGAGGCTGAGGGACAAAGTGAATGCACCCTGTCCCTTCCCTCCCAGAGCTCTGGGTCTGGTCAGGAGACAGGTGTTAAACTCAGCCGTTCCACTATGTGCTGACATCCCACTGTGCGTTGTGGTATAAAAAAAGAGCCTGCACCACAGTGGGACTCCCCAACCTTTTTGTTAGCAGCTGAGCACATTAACTGTTTGTGAATGTGCTTGGCTGCTAACTGAAAGGTTGGAGGTTCAAGTCCACCCAAGGGTGCCTCAGAAGAAAGGCCTGGTGATCTACTTCTAACGAATCAGCCATGGAAAACCCTATGGAGCAGTTCTACTCTGACACATATGGGGTTGCCATGAGTCATAGTTGGAATCCACTTGAAGGCAACTAGTTTTTACTGGAGTGGCAGGACAGAGGAACGGAGCATGGGGGGGGGGCGGGGTAAAGGTTTCCATAAAGAGGTGACCTACTAGGGTCGGGGAGCATTCAGGCTTTGGGAACCCCCAGGCAAAGATGTGGAAACATTTATTCATTCACTCATTCATTCATTCATTTCATACATAGTGTCTGTGAGCACCTACTAAAGGCCAGACAGAGCCCCCGGGGCTAGGTATAGAAGACTGGACAGTTGAATAGAACAATGGACAACTGTGTATAGGATATTGTCACTGCCCTTCAGGGCCCTACTGTTGGGGGAGGAAGGATGGGGAGAAAATGATTGGGGGGCTCCCTACATGACTTTCTCTCACCAAATAGTTTGAAGCAGAGGAATGAGGCACAAAACTGAGCCACTATTGTTCAGCTGAGGTCAAATTAACACTGGATATTTTAACACCTTTGCAGCTCAATGCCCACAATCACACAGCTGGCCACCTGGGACTCGAAGTACTGACCCTGACTCGAGGTTCAATATTTATGAACACCCTGCCCTTTTGTGTGTTGGAAAGCCTGCTTTATTCATTTGGTTTTCAGTATTTCTGTATTGGACCCAATCTGTGCACCTCCTGAGAGTCACCTGGCCTCATCCTTCTGTGTCCTCCTAACACCATGGATTATTGTAGCCTTCCTTAGGGTGAGGGCCAGGCTCTGTCCTGGCAGGACCCAGGGAGGCTCTGGCTCCTCTCGCCCCTTCTGGACTCAGATAGCACTCTGCATCTTGGCTCATGAGATCTACCTAGAGGGGCCAGGGAACTCTACGATGAAATACAGGAAGTTAAAACCTTGTAGGTGCAAATTTTGACCATGAAAGACAAGGCCTGGGAGTAGTCCAGCATATGGAGTGCAGAGGTTCCATTTGGCCCATCAGGAGATATCTAGCAGGTGTGACTGAGAAACTGGCAGTGTTTTCTTCTGAAGATGTGGCCAGGTCAATAATACACAACCTTGTATTTACTTCCCTCCTCTCCTGCTTCACTTCCCTTCCCCCTCATTTTAGGATTGCCTTCCTCAATAAATAACTGGTAAAAAAAAACATTGCCAGATGCTCTCTCTCCTAGGGAACCAGGGTTCAGACTATTTGGTACCACAAATGTGTCCCTAGAAAGCAGACCTTCAGGATGGAACTCTGGAACTAGAGTTCCCATATATGTGAAAGCAATAGGGACCCCATTGCTGGTGGTAAGCAAGGTCATACCCGGTGTACAGGGACATTACAACTACTAGAGCTTTAATCTGTGGCTAACTGGAAGAGCTGCAGGTGGCTGCTGCACTTGATCAGTATGGGAGAAATGATAATCATAAGATTTGTGGGGTTAGGTGGTTTCTTCTTACAATACTAAAGGTCCTACAAAAAGAAAATGATAAGCTCAGAGCAACTAATTGCCAACTTAAGGCATGCTATGTG
The DNA here is from genome assembly GCF_000243295.1 of Trichechus manatus latirostris. NCBI lineage: Eukaryota > Metazoa > Chordata > Mammalia > Sirenia > Trichechidae > Trichechus > Trichechus manatus. Next base: position 6,362,283 of record NW_004443981.1, read on the forward strand.
AAAAGCTTTAAGAACACTCTCATCTCTCAATATCCACACGACAGACTATACTGAAAATCGGACCTAGGATCTGACTGTAAGTGTGGCAGAGCTGAAAAGAAGACTAAATGCACAGCCGCTCAGCTGTCATGTGTCCAAGTCAGGGCTCTGATAGAGAAAGAGTTGGACCCTCTGATCTAGAATAGAGATATTTGGGTGGATAAGCTTGAAAACCTTGCATCCCTAAATCTCCCTAAATCCCCTGGCTGGTAGAAGCAACTCGTTCTTCCTTGTCCGAATAGAACAGTTTTGTTTTGCCTGGAGACCAAGCAATGATGGTCATTGAGTCAGGTACATCACAAAAGGGTACTTATTCTCATGATGATAGCCTATAGTAAATGAGGTGGAGATGTCAAAACTTCTTTGGCACAATATTGAGAAAAGGATCAGAAGGCTCAGGACGTGTGGATAGTAGAATCATAAGGCCCAAGAACCCACTATCTAACTATGCTCCCCGGGATAATCCAGAGAACATTCCCTTCACTGAGGCACAAAGAAATGCACTGGTGAGGGAGGACTGGCATCTTTGAGAAGTTCAGTGGTCGCTATCCTCTGAAGGGGAGCATTGGTGATGGGAGATGGTGAGGAAATTGACTCCCCACTATCAATGGGAAAGAGCCCTGATGGCATTACTTGGTTAAATGCTTGGCTGCTAACTGCAAAGTTGGCGGTCCAAACTCATCAGCCTCTCTGCAGGAGAAAGACGTGGCAGTTTGCTTCCATAAAGATTACAGTCTTGGAAATCCTATGGGGCAGTTCTACTCTGTCCTATGGCGTCGCTATGAGTCATTGTTCAACTCGATGGCAGTGGGTTTGGTTTGGTTTAAGGATGAACTCAACAGCAATGGGTTTAGTTTTAGGTTTTTAGTATCAGTGGGAGTCAATGTAATAGCAAAGGCCAGGTGGCACACTATGCTATGGAAGACAAAGTAGGCATACTTATCATAATGGGCAGTAAGACTGGAGTGACGATCTGGGTACCTTGAGCCATAGGAATCTATGTCAATGGATAATAGACATTAGCCATAATAGGCACTAACCATAATAGGCGTTGCAGTGTACCTAGAGGCAAGATAGGTGAAAAGTTGATAAGGGTGTTGCTTCATTCGCATAAATTTAAAAAAAATCAAGAATGTAAGAGCATCATCAGCTACTAATGGAAAATTGTCTAAGCTTGTTCATAGCCCAGAACCCACTGATTGAAGTGAAGGCTGGGTTTCTTTGATGAAGGACCACGCATTGTCACTGAGTAGTAAGGTCAGTCAAGAGCAGCAGCAATCCAACATGTAATAGAAGTAACCCAGATTCTCATGTCACTTACTTCTGTTACACCAACACCTCCTCCTTAACTTATACCTATAGCCTCAAAGGGGATTTCTCCATGAAAATCTGAGGGAGAAAGAAAGAACAGGAGCCTCATTCACATATAGGTCAACGTAATATACTGGTGCTAGTTGGAAATAGACAACTGTTACATTATATTCTCACTCAAGGGTGGAAGGAAAGATGGCCTGAGGTGTAGACATTGACTCCTGTGCTTGGGTAAATGGCTTGGCCTATATAGGGACATGGAAAGAACAAGACTGAAAATTCAGGGATGTGGATGTCCCCTCATTCAGTAAATGGATGAACTTATGGGAGTAGGCACAAAGGATACGGATCGTTCTGTCTCATATTTAATACTCCCCAGAGAGCACCCATTGCCATCGTTGAGTGTCTTAGTCACCTAGTGCTGCTATAACAGAAATACCACAAGTGGATGGCTTTAACAAAGAGAAGTTTATTTCCTTACTGTAAAGTAGGTTGAAAGTCCAAATTCAGGGCATCAGCTCCAGAGGAAGGCTTTCTCTCTCTTATCAGGCTTCTTATTAATCTTCCCCTGGTCTCGAGGCTTCTCCACGCAGGGACCCTGGTCCAAAGGACAAGCTCTGCTCCTGGCTCTGCTTTCTTGGTGGTATGAGGTCCCTCTGTCTCTCTGCTTGCTTCTCTCTTTTATATCTCAAGAGATTGTCTCAAGACACTATCCAATCTTGTAGATTGAGTCCTGTCTCACTAACACAACTGCTGCCCATCCTCCCTCATTAACATCATAGAGGCAGGATTTACAACATCCAGGAAAATCACACAATACTGGGAATCATTGATACACACATTTTTGGGGGGACACAGTCCAACCCATGACACTGAGACAACCAGGTGGACAGGAGGACTCATCCTGTGAAGATCAACCAGCCTCCCTCCTTGGCCAAAATAGTACTTCCCTGAATGATGGGATAGTCTTTTTTTTCCCAAAATTTTATTTATTTTGCTGTTGTTGTTGAGAATACACACAGCAAAACATACTTCAGCAGTTTCTACATGTACAATTTTCTGACACTGATGACATTCTTCAAGTTGTGCACCCATTCTTACCCTCCTTTTCTGAGTTGTTCCTCCCTCATTAACATAAACTCACTGCCCCCTAAGTTTCCTATCTAATCTTTTGAGTTGCTGTTGTCATGTAATGGAATGGTCTTTTGAAGACACAGTTATGGCATCAGCTTAGAGACAACAACTTGTGGAATTAGAGGATTGTTCTCCAGGATGCAGTGTGAGTGGATAGATGTTCACTGGCACTTCTCTGCTCAGAGATAGCTGGAATATATGGGTCTGGGAACCAAGGAATGGAAGTAGGATTGGCCCCTTTGAGCCCAACCGCCAGTGACATACCTGCAGAACCTGTGCTGCTTGTTCCTACAAACTTAGACTCTGAACAGTTAGAAGTTCTGGCTCCTAGAGGGTGCAGCTTTCACCAGTAAGGGTTCCACTAAACTGGAATCTGTAAATACTGCCTGGGTACCTTGGGTTCCTCATGCAAGTGGAACAGCAGTAAAACAGAAGAGACGCTATATTGACAGAGTAATCATCCTTGATTACAATGAGGAGCTAGGGTTGCTATTACTTGGTGGGTACAGGGAAGAGTATGTCTGGTACTCGAGGATTCACTGGGACTTCTCTGCTCAGAGATAATCATGAATCGGCAATTGCAACATCCACTGACCCGCCAGATAAGAACCCCAGACCTGCTGAAGAACTGGACATAGGTGAGAGAAATCTAGAATGCAAGATGTTGGTGGTGCTGGTGAAGGATTATGAATATCAATTATGGAACTAGGACCAGCTGCAGCTATGAAAGTATAGCACACTATGATAATCCTTTCGTGAACAACTGGATTTGCAGCTTCCCTCTCAAATCAATGAGATTTTTACCTGAAATTAGATCCAAATATTATAGGAAGATGTTTGCAACTCAGAATGATGCAAGGGGCAGACTGTACTGGACTCAATTTATGCACCTCTCTGAATTTGCTTGGTCACACCTACCTTCTCAGCCCATGGATGCTGCTCCATGGAGAGGGCAGCCATTGACCCCATTGCCTAGTCTCCTTACACTACTGACTGTCTCAGCCTCCTCCACAGGGAGAGGTGGACTTCAGCCCAGCCTCCACCATGCCCAGCTTGACAGGGGCCACAGCTGCTATGGGGGCCAAGTCTAACCTGTTCACCACTCATGGTGATTTGGGCTCCTACTACCAATCCCAGACTCAGATGAAGCCCGTACCAGGGGGAGTGGGATATGGCTTCCCTGGTAGTTGTCAGGAAGGTTGAGGAACACTGTAAAGTGTTAACTACCTTGCAATGAATTTTGATCAGTGAGATGCAAGGGTCCGGAAAGATCCTATAGATAATTCTTCTCCCTTTCTCCGTCCGTGGTTCCATATAGCCTATTTAAGTACATCTTGCGTGACTGAGCAACTGGCTGTGTTCCCTGGTGAAACTGTAGCCAGTTCAGTTAAGCACCACATTTGATTTCTTTCTTTCCTCCTCTGCCTCCCTTCCTGTTTTCTTTCACTCTTGCTGACCTGGGATTGCACCCCACAACATGTGTTACTACATAAACTTTGCTCCAAGGCCTCTTTGCTAGGAAATCCAGACTAAGAAAGGTTCTAGAGGTTGTGGCCACAAGCATAAAATAAGGCAGAAAACCATGGCAACCAGGGTATTTTTTATCTGAAACATCTGTATAACTATGGAGACTTGAAAGGATCCTGATGATTTTCCTCTGGTCTCTGCTTTTCTTTAAGCACAGATTAAGTTCTAGGTGGGAAGAGTTTTGTGCTGGTCAAGAACACCAGCTCTTGAGTCAGATTGCCTGTGATCTTTGGTGAGTTTTCTAAGCCTTTGAAGCCTGATTCCTTCCCCCGTCTATCAGAGATTATAATGCTTAGGTCACATAGGTCTTGGAAGGATTAACTGAGATAGTTCATATAAACGCTTAGCCTGTCACATAGTAACTGTTCAAAAAAAAAAAAAAAAGGAAAGAAAGAAAAAGGCTATCTCTAATTTTTTTTGAAGGATCATTAGATGCCATTGAGTCAGCTCCCACTCATGGCAACCTTATGTGCAACAGAATGAGATGTTACCCCACTCTGCATCATCCGCACAATCATGGCTTGAGTCCATCGTAGTGACTACTGTGCCAACCCGTCTGTCATAGATTGAAATGTGTCCTCCCAAAATATCTGTTAACTTGGCTAGGTCGTGATTCCCAGTATTGTGTGATTGTAGACCATTTTATCATCTGATGTGATTTCCTTATGTGTTGTAAATTCTATCACTACGATGTAATAAGATGGATTACTGGCAGTTATATTGATGAGGTCTACAAGATTAGATAGTGTCTTAAGCCAATCTCTTTTGAGATATAAAAGAGAGAAGTGAGCAGAGACACAGGGGGACCTCATACCACCAAGAAAGCTGAGCTGGGAGCAGACAACGTCCTTTGGACCTGAGGTTCCTGTGCTGAGATGCTCCCAGACCAAGGGAAGACTGATGACAAGGACCTTCCTCCAGAGCTGACAGAGAGAAAAAGCCTTTCCCTGGAGCCAGAGCCCTGAATTTGGACTTCTAGCCTTCTGGACTGTGAGAGAATAAACTTCTCTTCCTTAAAGCCATCGGCTGGTGGTACTTCTGTTATAGCACCACTAGATGACTAAGACACCATCTCACTGAGAGTCTCCTTCGCCCTCGCTGGCCTTCTACTTCACCACACATAATGTCCTCCTCCAGCAATTGGTCCCCTCTGATAACGTGTCGAAAGCAAGCAAGTTGGACAATGTTTTGTTGTGATCCATAAGGTTTGCATTGGCTGATTTTCAGGAGTAGATCACCAGGACTTTCTTCCTAATATACCTTAGTCTGGAAGCTCTGCTGAAACCTGTCCACCATGGGTGACCCTGCTGGTATTTCAAATACTGGTGGCATAGCTTCCAGCATCACAGCAACACCCAAGCCACCACAACACAACAAATTGTCAGACCAGTGGTGGTTTGAAGGATAGAAGGGCAAAAATGCTGCTTTTTTGTACATGTGCTAAAGGGCATCAGTGATTTTTTTTGAGCAACACACACACACACAAAACAAAGGAAATGCTTTGCCCAGTAAGGGAAGACTTCTTATCAAACCATGAAATTATCCTGGCGAATTATGTTTGGAAATGCTGCTAACAAACATACAGTTATTGAAAGAGACATTGGTATTATCCAAATCGTTTATGATCTCAGCTTGATTTAAACATGCAACAGTCAACGTTACACTGTACATGTTGGCTGAGAATCTGTCCAAGAAGGATGTTTTCCTGATTGACCAGGTATGGGGGAGGAGTAACCCCAAGTCTCTTCTGGGCTTTGCGCAAGACATCTCTTGGCGGTCGTCTTCTGAGGTTTGTCAAAGAGCTGAGAAGGGTGTGTGTGAGCATATTTGCTTTGCCCCCAATTCTGAGTTAGCACTTTCTCCAAGAACACTTTGGTCCAAATCCTTCTGCAGCTGGATATTTGGATATGGGGAAGTCAGGAAGAAGCCTATTTTTTTATTTTACTTTAAAACCATCCTTGTCTTCCCTACCTTGTCTTTCTTTCTTAAACTCTAAGAGAAGACCAACATTTTGATAAAGTTGTTTGCACTGGGTATGCCCAGTGTCACAGGCTGACCCTCTGCCATTTTTCTACTTCACAGAAGAGTCCAACCGGATATGATCCCAGAGAACATTCAGGTCACTCGTTTGGGCAGGCTGATCAAGTCCAAACGCCCAGGCCTCGGCCAGGAATTGTTGCCAGCCCTACTGGGAGAGCCAGTTCCTCAGTTCAGCTCAGCACCCGCATGAGCTGGGCCAAGCAGGAGACTCAGGATGAAGGAGACAGGTCCTATTATGCAAGATCTCACATTCTAATAGAGGGAGGGGAAACATACATACACCCTAAACTGCAAGTATGGTCATTTCTATTCCCTGCTTAAAACTCCTGGGAAGATGCCTTAACCCAGTGAGGCAGACAAGCACCTCCCCCGGCCCGGCCCCTGCTGTCCTCCTCCCTCCTCGCTCACTAGTCCTTTTCACTGTGTGCTTCTCCAGTCCCCAGCAAGCACCTTGCTGCTCCTGTCTCCTTGCCTTGCTCACGCTGTTTCCTCTGTGGAAAACCCCCTCTCCTCTTGTCGACTTGGCCGATTCCTATTTAGTCACTGCTTGATCTCCCTTCTCTGACCTCACACCCTCCTCCATCCCACTGTGGCACCTGTCACCCTGGACTGTAATTATGAGGGTCTGTGCAGCCAGGGAGGCAGCAGGTCATGGGGTTAGTGCAAAGAGCTCTGACTTCGATCGCTTGAATCTGGAAGTTTCCTTAACCTTGCTGAGCCTCAGTTTTCCTGACTGTAAAATAAGGATGCTATATTCACCTGGGTGGTAAAAACACGTAACAGGATCGGCTGCTAACTGAAAGGTTGGAGGTTCGAGTCCACCCAGAGATTCCTTGGAAGAAAGGCTTGGTGATCTACTTCCGAAACATCAGCCATTGAAAACCATGTGGAGCGCAGTTCTATTCTATACACACTGGGTCACCATGAGTCCGACTTGACTCGGTGGCAACTGGTTTTGTATTCACCTTGCTGGGTTGTTGTGGGGGATATTAGACAGAATGCAAGCAAAGTTGTCAGCTCAGGGCCTTCACCGAGCGAGCCCATTGGGGTCCATTTTAGCCGGGCAGAGGAGTTCCTCCGCTGACAGTGAGAGCCTTAGAGGCAGGGACTCTTGCTTGAATCTTCTTTGAACTGAGGTGCCTAGCAGTTTCCAACGTGTACTAAAAACTCCATGGCCTCGAGTCGATTCCGACTCAAAGTGATGCTGTAGGACAAAGTAGAACTGCCCCATCAGCTTTCCAAGGCTATACTCTTTACTGGGATCCCTGGTGGCACAGTGGTTAAGAGCTCAGCTACTAACCAAAAGGTTGACAGTTCGAATCCACCAGTTGCTCTTTGGAAACCCTACAGGGCAGTTCTACTCTGTCCCATAGGGTTACTGTGAGTTGGAATCAATGGGTTTGATTTTTTTTTTTGGTTTTATGAATAAATGTGTTGATGACTTTTCATTATTTGGGGAACTTGCAGAACTTTGCCTTGTCTTGTTTACAGTAGGATTTCTCTGAGTGGCTTCTGCCTAGAGACTTGACTCTCTTTGAGCTTTGTAGATTTTTCTGGGAAGGAGAATTTTGCCATTTACTTTAGTCAGAAATGTCAGAAGCATCCAGGAGCTTGAAGACCTGCTGCTAACACCAGGGTTGGCCAGCCCAGCACCCAGTTATTCTGTATAACTTTTCAAAGAGCACACCTTTCCGGAGTATGATATGAACTAGTTGTTTTCAAGTCAATTCCGACTCATGGCGACCCCACGTAAGAGTGTGTCAGAGTAGAACTCTGCTCCACAGGGTTTTTCATGGCTGATTTTTCAGAAGTAGATCACCAGGTCTTTCTTCTCGGGCACCTCTGAGTGTCTTCAAACTGCCAATCTTTCGGTTAGCAGCCGAGGACTTAATGGTTTGCACCACCCAGAAACTCAGGGTATGATGTCGCAAGAATTCATTTGCTCTAATAGTCCCTGAGTGTGGTTGAGATAACACTCGCTCACTTAGACACTCAATAAATATTTACTAAATGCAGGTTATGTGCCAGACCTTGGGTACTAGGGATCAGAACTCCCTGAGACGGAGTCCCTGCCCTTCTTCCAGGAGGTCCCATCTGGCGGGAAAGACAGAGAGTAAAGAGATGCTTATAAATACAGCCTGGGAAGGGCAGTGAGGGAGGTAAGCACAGGCAGCAAACAGAAACAGTCTGGTGCTTTCAATGCTTGGCACAATTGTACTTTCTGCTTTAGGTTGACCAAACCCTGGTTTCCTGCACACACTTTGTTATTGACAGCTCCCTGCCTTTTCACATGTGGCTTCCTTTCCCTGCAATGTTTTCCCCTCTGCCTTGCTGGCAAAGTACTAGTCATCCCTCAAAACCCAGCTCCCATTTCCTTGCCCAGGAAGCACCCAATCCCAACACCCCACTGACCTAAACCTGTCCTCTTCTGCGCTGTCTGTAGTCCATGTTATGGGGACTTACACAGTTGTCACTTTACCCGTAAATGTGATTACAAAAGTAATGAGAAATTGGTGGGGATCATGATTTAAGAGTTAAATATATTGACTTTGGTATCAGGCAGAGCTGGATTTGAATCCCAGGACTGCTGTTTCCTGGCTCTGAGTTCTTGGGCATGAGGTGGAGTCTTTTCTACATGCACTCTTTTCTCCTGTACCCTGGTAGGCCTCCTGGGCCATGCTGACACACTTGGAATTCATTCTGGGGGCAGTGGAAAGGCACTGGGTGGTTGAAGCAAGAGCGTGACATTGCACGTGGGTGATCTATAAAGACAACTATGGCAACACTGGGGAGGAGGGATGCAATGAAGGGATGTGGACAGATGGAAGGCAGGTGAGCCAAGAGCTGGCTGAGAGTCTGGACCTAGAGTCCAGAATAACAGTTTCTATCTAACTGTGTAATCTCGAGCAGTTATATGAACTCCTCGAGCCTCAGTTTCCTCATCTGTAAAAAGGGAATAGTAATAGTAGTACTTGCTCTGCCTGAGAAGATTACAAAAGGGTATAAATGGTCAATAGAATGCAAATACCAGGCATGATCAGTGATGCCTGGAGAAGGTAAGTGGCTCGTCTAAGTTCACGTCTTTGACCTTTACTTCATTTTTAGAGCCCCTGAGCTCTTGAAAGTTACTGATTGAATTTCTGTAAATCGTATGTAATTTTAAGTGCAATAAGAAAATTTAGCATTTTGAGGAAGACTATGGATTATTTGTCAAGGATTTCATTTTACTTGGATCCATAGTCAACACCCATGGAAGCAGCAGTCAAGAAATCAAACGACACATTGCACTGGGCAAATCTGCTGCAAAAGACCCTTTTAAAGTATTAAAAAGCCAAGATGTCACTTTGAGGACTAAGGTGTGCCTGACCCAAGCCAGAGTATTTTCAATCACCTCATATGCATGCAAAAGTTGGATGAGGAATAAAGAAGACTGAAGGAGAACTGACCCCTTTGAATCACGGTGTTGGCGAAGAATATTGAATATACCATGGACTTCCAAAAGAATGAACAAATCTGTCTTGGAAGAAGTATAGCCAGAATGCTCCTTAGAAGAAAAGATGGTGAGACTACACCTCACATACTTTGGACATGTGATCAGGAGGGATCAGTCCCTGGAGGAGGACATCATGCTTGGTAAAGTAGAGGGCCAGCCAAAAAGAAGAAGACCCTCAAGAAGATAATTGATACAGTGGCTGCAACAATGGGCTCAAGCATAACAAGGATTGTGAGAACGGCACAGGACAAGGCAGTGTTTCGTTCTGTTGTACACAGGGTGTCTATGAGTTGAAACAGACTCAACTGGCACCTAACAACAACAACTACAACAATAGATTAGTTAAGATTAGGTTCAGCCAAGAGTTGCAGAAATCCCAAATTAACAGAGGCTTAAATGAGGAAGAAGTTCATTTCTCTTTCTGGTAAAGGGAAGTCAGGGCTTGTATGGTGTTCCGAAGAGCAGGGCCCAGACTCTTTCTAGCTTGTTGATCCTCCATCCTCATGTAGGCTTCTTTTCACCTAATGGTCCAAGATGTCTGCTTGAACTCAGCCATCACATCTACATCCCAGCCAGCAGGAAAAAGGAAGAGACAAAGAAGGGTAATTCCTCTTTAAGAACATTTTTTGGAAGTCTCAAACATCCCATTGGTCTGCACATAATCACGCGGCCACACCTAGTTGCAAGGAAGGCTGGGAAATACAGTCCTTATTCAGGGCCACGAGCTCAGCTTAAAATCAAGGGTTCCACTGGAGGAAGATAAGGGTATTGGAGAACAGCTAGCGGACTAGCAGTCTCTGTCACACTTTTTAATGATTTGCATTGTGGAGTTTCACATGTTGACTTTCTTAAAGTGGACTATATGTAACCCATAAGACACTGGACAAGAAGTGATTAAACAGCAACCCCCGAGCCCATGTGGGAGAAAGGATGCTTAATTATGTTACACAAGAGGCTCCAAGTTATTCCTTTTCTTCTAGTAAGAGAGACTCTTTTTTGAGATTATAGTCCAAGCAGAAAGAGACACTTACTTCCTTAGGGGAAGCTTGAAAAGCCCCCTTCTGTTGACACAGCCAGGCTGTGAAAGGAGAAAGAACAGCCTGCCTAAGCTCAGCTCAGAGGGGCGGGGGCTGAGTGCCCCACACAGCAGGCAGAGCGTGAGGGGTGAAGCAAAGCCTTCATACCAGCCAATCAGTGAAGCCACCAAGCTTTGAGTGTGGTGAAGAGGGCTCTGAAGCTGGAAGCAGCCCTCCCATGCGGATGGTATGGGACAGACGGACGACTCGGGACACACAGGGGCCCTTTTTCTCAGCAGCCTCTCTGCAGTTCCTCAGTGGATGGAACCAGCTTTCCTCTGGTACCCGTGGTCCCTGCCTAACTGAGCAGAGAGAAAAGAACCTTCAAATAGCCCCAGAGTAAAGAATTCTTTCGAGGCACTTTTCTATATTAAAAAAATAAAACAAAAACGAGTTACCATGGAGTTGATTGCCACTCATGGCGCCCCACGTGTGTCAGAGTAGAACAGTGCTCCATAAGGTTTTCAATGGCTGTGACCCTTCGGAAGTAGATCTCCAGGCCTTTCTTCTGTGGTGCTTCTGGGTGAATTCAAAGCTCCAACCTTTCAGTTAGTAGCCAAGCACACTAACTGTTTGTGCTACCCAGAGACTCCTTTAGATTTTTATCTACAGATCCTTGGAATGCATAACTCCTACCAGTCTGTTGAATTACGAAGCCAGTACCCAGATGGGTAAACCAGCTAATAGGAATGGCTAACTTTTATTGAGTGTTTACTAACTGCCAGGCTCTGTTCTAAGGATACCACAGTATTAACTCCTTAAGTCCTCATGGCAACCTAATGAGGTAGCTACTATGATCAATAGCATTTTCCAGATAAGGAAACAGTCAGAGAGAGGTGAGGCAGAGTGGCTGCATTGGTGGCCTTGCTTCATCCACCCCCTTTGCCACATAACTTGGTAGTGCCCTCCACTCTGACTCTGGGCCCCTTTGGCCTGCTTTGAGCCAATGGGATGTTGGATGTGATATAACTGGGTTGACTTGCTTTTGCTTCTCTGCCTGTGCCACTTGAAGAACATGCCCTGGCTAGCCTGCCATCAATGAAGGACATGTGGAGCAGAGCCAAGTCTTGCCAGTCACCCCATTTAAGGCCAGCCTAGATCAGCCAGCAGCCAGCAGAACCTCAGGCCTGTGGGCAAGCCCAGCCAAGATCAGCAAAGCTGCTTAGCTAACCTGTAACCAACTGCAGGTATGTGAGTGAGCCGCCCAGATCAGCTGAGCCCAGCCCCTATCAAGGGGATCCTGCAGATTCATGAGCTAAATGAATGTTTCTTGCTGTATACCACTGAAGTTGTATAACAGTATTGTGACAGCCCCCATCTATCAGCCACCACTGTCTGTCATTTTTTCATACTGTGTTGGCTTGTGTGTTGCTACGATGCTGGAAACTATGCCGCTTGTATTTCAAATACCATCAGGGTCACCCGTGGTGGACAGGTTTCAGCAGAGTGTCTGGACTAAGACAGATTAGGAAGAAAGGCTACTTCCAAAGTTAGCCAATGAAAACTCTGTGGATCATAGAATATTGTCCAAGGCTTCAACTAGCTTACTTTGGATGCATCATCAGGCGGAACTGATTGTTAGAGAAAGACGTCATGCTTGGTATAGTGGAGGACCAGCAAAGGCAAGGGAAACCTTCAATGAGGTGGATTGACACAGTAGCTGCAACAGTGGATTCAAACATACCAACAATCACGAAGATGGTGTAGGACTGGGCAGTACTTCATTCTGTTATACATGAAGTCACCATGAGTCAGAGCTGACTCAATGGCAACTAACAAAAACATTATGACAATAGAGAGCTGACACAAGAGGCTGCGTATCTTTCTAGCTAATAGTTACAAATAACAGCCAGTATTTGAACCCAGGAGCCCTGGTGGCACAGTGGTTAAGAGCTCAGCTGCTAACCAAAAGGTAAGCAGTTCAAATCCACTAGCCGTTTGTTGGAAACGCTATGGGGCAGTTCTATTCTATCCTACAGGGTTGCTATGAGTCAAAATCAACTCGACAGCAATGGGTTTGGGTTGGGTTTTAAAGGAATTGCAGAGTCCACACTCTTAGATAATATTCCATACAAGGGGTCAGCAAACGATGGTCCACAGGCCAAATCTAAGCCACCACTTGTTTTTGCACAGCCCACGAGAATGGTTATTACAAGTAGGCATTTGCAATCAATTTGACGATAGGGAACACTAACTTTGAACCCAAATTAAACAAAATGCTGTCCCAGAAAAAAAATTTTAATTCTTTTCATTAGTAGACCTAGTACTATAAACTAGTGTGCTCAATTATAATATTATATTTTGAATTTTATCAATAGTAATTTGTGGATGTTTGTTCTCTCTTGTTATAGAAGTATCTACACAATATTCTTGAGTTTGCCTCTTGGCTTGCAAAGCCTCAAATATTTACTGTCTGACCCGTACCGAACAAGTTTCCTGAGCTCTGTTCTATAAGACAGTTTGATTGAAATATTTGGTCTTTGAATTTGGTCCTCAGCCCAAGAAATGCAAAGAATCAGACTACTGAGAGCTTGAAAGGCCCTCAAAGGTCTTCCAGTCCAACTTCAGAAGCAGAATGAGGCCCCAGATCTCTGGTCTCTTAGTCTAGAGCCCTTCTACTGCTCTCTGAGAGGCCAATGATAGTTTGATTTGTTTGTGTTGTGGTTAGCTGTTGCTGAGTCAGCTCCAAAGCTTGGAGGCCTTACATATAACAAAACAAAACGTTGCCCAGTCCAGCGCTATTTTTGTGATTGCTGGTATGTTTGAGCCCATTGTTGTAGCTATTGCTTCAACCTGTCTCACTGAGTGTTTCTTTCGTTTTCACTAACCCTCTACCAAACATGATGTCCTTTACTAGTGATTGGTCCCTCTCAGTCGTTTACTTTGGATTGGTCCAAAGTAAGTAAGCAAGACAAAATCTCACCATCCTCGCTTCTGAGGAACATTCTGGCTGTACTTCCTTCAAGACAAGTTTATTAGTTGAAAGTCCTCCAAATCTCCAACTGGAATGCTCTTGGTATCCAACGGTCCCTCTTGTCCTCCCTTCTGAAGGCTCTTGCTCACGTGAGCATGGATGATTCACTGTTTCCTTCTGCACTCTGCCTCAAGCTCTCTAACATGAATTTATGCTGTGTGCCTCTGAGATGATTAAAAAATGTGAGCATTTAAGACAATTTGTACTGGGGACGATGAAGAAATTCTCTCTTGAAGAGTTTCACAATCTGGCCTCATCAGATAGGGGAAATGGAATGGGAGAATTAAAGAGAAAACTCATTTCTTCCCTGAGTGTGTTAATGAGCTAAGCCACAGGAGGCCATGTGTAAGACAGGCTGTAAGCCGCTGTAAATTAAATATATTACGTGCCAAGAGATTCTAATAAACATTACTTAAAAATAGCAACAGATAGTCATTTGTATTATGTCATGTGACCTGGTTATGGCAACACATTTGTGCCTCGGCTATTAATCATAGTTACTTTGAGAGGCAGTTGGTAAATTCTTTTAGAGCCACTGGCACCTTCCAGTTAATTAAGATTGTTCTGGAATAGAACAGGGTGAGTAAAAAATAGTCATAGTGTATATCATTGCACCCTAGAGGCCCTCAGTGCTCATTAGGTGATGCTTATTAGGCTTTCTGAGGGGGATAAAGCTGAAAGAAAGTGTCACTTTCTTGAATAAAATCCCAAACCCTGGAAGGTTAGCATTGGAGGGCAATTTCTGAGTGGGGAGGCACCACTGGACCTCCCTGGGGAAAAGTCACCATTGCTTGGGAGGGGGACTGTGTTAATGATTGCTGTCACTCCCACTCCGGCCTCATGGGGGCCCTTCTTGTCCTTTACCCTATGGCCTGGTACTGACAAGGCTCTTTCTCATGCTCTGGAACACAGAAGGGAATGTTCTGACAATGTCCAGAATTATCTTTTGGGAATAACAAATCTGAGCTTGTCACTCTCTCTTTTAAACTCTTGTAATTTGCTGCTCTGTGATCATTTAACCAGTTGCTGTTGAGTTGACTCCAACTCAGGACAACCCCGTGTGTGTCGGAGTAGAACTGTGCTCCATAGGGTTTTCAACGGCTAATTTTTTGAGAAGTAGATCACCAAGCCTTTCTTCCAAACTTTTGGTTAGTAGCTGAGTGCATTAACTCTTTGCACCACCCAGGGACTCCTCTCTGTGATCTAGTCCCTGCCTGCTCTTCCAGCTCTGTCCCCCACCACTCTCCACAAGCACCGTAGAAGGAAACGCATTCTGGGGGTTTAGACCTTGGGATCTGGAATCAGATTGGCCTATGTTTGAACTATAGTTTTGTCATTTACTAGCTGTGTAACTACAGGCAAATTAGTTAACTTCTCACCTCCATTTCTTCTTCTGTAAAATGGGGGTAATTGTGCCTGGCACATACGGTGGTTGTGAGGATTACATGGACTAATCTACGTGAGGCACTTAGCACAGAGCTGGGTGTTGGCTCTCCAGAAATGTTTAAAAAAAAAAAAAGAATCTTAGCAATGGTTTCTTGACAATGTCATTCCATTTTATTTCTCTCAAGCACCTCTCTTGGCTCAGAATGGCCCAAACCAACCTTTGTCCCTTGATTTGTCTCATTCACGACTTTTCCTCCGTTGTACCGCTCAGCTGAGGCACAGACCATCTGCGAAGACTTTCCAGACCTCCGTCTGACTTAGAGACCCCTGTCTGCGCTCCCACTGCCACCTCATCCGTGTGCTCCAGTTGCTGGTGCCTTCGTCCGGGGCGGCCGTGCGGAGGCAGATGGCCTGAGATCACGTCTGCCTCTCCTACTGCCGGGGCTGCTTCATAGCAAGGGCTCAGAAAACGTCTGTTGAATAAAAGAAATAGAGAATGTTATGGATCTAGAAAACAAGGCCTGCGTGGAATATGGGGTGAAGCTTATCGTTTTACTTTAAGTTCCACGGAAAGCAAGCGGAGACGGAGGCAAGGAGCTGGGCAACGGGAGTTTATTCTGCAGGTGAGTGAACAGGGAGAGGAAGCCAGCAAAGGAGAGAAAACGCGGTAACCAGGGCTGTATTGAGCTGGTTACCGCAGTGGGCAGCTTAGGACTCCTGAAGAACTGTGCAGAATGAGCCTCAGAAAAGTTTCTGAGGTGTGTGCTCTGGCTCCAACTGGCCCTCACCTAGTGACGAGTGGACCAGCCCTCACCCCTCCCAGATCTAACCTGCCACCCCACCCACCCTACTTGTCCAGCATACGGCACGGTCACTCTGATCCAGACAGTCACATCCCCAGAGCTTTAAGAGCTGTGAGAAGGTGGGCATGACAGCTGGGGCCTGGCAGGTATGCCTGCCCACAGAGGCAGAGAGGAGCAGAGCTGAGCCCATGAAGAGCCAGCTGGAAAGACCACTGGCAAGGAGTCAGGGAGACCAGAATTTTTCTTAGCACTATCTCTCTGAGCCTCTGTTTCCTCCTCTATACCTATCTTTCAGAGTCGATAAGGATTAAATGAGATAATGTTCATAGTGCCTGCAACATAGGAACTGCTCAACAGACATGAGTTTCTGTCTCCTCTGTCATGTTCATCATCACCATCAGCATCATCAAAAGTTCATGGGTAAGAGCAATGGACCAGGGGTCAAGTACCTGAGTGAAGGGGAGAGGGCTGACTGAGTACAGTTTCAGACACGAGAGCACCGCTGAAGAGAAAGAACCCAATGCACATACAAGGTATTGATGGTCTTGTGGCGGGAACGGTGAGTAATAACGAGACACTGATACTATGAAATGAAATGTCAGTAGCTTATTAAAGGCAAAGCACAACTTACTGCATTTCCACCAGCCCTAATACAAGCAATGCTTAGCGTGGCATGTGTCTTCAATTAGAGCTTTACAGGGCTGGAGGCGCAGGGGACCCGGGTTTGCTGGCCCGAGGGGAGTTCCTGAACCACTGCAACTCTCTACTGCATGTTACAGACCATAATAACCTGCGCAGTCTGTGTAGTTGGCTCCTGAGACAGTGGCTGCTTCAGTTGAGCTAAAAAGCATGCACAGGAGACCCACTGTGAGCCAGGCAGGGACGCACAGGTGAATAGCCCGTCCTGGCTCTAGAGGATTCGTAGTCTAGGAGTAGAGACTGGGCGTAAGCAGGTAGGGCAAATGGCTAAGTGCTCAACTACCAGCCGAAAGGTTGGTGGTTCAAACCTACCCAGAGGTGCCTTAGAAGACAGGCCTGGAGATCCGCTTCTAAAACATCACACCCTTGAAAACCATATGAAGCAGTTCTACTCTGCACACATGGGGACACCGTGAGTCGGAATCAACTTGACAGCAGCTAACGACAACCCACCACAATAATGTGGGGTTGAGAGGTAAGCCCAGGAGGGGGCACAGAGAAGAGGCAACCAGCTCTGGATGGAGTTTTCAGGAGAGCTTCTTGTGGGTGAGATGTCTCAGAGCCTGGTCTCAAAGGCCGATAATAGCCACCTTCTGTTGAGCATTTACTATGTGACAGGATCTTCACAGTCATTATCTTGTTTGATCTCTATGGCTATCCTGCAGGATAGCAGGGGGAGCAGGCCAAGAAAATAGAAGGGGAACTATGCCAAGAGATGTTAATCTGCCGAAGGTCACACAGGCAGAGAGTGGAAGAGCTGGGATTTGATCTCATGTGTACCTGACTCCAACAGCAAGGCCTGTCTACTTGCCTCTGATGAGTAAGTAGGAGCTGATCAGGTGGGGTCAAGAGAAGAACATTCCAGGCAGAGGAAACAACGCAAGAAAAGGCTCAGTGGTGGGAAACATTGTGATGTACAGTTGTTCTTCGGAATGTTAAGTAGGGAAAGGGCAGAGAGTGATGGAGCGGAATTCACACTTCCATTCATTCATTCATTCACTCACTCATTTACTAATTCAGTCTTACATTTTTGAGCACATGCATAAGCAGATCAGACTAGTCCCACTAAGCTGAAGAAGCAAAGATCAAACTTCTGGGCTCTGAAGCAGCTGGAACTGAATGGGTAGTGTACCAGAGAGGAGGAGAGGGTTCCAGCAGGGGTACAGGGGGGTGCACAGAAGTCTGGGTGGGTGTTCTCATGGATCTTTGGTGGAAGGCTGGACAAGACTTCCTAAGGCCTTGCAGAGAGGGCTTCAAGAGGGTGTATAATGGAATGGGGGTTCTAGACATGACACAGTGCTGGGAGATGTTGCATTCTGCACCCCACTAGATTGAACGTCAGATCTGATGGTAAGAATGCTGAGCACCAATAATGGTACAGCTGTGGGTAAACATAAAAGATGAGCTTTTACTTTCTTTCTTTAATTTCTTCGAAAGACAAATAACAGTTTAAAGCAAAAATAATATCATTGCAATACCAGGTTTATGATGTATGTAGAAGTAAAATAGATGACAATAATATTGCAAAGGATAGGAAGATGAATGTAATTGGACTTTTTGTAAGGTTCTTAAATTTGAGAAGTGTGAAGAGCGAAATGTGAAGTGGAATGATGTTAATTCTAAGCGGATAGTGATAAGTTAAGGATATATATTAGAATCTCTAAAACAACCACTAAAAATAATAAAAAGACTTTTTTAAGTATAGCTAAAAGTGCAATAGAGGAAATAAAATGGAATACTCAAAATATTCAATTAATGCAAAAGAAGCAGGACAAGAGAAATAGAAAAACAAAAAATATGAAATAAATAGAAAAAAGTAGCAAGATTATAGGTTTAAACCCAACCATAACAACAATTAGATTAAATGTAAATGAATTGAAGAGTCCAATTAAAAAGCAGAGATTGTCAGACTGAATAAACGGCAAGGCCTATCTACAAAAGATGTACTTTCAGTATAAAGACATTGACAGGCTACGAGTGAAAGGATAGGAAAAGACAAACCATGGAAGCTCTAAGCAAAGAAAGCTGGTGTGGCCTTATTAATATTAGACAAAGTGGACTTCAGAACAAAGAATATTGAGAAAGAGGGTTATCTCATGATACAGGGGGCAATTCAACAAAAAGACGTAACTAGCATAAATGTGTTGGCTCATAATAACAGAGCTTCAAAATGCATAAAGCAAAAACTGACTGAACCAAATGGAGAAATAGTCACACCCACCATCAGAGTTGGAGATTTTAACATTTGTTTCTCAGTGATTGGTATTACAAGGGGACAAAAATCTGTGGTACGGGGAGCAGGGGAGGAGGGAGGCCTGGGGAATGCCCAGAAGCTACCCTTTGGGATGAACACGGAATAAATGAACTGTTATCATGATCTGGCTGCGGGCCAGGCACTGTGCTAGAGTTAGCCCACTTAATTCTCACCACGACCCTATGGTATTTCACTTGCTACTGTCTTGTAGTTAAGAGCATCCCATTTTCCACTTGGGGGAACTGAGCCTAGGAGAAACAAGGCAACTGGCCTCTGGTTGCACAGTCAGTGGGTGACAGAGACTAGACAGGAACTGTCCCTTGTCTCATGTTCTTTCCACCTACCCATGAGGCACTGTGTTATGGATTGAATTGTGTCCCCTAAAAATATGCATTGTAAATCCTAACCCCTATACAGCTACAGTAGTCAAAACAGCCTGGTACTGGTACAATAACAGATACATTGACCAATGGAATAGAATTGAGAACCCAGATGTAAACCCATCCACCTATGGTCACCTGATCTTCGACAAGGGCCCAAAGTCCATCAAATGGGGAAAAGACAGTCTTTTTAACAAATGGTGCTGGCAAAACTGGATATCCATCTGCAAA
>NW_004443981.1:6383516-6650908 GCF_000243295.1 Trichechus manatus latirostris
GTGAGAATAACAGCACAATTGGAAGAGCGTAGTCAATGTCACTGAACTGTGCATGTAGAAATTTTTGAAATGGCGTATCTTTGGCTGTGTGTATTTTCACCAGAAAAAAAGGTTGAGAAGTTAGAGGGTTGACATGTTGTGGCGTTGTTAACCAATGTCATAAAACAATATGTGTACTACTATTTCACGAGAAACTACTTGTTCTGTAAGCCTTCACCTGAAGTACAATAAAAATAAATAAATAAATAAATAAATATGCATTGTAAGTCCTAACCCCTATACTTGCAGTTATAATCCCATTTGGGAATGGGTTTTCTTTGTTATGTTAATGAGGTGGTATTCGTGTGTCTTAATTAATCTCTTTAGAGATCTAAAAAGAGCAGATTGAGCAAGTAACTAAGCAAGCAAGCAGAGATGGGAGGAAGATAGATGTCATACCACATGAAGATCCCAAGGAGCCAAGGAACAGAAGCTGAAGAGACCAGGACCTTCCCCCAGAGCCGACAGAGAGAGAAAGGCTTCTCCGAGAGCTGGTACCCTGAATTCGGACTTCCAGCCTCCTAACCGTGAGAGAATAAATGTCTGCTTGTTAAAGCCACCCACTTGTGATATTTCTGTTATAGCAGCACTAGATAGCTAAGACACCCTGGGGACCTGGGCACATACTGCTCCATTCTCCTCAGAGCTCACGCAATAGCCCCTGTGGCCGTGGGGCAGGAATAGAATATTAAGATCTTATGAGCAGAAGCCCACAAACATAAGTAGCTAACAAGCGCAGGACACAGAGTGCTCAAAGTGGTCACCTTGGCTATCTCCCTCCCCAGCCTCAGGCTGGGCCACGCTCCCTCTTCCAAAGGACGCAGAATAGGAACCCCACTGGTGAGGTAGATGGTTGGTCTTCCTATTTAAACAAACTTTCTTTTTAGTCTTTTTTATTCTTTAATTACTTGGCCCAGTAACTACATGTGCCAGGCATTGTGCTAAGAAGCACAGCTTGGGGAATTAGGGAAGGCTTCCTGGAGGAGGTGATGTCCCTGCTCTTTTCCAACCTCCCTACTACCCCCTACTGCCCTGCTCTTCACAGTTCCTCAATGCATGCTTTTTTTCCAATTTCCTCTACCCAAGATCTGGATGTTTTTATTAAGAAGGATTTACACACGTAACGAAGAAAGAGCTACTGCTCCCAGCACCAAAGACCAAAGAAATTACAACAAAACGCAGAATATAAGGTCGGCAGAGAAATTCCTTCTCAGTTCACTGTTACCCAGAATATATACCTCCACGCACACGCACACACGTTCAACACACACGCATGCTCCACACACATGCAATACTTACACACTTGTTCACACACAGGCTTCCACACTCATTGGCAAACACCTAGGTGTGCACACACACACATGCTCACGTCACCCTCATTCACACGTACATGGAAATACCATCAGGATTTATTCCGGCTTCAGGAAGACCATGTGTCAGCATGCCTTGCGCTCGTGTGTTTGATGATGCTTTAACCAGCAGGAAAATCTTGAATTATTTATCAAATTACTCAATAATTAATAAACGTCTCACAAAAACCTCAGCCGAGATAGAGCTCTGTAAATAATTCCTCACTGTTGTCAGTCTATGTGTGTATATGTCTGTATTTGAGAGAGAGAGAGACAGGGAGGTCCCCGATAGCTTCAACAAAATCTCCTATTTTAAATTAGCTTGAAAATATGCTGCGTGGGACCTTGACTCAGTTTCCTGGTTTTTTGTTTCTTCACACCTTTGCAACTGTCAGGAAAACAAACAACAGTTTGCCAGCTCCTCTGCTTCCTCTTGCTGGGCTCTGTGCCCATCCTTTCAGAGAGTTTCACCTCAGACACTCTTTAAAAAGGACAAGCTACAATACGAGAACAGACAAACGGCCAAGAAAGCTCAAGAAGAAACACTCCAACACTAATCAAAGAAATGGAGATGCTGTAAGCACACAATGAAATACTTCTCTTTGCCTATTAAATTAGGAAAGTTTTTTTTTTTCCAGAAAAATATCACAGCTGCACTCTGGTGATGGTGCCGCAAGGTGAGAAGCCCCTTGTCTTAATCTCCTAGTGCTGCTGTACCAGAAATACCACAGGTGGGTGGCTTCACGAACAAAAATTTG
This sequence comes from Trichechus manatus latirostris, assembly GCF_000243295.1. Taxonomy (NCBI): domain Eukaryota; kingdom Metazoa; phylum Chordata; class Mammalia; order Sirenia; family Trichechidae; genus Trichechus; species Trichechus manatus. Next base: position 6,385,663 of record NW_004443981.1, read on the forward strand.
TTTTCTCACAGTTTAGGAGGTGAGAAGTCTGAATTCAGGGCACCTGCTCTAGGGGAAGCCTCTCTCTATCTGTCCTGGGGGAAAATCAGGTCTCAGCTTCTCTAGAGTTCTTCTCTGCGATCCTTGGAGATCTCCGTGCGACATCTTTCTCTCTCCCATTCAGGTTTGCTTGTTTCTGGGCCTAATCTACTCTTTTTAAGTCTCAACAGTGGTTTAAGACACACCCTACGCTCATATGGCCTCATTAACCTAACAAAGAAACTCCTGTTCCCCATGGGATTACATGCACAGGTATGCTGTTGTTGTGTGCTGTCGAGTCGACTCTGACTCGTAAACCGAAAAACCAAACCCGTTGCCGTCGAGTCAATCCTGACTCCTAGTGACCCTGCAGGACAGAGGAGAACTGCCCCATAGGGTTTCTCTCCTAGGATGTAATGTTGACGGGAGAAGATTGCCAGGTCTTTTCTCCCAAGGAACTGCTGATGGGTTCGAACCGCCAACCTTTTGATTAGCAGCTGAGCACTTAACCACTGTGCCAGGGCTCCTTGGTGCCTCAACATTGCCCCCAAATCTGACTACACTCCTCTTTGCTTTCCAGGTGGACATTTTCAATGGCAACTGTTTTTTTTTTCTAATTTTTACTCAGTATCTCCTCCCCACCCCCCTCCACCTCACTCCAGCAAAGCCTCTGCCCGATATTTTGCTGAGATTCAATAACCACAGCTGGCCGTTTCCTCCTTCTGCGGCTCTTCCGACTTCTATGGCCACTCCTGCTCAGTCCCCTGACTCTGCGCAGCCTCTCCACGGCTTCTCGGTCCCAGGATTCTTGTTGAGCTCTGCACGCCAGGGCCCCCTTCCTCTGCTAACTCCCCTTGCTCCTGAGGTGATCCCACCCGAGCTCACAGCCTTGAGCACCATCCACGTGCCAGTGATACCCAAAAGGACATCTCTACTCGGATGGATCCCAGAGCTCCAGGCTGTTATACCTCCACCTGCCTGGAATTTCCAGAATGGATGTTGAGCAGATATCTCAAACTAAATGTGGCCAAAGAAGCCCTTCTGACTACGATCCCCTCCCCAAATCCAGTTGTGCCTATGACGGCTCCACTGTCCACCCAGCTGCTTAAGCAACTTGTAGCTGTTGAGTCGATTCTGACTCATAGCGACCCCATGTGTTAGAGTAGAACTGTTCCATAGGGTTTTCTTGGCTGAAATCTTTACAGAAGCAGATCACCAGGCCTTTCTTTTGTGGTGCTGCTGGGTGAGTTTGAACCACCAACCTTTAGGCTAGTAGTCAAACCAACTGTTTGCACCATCCAAGGCAGTATTGCTTAAGCAAAGCATCTAGAAGTTCCCTTAGATTCCCCTTTGTTCCCTGCCCCCGCACCCTTGTCCTTGTCTACTCCATTAGGAGGAGCCACTGACTTCACTTCCAAAATGCAGTGAATCCCAATGCGACCTCTTCCCTCCATCTCCACTGTCTCTGTCACCTCTCTCACCTGGACCACGGCCACAACCTCCTGCCTCAGCCCCTGGCTTCCGCTCCTGCCCTTTGCAGCCAATCTTCATGTAGCAGCCAGTGTGATCCTTAAACCAAATCAAACCCACTGCCATGGAGTTGAACACTGACTCACAGCAAGCCTATAGGACAGAGTAGAACTGCCCCATAGGGTTTCCAAGGCTGTAAATCTTTACAGAAGCAGACTGCCACATCTTTCTCCTGCAGAGCGGCTGGTGGGTTTAAACCACCAGTATTTGGGTTGGCAGCCAAGCACTTAACCACTGTGCCACCAGGGCTTCTAGATCTTTAAACAGTGGGAGTCAAATATGTAAACTCCCTCCAACACTGCCCACTGCACTTGGATCAGAATCCAGACTCCTTGCCCAGCACAGGAAGCCCTCAGGATGCAGCCCACCTCTGCTACAATATTCTCTCACAGTTGCAAATTGGACTGTTGTGATCTGTAGGGTTTTCACTGGCTGATTTTTGGAAGTAAATTGCCAAGCCTTTTTTCCTACTCACTCTTAGTCTGGAAACTCTGCTGAAACTTGTTCAGCATCATAGCAACACGCAAGCCTCCACTGACAGATGAGTGGTGGCTATGCATAAGGTGCATTGGCTGGGAATTGAACCTGGCTCTCCCCCTGTGAGAATTCTACCAAGGGATGCTATGAAGATTTAAAGGCATAATTCTGGAATCCCCTTGGCACAGTACCTGCCACTCAGTAGCGCTCACTATTGGTGGTGAATTCAGGTAGCTGTTTAATGCGGTTGACAGGTCATCAGCAGGACTCTAACCAGAGCAGGTTTTCAGAAAGTAAGTTTTTAAGTCACTCCATTGTGCGTTATAGAAAACAGGTTGAAGAAACTCAGATGAGTTGGCCGTTGACTCCTGTCTTCCTTCATTCCACAAATCTCTGTGGCGTGCCTAATGCATGCCAGGCCCTGGAGTACAATGTGGGCAACACCACCCAGCCCTGCCTTTGCAGCCTGGGCAGAATTCACAGCATCCTCGTGTTGTCTTAGGACAAAGACTCCCAGCACAGCCTGCCCTCCCATTTCAGCCTTGGCACCTCTGCTCGGGCTGTGCTTGCCCCATTGAAAGCCCCTCGCCCATCTCTCTTATACAAATGCCATCTCTCAAAGACCAGCTTGAGTGCCACCTCCTGCTGGAGTTCTTCCCTGGTCTCCATCACCCTGGCTCCCTCCCCACCTGCAGCCAGGATTGCTCTTTCTTTCCTCTGAATGCTCATTGCACTTTATCTGCCCCTCTTCCATGGCAGATGCTGCAAACCATATTTGAGCTATTTATGTCCCCCCAATAGACACTTCCAGAGGCTAGGAATCTTGCTCATTTATCCCCGTCGCCTCAACCTAGCAGCACTGCAGCTAGTCAAAACCTTGCATATAGTAGATGCACAAAAAATATTATACCAGAAACTTCTGGCAACATGGTGCTCTAGGCAGAAGCACCACGCCATCCCTTCACAGCAAAGATTCAAAAAACTAAGCCAAACAGAGAAAACAGCAATCCTGAAATACTAAACATCAAATGAAGAGATAAAGAACTCAGCCAAGCACCAAATGGAATAAGAAACTGACAGAGAACAGGGAGCGAGGAGACATACATGGAGAGGTCCCCTATCAGCTAACGCAGCACGAATCTGCCATTGGACTCCTATCAGAGACCTGCAAATAGGGGTACGAGAAAGCAGCTTCACAGAGCTTCCAGCAGGAGATAGAACAATCGGTAAACAGCGATATATGCTTTCCCATCCCCCACCCTTCTTCACCCCCCCACTCAGCCTCCTCTGCTTCCCGCGGCCACAGTCTCTTGGCCGGGAAGCACCGGTTGCTTGGATTCCACCCACCTGCACTGGCTGACTCCCTGAGTGCCATTTGTTGGCTGCTGGGGTTGCTTTTTTTCCACTTCTTTTGATTTCTTCCTTACCTCTCACCACCTCCCCCTCCTTTTGCTCAAATACCTGGCTCCATGCGCCATCTTTGCTTCTTCCTGAGGGACTGTGGAGCTCTGTTCGAGTGAGGAACTGCTTCCCGGTCTGTGCTGCCATGCTGGTGTGATCCTGGTACTTTTTTTGTTTGTTTTCAATTATTTGTTTTCTTTTTCTTTTCTTGAGTTGGGAGCCCGTTCTGGCCCAGTGGTGCTGCGCAGCTTGGGACCTACCCCCTCAGCTTGCGCAAACGCACAGAGGGACTCCTGAGAGCGTTTGTTTATTTGTGGCTTTTTTTTTCTGTTTTTTTTTGGGGGGGGGTTTCTTGTTCTTTTTCTTTTTTAAATTTGTTTTGTTTGTTTTCCCTTTTTGTCTTTCTTCATTACTCAGTTTCTCATCTCTCTATACCTTCCTTCTCTTCCTGTCCCCTGGACACCTGGCACTGAATACCTCTACACCTCTTAGCCAGGCTGTACTTCAACACCTAGGAACAACTTCCCCAGACCTCGTAGCCACACCAGTAGGATCCCTGGGAGCTTTGCTGTTCTTTTTTCTTTTTAATTTTTATTTATTCCTTCTTTTCTTTTTTTTCTTCTTCTTCCCCTTTTTGTTTTTCTCCATTTCATAGTCTCTCATCTCTCCACTCCAATGGTAAGCTCTCCTAGCACTCTTTTTTGTTTCTATGTTTTTGGCTGCTGTTCCTCTCTCCTCTCTCCCATACCCATCTTAGCTCCACACATCACAATCTCCCCGCTCCATCCTGCCTATCTGCACTGTGTGCTTAACATTACACCATCAAGCAGCACAGGCACGGCCTATTGGAACCTGCCCTGCACTGATTACTGACCCGCCCTGGTGGCCGTAGTAAGTGCCACAAACAACCAATCTCAGCAATTCGTTTTCAGCTAGACCTGCCCTGCTGTACCATATCTGAGTGACTGACCCTGCCAATTAGAGAAGGAGGCAAAAAGTATCAGGCCCACAGACGAGAAAACAACAAAGAATGCACAGTCCACCTGCTCAGACATAGCCAAACAAAACAAAAAAAAAGGACAAAACAAACAAATCTACAATCAATAAATGAGAAAAATAACTACTGAATGCCCTGAAGACAGTAGACAATATCAAAACATTTATAAAAACAGGACAGGATGGTTCCAGTAGGCGTCCAAAATGAAACACCAGATGACTTTCCAGTAGAAGAAAAGGCACTAGAAATGCTTGATAGGGAATTCAAATCTCTAATATTCAGAGCTATCAAGAGTTGAAGTAAAAAGCAGACAAAAATGAGGAAAAAATAGACAAAGTCATGGAAAAGGCAGACAAATTCATGAAAAATACAGATGAAAAAATGGAAGAATTCAAGAAAATAATACAGGAACAAAATGCCAAATTAAATTCACAACTAGTAATTATACAAAAACAACAATTAGAAATCCAGAAGATAAACCACAAGATTTCAGAAATGGACAGTGTCATAGAAGGGCTGAGGAGCAGATTTGAATGGTGGAAGACAGGATCAGCGGAATTGAAGACAAACACTTGAATACAACTCTGTTTGAGGAAAAATCAGAAAAAAGAGTGAAGAGAAATGAAGAGGCCCTGAGAATTATGTGGGATACAATCAAAAGCAAAAATCTGCAAGTGATTGGAGTTCCAGAACAGGGGAGAAAACAGAAGACACAGAGAGGATCATTGAAGAATTGCTGACAGAAAACTTCCCCAATATCACAAAAGATGAAAAGCTGACCATCCAAGAAGCTCAATGAACCCCATATGGGATAGACCCCAAAAGAAAATAACCAAGGCATATCATAATCACACTCGCTAAAACCGAAGACAAACAAAGAATCCCGAGAGCAGCTCAAGAAAAACATAAAGTTATATACAGAGGGGAAACAATAAGACTAAGCTCATATTATTCAGCAGGAACCATGCAGGCAAGAAGGCAATGGGATGACATATATAAAACCTTGAAAGAAAAAAATTGCCAGCCAAGAATAATAGATCCTGCAAAACTCTTGTTCAAATATGATGGTGAAATTACATCATTTCCAGATAAACAGAAATAAGGGACTATGTAAAAAGCAAACCAAACTTACAAGACTTATCAAAGGAAGTCCTTCGATCTGAGAACAAACAACAACAGACCACAGGCTGAATATAGGACACAGGATTGTACTAGCGAGATACCAGCCTAGGAAATGAACTCTCAAGGACTATGCAAAACCAGAAGAATTACAGAAGGGAACCAGAGAGGTTAATCTATAAATGACGACAGCATCAGAAGAATAAAAGAGGGAATAAATGGTGTAGTTATAGAACCTTCTAATGGAGAGGAAGTCAAGCAATACCAAGTAATAATAGACTGGTTCAAATCTAGGAAGATAAGGGTAAATTTCAAGGTAACCACAAAGAAAGTTAACAAACCTACTCATCAAAATAAACAAGAAAAACATAAAGTATTAGTAAAAAAAAAACCTACAAAAACAAAAGAAATGAGAAATATTCCACAAACAAAAGCAACTCAGCACAGGAGAGTAAGAGGAACAAAACTGGAGGACATTATGCTGAGTGAAATAAGTCAACCACAAAAGGACAAATACTGTACGAGACCTCTACTGTATAACTCATGTAAAAGTTTACACACAAAAAGAAACAATCTTTGTTGGTTACAAGGGATGGGAGGAGTAGAGGGGAACTAAATAGATAAGTCGTAACTTTGGTGAAGGGTAGGACAGTACACATTACTGGGGAAGCTGGCACAACTTGTACAAGGGAAGGTCATGGAAGCTCCACAGACACTTCCAAACTCCCTGAGGGACTGAATTGCTGGGCGGAGGGCTGTGGGGACCATGGTCTCGGGGAACATCTAGCTCAATTGGCATAACACAGTTTATAAAGACAATGTTCTACATTCTACCTTGGTGAGTAGCATCTGGGGTCTTAAAAGCCTGTAAGCAGCCATCTAATATACTCCACTGGTCTCACCCCTTCGGGAACAAGGGAACATGAAGAGAACAAGATACAAGGAAAAGATTAGTCCAAAGGACTAATGGACCACAGCTACCAGAGCCTCCACCAGACTGAGTCCAGTACAGCTAGATGGTGCCCGGCTACCACCACCGACTGCTCTGACCGGGATCACAATAGAGGGTCCTGGACAGAGCTGGAAAAGCATGTAGAACAGAATTCTAACTCACAAAAAAAGACCAGATTTACTGGCCTGACAGACTGGAGAAACCCCAAGAGTATGGCCCCTGGCCACCCTTTTAGCTCAGTGGTGAAGCCCCTCCCGAAGTTCACCGTTCAGCCTGGGATTGGACAGCCTCATAAAACCAAACAGGACTAATGAGGCACAGCAGTCCAGGAACAAGGACTAGAAGGCAGGAGGGGACAGGAAGGCTGGTGATAGGGAACCCAAGGTTGAGAAAAGACCGTGTTGATACGTAGTGGGGTTGTTAACCATTGTCATAGGGCAATATGTGTACTAACTGTTTAATGAGAAACTATTTGTTCTGCAAACCTTCATCTAAGGTACAAAAAAAAGAAAAAAAGAATTATCTATGTGAGATCAAATTGACAACAGCAATGGGAAGCTGAGGCGACAGTGAGTTGAAGATAACGGTGATGGAATAATTTGGAAAAGGACAGTGAGAATAACAGCACTACTGGAAGAATGTAATCGATGTCACTGAATCGTACATGTAGAAGCTTTCAAAATGGTGTAACTTTGGCTATGTATATTTTCACTAAAAAAAAGGCCCTCAAGGTCGAGAAGGGAGAGTGTTGACATGTCGTGGGGTTGTTAACCAATGTCATAGAACAGTACGTGTACTCCCTGTTTAATGAGAAACTATTTGTTCTGTAAACCTTCATCTAAAGCACAATAAAAAAAATTAAAAAATTAAAAAATATATATACCACAAATATTACCTACACAAATGTTGAATGAATTCCCTGTTGGGGAGCGGAATTGCTAAGGACCTGCCCGGGGGCAGGGGAAGTTTTCTCCACTGAACAAAGTTTAAGGGATGGTGCCTTTGATCAACTTGTGAGCTATGCTTGTCTCATCCATAATTTCAACTCTTGGTTACCGAGTGCCTTTTGTATACCAGCTCCCATGCTAGGCACTTTCTATACATCATCTCATTTTTGTCTTCTCAACAACTCTGCAAACTTACGTCTCTCTCCACTTTACAAGAAGGAAACTGTGGTTCAGACAGGTGGAATGCCTCGTCCCAAGTCACCAGCTAGAAACTTGAGTAGCCAGTACCTGGGCTCAGCTGTCTGACTCCATCACGCCTGGCACTTTGTGTGCAAATGACTTTTACATGTGATCTCAGTTAATCTCCCCAGTGACCCGATGAGTTAGATATCATTACCCAATCTTACAAAGGAGGAGTGTCTTGGAAGAAGCACAAACAGAATGCTCCTTAGAAGCTAGGATGGCGAGACTACATCTCACATACTCTGGACATGTTGTCAGGAGGGATCAATCCCTGGAGAAGGACATCATGCTTGGTAAAGTACAGGGTGAGTGAAAAAGAGGAAGACCTTCAATGAGATGGATCGACACAGTGGCTGCAACAATGGGCTCAAGCATAACAATGATTGTGGGCATGGCGCAGGACTGGGCCGTGTTTCGTTCTGTACTACCTAGGGTTGCTATGAGTTGGAACTGACTAGAAGGCACCTAACAAGAGCACAAAACAAAGGAACTTGAAAAAGGGAGGGGGCTTGCTCAAGGCCATTCAGCTGGGATTCGAACCCAGACCTGTCAGAATCACATCATCCACCAGACGTAGAGCCCTAATTACCAACACCGGGGTAATCACTCCCCAGGAGAGCCAGCTCCCTGCTAGTACAATGGGACTGCCACCATTTGGGGCTCCCCAGCACACCAACATCCAGGCCCCTCACTGTACCCCTGGAGTGAATCCTCACAGCACTCGTGGGTCGCAACTTCCCTGGCGAGGCTGAGATCTGGGGGCTGGAGCAGCAAAGGAGGAAGACAGCAAGCCCTGAGACTTAGGCCATGGGATCCAGCCCACTGTTCCTCCTCAGGGCCTTCTCTGGAACAGCGGGCAGAGAAAACCAACTGCACTGGGTTGAACTGTGCCTTCCCCAAAAGATGAAGTCCAACCCCCGAAACCTGTGAATCTGAGCTTATTTGGAAGTAGGGTCTTTGCAGATGTAATCATGTTAAGATGGGTCGTACTGTATAAAAGCACCAAAACCAGTTGCTGTGGAGACCACTGTGACTCATGGTGACCCCATGTATTGAGGAATAGAACTGTGCTCCATAGAGTTTTCATGGCTGGGAAGTAGATCGCCAGGCCTTTCTTCCAAGGTGCCTCTGGGTGGGTTTGAAGAACCAACCTTTTGATTAATAGCCAAGCACTTGACCGTTTGTGCCACTTCAGGGACCTAGGTGTGTGCCCTAATCCAGTGACTGGTGTCCTTGTACGAAGAGGGACATCTGGGCAAGGAAGACACAGGCATGGAGGTCATATGAAGACAGAGGCAGGAACTGGAATAAAACAGCTACAAGCGAAGGAATGCCAAGGATTGCCGGCAACCACTGGAAGCTAGGAGAGAGGCAAGGAACTGCCTCAGAGCCTCCAGAAGGAACCCACCGTGCCCACACCTTGGTTTCAGACTTCTAGCCTCCAGCTTGGTGAGAGAATAATAAATCCCTGTTGTTTTTAACCCACCTCCACCCACTGCGATTGAGTTGATTCTGACTCATAGCGACCCCATAGGACTTCTAAGGCTGTAAATCTTTACGGAAGCAGACTGCCTCATCTTTCTCGCACGGAGCCGCTGATGGTTTTGAACCGCCCACCTTCCGGTTAGCAGTCGATGGCTTTACCCACTGCACCACCGGGGCTCCTTTTAAGCCACCCAGTGGGTGGTACTTTGTTACAGTCTCCCCAGGACCGTCACTGTACCACCAGCGGGGAGAAGGGGGCATCCATCAAGAGGAGGCAGGCCCTGGGGTGGGCCGTGAGCCTGTGGACAATTGTCCACTCAGGCTGGAAGACCCCCTTCTGTCTGCTGACTGCTCCGACAGTTGTATTGCCTGAGGGAGACTCGTTGGTCTGAGGGTTTTAAGAGTCTAGAGTCTGCAGGACCTTAGTAGGAGTAACTGTTGAGGGAGAACCTACTGTGTGCTGGATGCTGGTACTTGCTCAGCTGCTTCCTGTACACGGTCTGATTCCATCCTCCCTAGATCCGTCAAGGCGAGTATCAGGATTCCCCTCTTACCGATAAGGAAACAGGGTTGTGAAGTGACTTCCCTCGAGGTCCCACAGATAGAAAGTGCCAGGAAGGGGTTTTGAACCCAGACCGGTTTCCTGTCGCCCCTGGGCAGCACTGCTTCTCTGTCAGCAGGCTCCCTCATAACCTGCCCCTTAGGGCCTGGCAGGTTGAGCTTTCCTGGGGACCTGTGAGCTGTGCGCCCAGGAAAGGCACAGCCCTCGGCACCCTGAGGCCAAGCAGAACCCTCAGCCCTGGTCTGGCGGATGTCCCCACAGGCATGTCTTCACAGCCCCACAGGGTTCAGTCCCACTGTTGCCATGGGCACCAACCCATAGGCTCCAAACCCTGGCATCTTGGTTTCTGCTTGGGCCTGGGCCTGCGCCAAACCTGAACCTGCCTACCCTCGAGCCCCCACTGGGGCCTCAGCCTGGCAGGAAGGGGGTGCTTGCCCCTGCTTCTCTCTGGCTGAGCCTCCCTGAGGCTCTTTGCCCCCAATTTTCCCTGCCTTGCAGCCCTGGTTGCATAGTGGTTAAGAGCTCGGCTGCTAACCGAAAGGTCTGCAGTTCAAATCCACCACTGGCTCCTTGGAAGCCCTATGGGGCAGTTCTACTCTGTCCCATAGGGTCACTATGAGTGGGAATCAACTTGATGGCAATGGGTTTTTTTTTTTTTTTTGGTTTTCCTACTGGACTCTAACCTAACGTTGGCAGTTTGAACCCATCCGGTGGTGCTGTGAAAGAAAGGCCGGGCCATCTCTATAAAGATTACGGCCAAGAAAACCCTATGGAGAAATTCTACTCTGTAACACATGGGATTGCTATGAGTTGGAAGCTAGTCCACAGCAATGGGTTTGGGTTTTTTGGTTCCCCCCTTCCAGAAAGGCCTCTGCTCTCCCTGGTCTCCCCATCCTTCCAGGACCCTCCCTCCTGGTACCTCTACCCCAGGGTCCGCTCTCTGTGGCTGTCACCTGGGCCCAAACCTTGTGCACTGACGTTTCTTTAAGAGCCCTGCCTCCAGGCTGGTGGCAGGAGGGAGACCTGTGAGGACTTGATTCTAGCAACTGCCTAGCGGAGGAGTATGCCCCCCACCCCATTCTCTGCTGTGGTGCTGCATATGGCTGAGGCAGCATCAGGCTTTAGGCTGCGCCCCTCAGAGCTGGAACAGAGGAGGAGGCTGGGCTTGGGGTGAGGCCATCCTGGGTTCGAATCCAGTCTCTGTCACTTGCCAGTCATGTGATTTTGGGTGAGTGGTTTCGCCTCTCAGAGCCCCCGTTTCCTTATTTATAGAAGTAAGATCACTTTCCCCATCACGCTGAGCTGTCCGGAGTGTTAGGTGAGGTGATGGTAGCCCCTGCCCCCGTGGGCCGGCGGTTCTATGCCCCTCAGGCCATCAGGTTGTCCAATCCCCCTGCCAGCAGATAATTCCTGTGATTCTTCAGTCTTGCTGATGAGAAAAGGGAGGCTGGGGAGGCTGGGGGACCGCCCTGCGGTCTTGGGGAGGCCGGACTGGAAACGTGCTGCTGGATGCCAAGGCCGGCTTCTTGACCCCTCCCCTGAACACGGCAGGTGCTCGGAAGTGGTGTCTCCCATCTTGGGGAGGGGACCAGGTGTCTTTGTCAGCCCACCCCAGAAGACAGCACCTCCCGAGGAGGTGGAGCACAATGGGGTGGGGCTGTGATGCCGGGAGGTTCGGGCAGGCAGCGATGACTCTCCCCGCCACGGCTTCACTGTCGCCTGCCATGAGTGGGGCTGCGGCTGCCGTGTGGGTGACAGGCAGGCAGTCCCTGACTGGCTATGGGCCTGTGTGGGAACTCCCTGGGGGGGCCTCCGCGCCCAGGGACTGGGGAGCCCGCGTGGGCCAGTGCTGCCATGCGGCTGCTCCCAGAGTCCTGGGGGGGTGGGATGTGGGATGTGGGCCATCACAGGGGTGGGGCTTGTCATCGAGCGGTGGGGGCTGTGCTCCATAGAGTCTGAAAAACAGCTCTTTTGGCTTCAGAGACAGGAACAAACTGGCCCTCGGGTCATCCCCAGTGAGTGGTTTCTATTGCTCCTTGTATACCTCCTGAGACAAGAGTCTCACTACTCATTCCATCAGGAGCCAGCCCTGGATTTAGAAGTTCTTTCTTAGATTGAGACAGAGGCTTCCTCTTTGTGATTTCTCCCTGTCGGGGTCATTTCTACCTTGGGGAGCCACTTGCCTTTTATTATGTTCATTTTGTTATGTTTTATTTTATTATTATTTTTTAACTATAAGAAGATGGACTCATAGCGACCATATAGGACAGAGTAGACTGCTCCTTGGGGTTTCCAAGGCGCTGCTGGTGGATTCCAACAGCCGACATTTTGGTTAGCGGCTCTGGCGCGCCTTAGCTCTTAACCACTGTGCCACCAGGGCTCCAAGAAGATGGAGTCGTATGAGGTTAAGACAGCTGCCTTCAGTTCCCAGCTCCATTCCTTACCAGCATGCCTCACCTCTCCAAGCTTCCACCTTTTCATCTGTAAAATGGACATAAGGAGGACTCGTTCCTGTGTTTGCTATGAGTGAATGACGACAGACCCCTAGTGCAGGAGTGGAGCATAGTAGGAGTTTGGTAAATAGTAAATATTGTTCAAATTCATTCCACTTTCTTTCCCATACAATCCTTCAAGTATTCACAGTTTGCAAGTGCCCTCTAAGTCTCTTCCAGGTACCTTCCCTCAATGTTTCCAGAGCCTTTACCTTCCTGTTTTCCTTCTCGGGAAGGACTCATTTTGTTAATGTCCATCATTCATCCATCCCATTCACCTGCCACACATGATCACATCGACAAGAAAGTGACACAGACCCTGTCCTCAAAGGGCTCACCATCTGGAAGGGAAACACAGACATCAAAAAAAGGCAAGACTGTGTACCATAGACATGAAGTCCAAAGTCTCGAGGTGGAATCCGTCAGGGGATCCTGAGAAACAAGGCCTGGTTCTTGCTCTCATGGCGTCTCCGTGGAAGTGACCTGGTGTGTAAGGTTCCCCACTGTGACCAGCACTGGATTTGCCCATAGTGGGGGCTTAAAACATGGAGTAGGCTGCTGACTGAGCACTAACCAGATAACAGTAAAGATAACCCAAAGAAAACCCATTGCCGTTGAGTTGATTCCAACTCATAGCAACCATATAGGACAGCGTAGAACTGCTGCATAGAGTTTCCAAGGCTGTAATCCTTATGGAAGCAGACTACCACATCTTCCGCCCTCCAAGAGGCTAAAAACCCGTACCAAACCCATTGCCATCAAGTTGATTCCAACTCCTTGCAACCCTATGGGACAGAGTAGAACTGTCCCGTAAGGTTTCCAAGGATTGGCTGGTGGATTTGAACTGCTGACCTTTTGGTTAGCACCCGAGCTCTTAACCACTGTGCCACCAGGGCTGGTGGGTTCAAACTGCCAACCTTTGGATTAGCAGCCAAATGCTTAACCATTGCGCCACAAGGGCTCCTAATCCAAAGAAAGCAAGGTTAATTTCAGTGGTGTCTACAGCCCCGAAATCTTTCTGTAGTTGTCGCAGTAGCAATGATCCATCCGTTTGTTTTGCATCTTCCCATTGTCAACCCCAGGGCACTGGAGCCGGACTATGCCTCGGCAATCTCAGACCCAAGTCATTTATTTGACAGCTGGGGAAACTGGGGTTTGATCAGGGCGAGGAACCGAAGCGCCGTTGAATCAGCTGAAGTGAAAAAGTGAGGTCATCCTCAGGACACAGAGCTGCCTCAGCAGCAGGGCAGATTGACCTCATGATGTCCTGGCCCCAAGAACCAGAACTCTCGCTTTGCCTCTCCCTTTGCAGACCAGACCTGGGCCCCTCACCCTGCATGACAGCAGCCACAGCACCCAGCTCACCACGGAGTGGTGGAGTGGCTCCTTCTCAGCATCAATTACAACTCTCTGGGAAGAAGCTGATTGGCTCAGCTTTGGTCAGGTGCCCACCCCAGGCCCAATCAACCATGGCCAGAGGCAAAAAGTCACTTGGAATGAAAATGTAATTCTAGCAGTTCACATTGATTGAGCCGAATTATATGCCAGGCACAGGGATGAGCCCTTTACAAACTTGTATCAATTACATCCTTCCAATAACCCCATGGGATAGCTACAATTCTTATCCCTATTTTTATAAGAAACCGAGGCTTGGAGAGGTCCTGTGACTAATCCAAGGATACAAAGCTAGCAGACGGATGTGGCTAGGGTTCGAACCTGTCAGTCTTCGAAAGGAACCCTGTGGCACTGAGGCTGAGAGCACCCCCGCCATCTTGAATAAGCAAGGGGTGGTGCCCGCCATCCTATGTGATACAGAACTAACTCCTTGCATGTAAGCTATCTCCTTATTAGGTAGTGTAGGAACTAACCCCTTGTCTTTAAGACACCTCCTTATTTAGGTATATTTCTGGTTCCGGCTCAGTTAAGAAAAACAAGAGACTTGGGTCTCAAGACCAGTTGAAACTGATCTGGAACCAGGTTTTGCCGGCCAGATATGCGCAGTACTGACAATTGTGTCCCTTGGATAACCTATTGACGTCAGGGGCTGAAAAACACACCCCCATCTACGCCCCGGATGTGGACAAAACTCCTTCTTTGTGGCCCACCTGTTAGACTGAGCAGGCGCGGAAGATTGGACTGCCCCAGGAACGCCTTTATGGGCCAAACCAATCAGCAGGCTGACTCCACCTTGGGGCGTCCCTGAAGACCCCAGACCCAATTTACTTTACCCATGTAAACCCTTTGGGCTATCGCTCAGGGAGCCACCTTGTCACACAAGTCCAGGCGAGCTCCTTTACTTGGCCGACTAAATAAAGCTGCTTCTTTCGCTTTTCACCACTTCTTGTCTTTATAGCCACGCCAAGCTGACCTGGAAGCGTCCGGTTACAGCACAATGGTTAAGCACCCGATTGCTAACTGAAAGGCTGGCAGATCAAACCTACCCAGCAGCTCCAAGGGAGAAAGACCTGGTGATCTGCTCCTGTAAAGGGTACAGCCTAGAAACCCCTATGCGGCAGTTCTACTCTGTCACATGGGGTTGCTATGGGTCAAAATCGACTTGATGGCACCCAGTAACAGCAAGTCTGACTTCAGAACGCGCATTCTTAGCTGTCAACTTAGACTGCCTCCCGTACTACAGTCTTTGCAGTCATGTGGAAGGGAGCAAGGGGAATTTCCCCAGAAAAGAGAGGGCCAGGAAGACAGTTCAGTAGATATTCACTAAAGTCACTTAGTGGACTAGTGGCGAAGCTGGGATTAATTTATTTTATTTTACACTTATATAGCATCACTGTGGCCAGGAACAGTTCTAACAACCCTAGAGGTAAGTACTACCATTATGCCCATTTTATCGATGAGGAAACTGAGGCACGGAGAGGTGAGAGCACTCAGCGTGTCGGGAGCAAGGCTAGAATCAGATCCCAGGTCGCCTGCCCTGAGCGAGCATGCTAGGCCCTTCAGGTTGTCAGCTGGGAATGCGTGCGTGTGTGCGCGTGTGTGCGTGTGTGTGTGTGCATGTGTGTGCACGTGCACAGTATGTGTACACATGCGTAGGTATCTCAGTCACGACTGCTGGCACCCCTCCCACCCCCCTGTAAGGTTTCCTGGCGCTTCCCTCGCCCACCTTGTCGGAGCCTCCTCCTCCTGAGTTCGCTTTACTCTGTCATTAGCACGGCCTTGCGCTTTCAAAGCAAATTTCATTACAAAAATGACAACTGGCAGCCCTCGTGAATGCCTTTTTTGCTTTGAAATGGATGATACAGAGCTCTGACTAATAAAGACTCTATTAGCCTCCTTGTGTGTGCGTGAGGAAGGCAGGTCCCAGGGCACCCAGTCCCTCCCCAGGCTTCTCAAACACCATGGATGGATGGTGCCTGCATTCTAAGTCCGAATGCTGTTCTCACTTCTTGGCCAGCACGGAACTGTTTTCACTCAGGGTCTAAATTAGAAAATGCCTTAATTACGCTGATGCTTAGTTCCTTCCCCAGAAGGCTTTGAGAAGGAACCGAGGTTTGCGTTTCTGCTGACGGTTGTAAACTGTATGACCTTGGTCAAGTCTGTTCACCCTCTTAAGCCTCTGTTTTCTTACCTGAGAAAGGGGGAGAACAGTAATATCTCCCGCTCGGGGTCTTCTGGAGCCTTGGTGGTGCAGTGGTTAAGTGCTCAGCTGCTAACCAAAAGGTCAGCGGTTCAAATCACCAGCTGCTCTGTGGGAGAAAGATGTGGCAGTCTGCTTCTGGAAAGATTACAGCCCTGGAAACTTTGGGGGCAGTTCTACTCTGTCCTATAGGGTCACTGTGAGTGTCTTAGTCATCTAGTGCTGCTCTAACAGAAATACCACGAGTGGACGGCTTTAACAAAGAGAAGTTCATTGTCTTATAGTCCAGTAGGCTACAAGTCCAAATTCAGGGCATCAGCTCCAGGGGAAGGCTTTCTCTGTCGGCTCTGGAGGAAGGTCTGTGTCAGTCTTCCCTTGATCTGGGCTCTGCTCAGGAACCTTAGGTCCAAAGGACGCACTCTGCTCCCGGCACTGCTTCTTGATGGTATGAGGTTCCCATGTGTCTCTGCTTGCTTCTCTCTTTTATACCTCAAAAGAGATTGGATTAAGACACTATCCAATCATGTAGACCTCATCAGTATAACCTCATCATAGTGATAGAGCTTACAACACATAAGGAGATCACATCAGATTATACAATCATACAATACGGGGAATCATGACCTAGTCAAGCTGACGGATGTTTTTGGGGGACACAATTGAATCCATGACAATGAGTCAGAGTCGACTCTATGGTAATGAGTTTGTTTGGGGTCTTCAAAAAGCTCAAAGGGGGAAGAATGTGTCCTGCTGTAAAGAATGTATGACTATCATCATGACTGCTGCCCTTGGTCAAGTTCTAGGAGTGGGGGAGGGGTTTCAAGTGGGGATGGCCCAGAGTCCAGACTTCCGGCAAGGAGGATTTGTCATGCCGCTCTCTGAGACTTGTTGTCATTGGCGCCCGCTGCTTGCAACTTAGCTTCCAGAGCAGGCGGTCACATTCATGGTCAGGAGCCCCCACTGCAGTGATTACTAACAATGGAAAGGTCCCTGGGGGTTCCAGCAGCCCCACCCCAGCAGGTTTATTCCCCATCAGCTGTCAAATCGAGTTTTCTCTCTCTGGCCTGTCAGCAACACTTCCCTGGCCACTGTCTTTTGTTGGTCACTTCACAGAGATAGATTTTGGAGACCAAGAAGTATTGATTCAATTACGCCCCCGAATTGCGCTGCTGTCTTCTCCAAAACATTGATGATGGTTTTCTGGGAAGGCCCCTGCAAACAGAGAGCTTTTCACTTCAGAGACTGGTCTCTGTTCCCCCATGTTTAACTCAGAGGCCTGCCCATAGCGGTGCTCAAGAAATGATGTTGAATGTGTAGGTAGGTAGATGATGAAGGATAGATGATGAATGGATGGAGGGATGGATGGATGATGGAGGGATGAATGATGAATAGATGGAGGATGGATGATGGACGAATGGAAAGATGATGGATGGATGATGGACGGATGATGTAGAATGGATGGATGATGGAGGGATGGAGGGATGGTTGATGAATGGATGGAGGGATGGAAGGATGGACAGATGACGATGAATGGGTGGAGGGATGGATGATGAATGGATGGAGGGAGGGATGGATAGATGGATAGATGGATGGAGATTCAAGAGGCTATGTTTTCTTTTCCTTTGCCCTGGTGGCACAGTGGTTAAGAGCTTTGGCTACTAACCAAAAAGGTCTGCAGTTTGAATCCACCAGCTGCTCCTTGGAAACCCTATGAGGCAGTTCTACTTTGTCCTATAGGGTTGCTGTGAGTTGGAGTTGACTTGATGGCAACGGGTTAACGTAGTTAAGAGTAAGAAGCATCACACTTTCATGCATGCATTCATTAACTTAACAAATGTTTATTGAGCATCCGGTATATGCTGGATAATTGGGAACACAGCAATGAATGAGACACCATTCCTTTCATCAAGGAGCTTACAGTCCCATGGAGAAGAGGTTCAAGGAGACAGGGAATTACAGTACAGTCGGCTAAGTGCAAGTATAGATGAGGATGCATGACACACAGCAGCAAGTTTGCTTGGAGGAGGCACCCAGTCCAACTGGAGGAGAGTCAGAGAAAGCTTCCTGGGGGGATGGGGAGTCTACTGGATCTCATACAGTACACACTCAGGAACAGATCCTCACAAATGGACTGGGCTCAGCACTTAACTCCTGTATTTCTTCTTGACTATATTTCTCATCAGGCTCTTGCTCTTTTTTGTTTGTTGTTTTATCAAGGATTGGATATTCCCAGGCTTCTGCAGGGAATTGACTTTGCTGTTTCATTGATGAGACCCCATGGGGAGCACATTGGCCTAGGGGTTGAGAAACTTGTTTTAAGTCCCAGTCCTGCCATTAATGTTCTGTGTAGCCTTGAACAAAAGGATCTCTTTGCCTGGGGCTCAGTTTTCTCATCTGTAAAATGATGTACATGGACCCATTGAACACTAAAGTCTTTTCCACTAGGGGCGTCAAGCCCTGCAGTGTGAAGCTGATGATTTAACACAGGGTCTGCCCCCTAGTGGCCATTGGTCTCACTTGAGCTCCCAGGAGTGCCTTTCTCCGAGTCACACTGGGCCTTTTCAATTCATATTCATTGCTACCATTTATACTGCCTTGGGCTTATGGCTCCACACAAGATGGGCCAAGCCAACGTGACAGAAGGCCCTTTTCTTCCAACTACCTTCAGGCAGTTCTGAGATGTAAGAATCCTGCAATGCAGGTTCGAGGAAGAACACTGGACTGAAAGTCCACAGACAGTTGTTCCACTGCTAACTACTTTGACCATCAACAAACTCCTGCACATTCCTCACTCCTCAGACCAGACATCTCCTCTGGGAAGCCTTCCAGGACCGCCTCATGCCAACCTCACTTCATCACCCCCAGTAGGGTCTCCCCTCCCCCCTCTGCTTCCACTCATCCCAAACTTACTCTCAGCCCCGTGAGGTGGGGAGGGCTGGACCACTTCTTCATTTCTGTGTGCCCAGGATCTGAAGCAGGGTCTGGACTCCATCAGGGGTTTAGTGAAGTTGCTGAATGATTGAAAGAGCAAAGGACCAAAGGATTGGATGAATTAAAAAATGATGCCTGTGTTCTCTAACTGGATATCTGTCCCCCAGCTCTCCTCTGAGCCTCAGTTTCCTGGAGTGTAAAAGGAGAGTGTTGGACCAGATGAGCTGAGATGTCTTTTAGTTTTAATATCTCATCTTTTGACTTAGGGGTCCCTGGGTGGCAAACACAGTTAAGCGCTCTGCTATTAACTGAAAGCTTGGCCGTTCGAGTCCACCCAGAGGCACCTTGGAAGAAAGGCCTGACAATTTGCCTCTGAAAGGTCACAGTTGAAAACCTTATGGAGCACACACGGTTCTACTCTGACACGCTTGGTGTCTCCATGAGTCAGAATCAGCTCGACGCGACAGCACCTGGTTTGGTTTTGGTTATATTTTGATTTGCAATTTGTCGACCTAGAATGTCCCCAGCCCCTGGGCTGCCCTTACACACATACACACACACACACATACGTGCACGCACACACACACACACACACACACACACACATGGGCTGACCAGCACTTGGCCTCCTGGCCTCTCGGGTTTGGTAGGTGACTCTCTGTGTGATTGTGTTCTTTAATTGACAGATGGCGGTGGGGGGACAGGCTCCAAGGAGCCCATAAGCACTTCACAGGGAAGGACTGTCTTATCTCTTCCCCGTGTCTTCTCTTGGTTGGCTTTGTGACCTGCTCCAGGCCGCCCTCCTGCCCCAGGCCTTGCGGTGGGCTCTGATACAAGTAAAGACTGATGGGGGCCCACAAGGGAGCAGTCACAGAAAAATCAGGAGAGGCTTCCTGGAGGAGGCAGCATTTGAAATTGGCCTTGAGGGAAAGAAGGCCTTGATGCAAGGATGAGGGGTGTGCAGATACGTCTTAGGCACAAGGGAGCCAAGGCAGAGATTTGAGCTGGGGAACGACTTTAGCAGGGCTGCAGTCAGGAGAGAAATCCTGCTGCGTGCTCGGGTGTCAGATGGGCTGGAGAGTGAGTCTGCAGGTGGAGGAAATAGCAGCTCAGGGGCTGTTGCAGGGAGTCCGAGCAGAAGCCATGAGTAATGAGTTAGATTTTTTTCCCCCATAGTGTTTATTTAAGCAACCTTGCCTCGGTGCTGAAGGACCTGTGGGCTTAATATCACCTGCTGAGCTGGGGTTTGAGAGGCAGATGCTGGCTTGTAGCCCTCCCCTCCTTCTGCGAAGTCCCAGCCTATTTAAGCAGAAAGGCGGTCACTGCCAGGCTCTGGGGATATGGCTCAACTGCCATGGTCAGTGTCTGCAGAGCTTGCCTCTGGACCCAGGATTTCATTCAGCACGCTGCGTCACGGGCCCAGGCCCCAGACCCTTCGCCCTCACCCCGTCTCTGTCTGCCGGTCGTCTGTGTGGAACAGAACGGTTTTGTGCCCTCATGCCATGCTGGCTCCTGGCATCGCCAGGGACTTCTTGCTCCGCCGGCGTCTGTAACCAAGCAGCCCAAGTCTTCAACGGTCAGACTGGCCACAAGTGACAGAAGGAAGCCTAATCCACCCGCGTTCAGCCACCAGGCATATTGGGTGGCCGGGGGAAGCTGGAGGGGCAGGAGAAGAATCCCGCTGGCAAAGAATAGCTCACTCTCCTACCAGGGGCAGTTATTTTAGGAGACATTGCTGGCAGAAGGCCTCCCACCCGTGCGCCGGTGACGCCTGCAGCCGGCAGCCTGAACTTCGAGGTCTTGCCAGCCTCTTTTTTCCGCTTTCAAGGTAATTTCTGTTACCAGGTTCCCCACTCCTTCTCTGTTTTAACCCGGATCCTAATACAGTTCATGCAGACTTGCTGGGGCCTTCCCGGTGCTGTCACATCCGATCCTCTCACAGTCCACATCCCATTAACAGATAAGGAGCCGAGGTTCCGAGAGGCGACCTGACTCCCTGAGGGTCCGATGCCCTTAGATGGGAGAACCTAGGTCTGAATCTTGATCTTGTGATGCTGGGCCAGTGCTCTTGCTGCCACGGGCCTGCTCTTTTCTTTCCCCTTTCTGCTCCAGGGGTTCATGCTGTGCTGCTGATCTCTTTTCTTGGAGGAGTTGAAACACCGAAGGTTTAACAAAGCTGTGAATTTCTTTTGCACAGCCATTCTCCTGCTCCAGAACCTTCCGTGGCTCCCCACTGCCTTTATGATTAAACGTGAAGTCTTCAGCCTGACCTCTTGGAGGCTCCATAGAAGGTGCTCTGGGTTCATGCTCTGCCAACCATGCCCCATCCGCCCATGGGCAAATGCCCTCTCTCCATGACACCTCCAGAGCCAGTACTGACAAAGTGATCCCGCTTCTCCAAACCCTTCGTGAGCACCATTCCTATGCCACAGACTATGAAGTACTCGCTAAGCACAAGTCGCAGCCTTCTGCATGGTGCCTCCGAGGCGGAGGGAACACAGCCGGAAGAGGCAGGCAGAGAGGTGAGCCTGAGCTGAGCCGGCTTGGCCCTGAACGTCTCACAACTGTGCACCATGGAGCTGCCCCCTGCCCTGCCTGGACTTCTGGCCCACCCTCCCGCACTTGGGCGCATGCCCTGGCGTTTCTACCTGGCCTTGCCCTTGTCTGAGCACCTTGTAATATAGACCAACCCCTATGCCTTCCTCATAGGATGTCATTTCATCTTCACAACAGCCCTGGGGATATTCTGGCCCCATTTTAAGGATGAGGAAACTGAGGCCCAACCAGGCCATTCGACTTGTGCAAAGTGACTTGCCCAAAGCCTCATAGCTAGAAAGTGATAGAATAAAGATTCATTCATTCATTAACTCATCTACTTATTCAACTAATATTTTTTGTTACTGTCGGGTGTCTATTTTCAACTCGTGGTGACCCCATGTGACAGAGCAGAACTGCCCCATAGGGATTTCTAGGCTGTAATCTTTACAGGAGCAGATTGCCAGGTCTTTCTCCCGTGGAGATGCTAGGTGGGTTCAAACCGCCAACCTTTCAGTTAGCAGCTGAGCGCTTAACTGTTGTGCCACCAGGGCTCCTAAACTAATATTTACTAAGTGGCTAATATGTGCTGAACAGAACAGACTCCCAGAGCTGATGTTCCAGAGCTGGGCCTGGGCCCTAGGACCTGTCCTAGAGTGGGAGGCAAAGGGACCGTGACATGCTGCCTTGGACCTGACTCTGGTTTCCTTCAGTGATAGATGGAGCTTCATGTCTTCTTCCTGCCTTGCAGGCATTCAATCCATCACACCTTCTGGCACTCCAGGACACGAAAAGCTTGGGCTGCTATCCGAGGAGTCATCCTTCCTGCTGTTTAATCTTTAAAATGAGAGCTGAAGGATAGCTGATCACTTTCATGAGCTGCAGGACATGATGGCGTCCTGATGGGGCTGTAATTTCCCAAACCCCTGTCTTCCCTCCCCTCCTGCAATTGATGGGACAGGGCTGTTTACCTCCAGGGATGGCACTCCATCATCCCTGTGGTGCCTCTCTGTCCGCTCCTATTTGATTCCCTCCTTGGCTCTCCAGCCACAGCCTGCGGGGCAGGAACGGAGTCAAACAACGTCTGTGGGTCAGTGGAGAAGGCATCCTAGTGCCAAGAGCCGTGCCAGCTGCTTCTGTTTGTGTGGGCATCACAGCTGCTGGGACTGGAGAGGTCAGAAAGGAACACACTGGGCTCTCCTGGCCAGGCTTTCTGAGGGTCATGCCTGGAGCAGGGGAGGGAGTGGTGGGGACCACCGTGGTCCAGATCTGTCCCCATCATTGCTGGAAATGGGGAGAGAAATGAAGAATATTAGCAGTGGGCTTATTATGATACCATTATAGATACTATCTCATTTAACCCTCACAAGAACTGTACGAAGAAGCTATTCTTGACTCACTTTACAGACAGGGAAACTGAGGCTCACAGAGGCCAAGTGCCTTGCCCAAAGTCACACAGCTATTAAGTGACAGACCCAGAGCTGAGATTCAGCCCACAGTCTTTCCACTGCACTGCTGAAGTAGTCCAGAAGTGTGGGACCTGGCTCACACATATCAAAGTCACAAGAGACTGATGTACAAATCAGTAAGCTGGGTTACTGGTTTACAGCATGATCTAACTTGTCCAGGACCCAGAATATTCCTGGCCACCATGGCTGAGATAGTCATCTGCTGGTTTTCAGTAGGCAAAACAGTGGAAGAAACAAGGTTGCGCTTTATTGGAGGGTATTTCACTGAGGACATGGAAAAGCCCAGGTGAATTCTTCTAACTCTGTGCCAAGAGGCTCGCCTGGTGGGGGGCTTCCACCAGCTGCTGGAGAAATACTGATAAAGCCTCCCTTTTTGGCTTCCTTTATTTCTAGATTCCTTCTAGACCGCTGTTCTTATTATCTATTGCTTTGTAACAAACAACCCAAAACTCAGTGATATAAAATAATCCACCATTTTGTTGTGCGCACAGATTTGGTAAGTCAGCAATTTGGATGGAGGGCAAAGGAGAAGGCTTGTCTTCATGATGGCTGGGGCCTTAGCTGGGAAGATTTGAAGGCTGGGGCTGGCTCAAACAGCTGGGGGCTGGAATCATCTGGAAGTTTCTTCACTTATGGCTGGTACATGGGCTGGGATGTCTGTTTGGATCTCTCTCTCTTTCCATGTGGTCTCACCACATAGCCTCTTCAGCATGGTGGCTTCACTGCAGTCAGACTACAAGCAATGGTGGCTCAGGGCTCCAAGAACAGGTGCCCCAGCTACAAGGGGGAAGCCACATGGTCTCATGACTCAGCCCCGGAAGTCACATGCATCACTTCTGCTACACTCTGCTGGTTGAAAAGTCACAGGCCCACCTGGATTCAATGGGTGAAAATAGAGGCCCATCTCTGGAAGTCAGAAGGTCCCTAAACCAAACTCAAACCCATTGCTGTCGAGTCAAGTCGATACCAGGGCTATAAATCTTTACAGAAACAGACTGCCACATCTTTCTCCCATGCAGCGGCTAGTAGGTTAGAACCACTAACCTTTCAATTAGAAGCCTAGTGCTTAACCACGGCACCACCAGGGCTCCTAGAGGGTCCCTAGGTGGCAAAAATGATTTGTGCTGGACTGCTAACCTAAAGGTTGGTGGTTTGAACCTACCTGGTGATACTGTGGAAGAAAAGTCCTGGCGATCTGCTTCAGGTAAGATTACAGCCAAGAAAACCTTATGGAGCAGCTCTGCTCTGTAACACGTGGGGTCACCATGAGTCGGAATCTAACGGCAGCTAACAAGAACCGGAACGGAGGAGTGTCAAAGGATTTCCAGCCATGTTTCAAGATCTCCGCAATCACCCCACATTGTGCACCCATTGTTTCTTCCGACAAGGCACAACCGAATTAATCCACCTATAACTCTCTTTTTCAGGATCCAGTCTCACTTTCCCAAGACGATAATTAATAAAAAGTAGCAATTACCTAACACTTACTTTGGGATGGTCACCTCACTAAATGCTTCCCGGGGGAATGTGCTAATATGTGCCCATTTTACAAGTGGGAAACCAAGGCTTCCAGCAGGTAAATTGCCCCAATCACCTAGCTAGGAAGAATCACACCCAGAGCTCCTGATCTCCAGAGTCCACACCCTTAACGCCGTGCCACATGTCCACATCATGCTGCTTGTAAGCCCACTGTGCCCCATTTACTTTGGCAGGACCTGGCTGTTTCCCACAAGTCCTTGGATGGCATTAATGCTCCTGGCATGGATTCCGAGTTACTAGTTCTTGCTGTCCTCATGCCCAGAGGGAAATCTGATCTACACATTCTAGGGACCCTGAGTTCTCTCTAGTAGTGGCTACAACTTGTAGTGTTTGGTAGCTTACAAGATGGTTTCACTCTAAAAATGCATTATGAAGCTGCAATAATTAAAACAAAACAGCCCCAATGTCCTTCACCTTGGAAATAGATAAACAAACTGTGGTACATCCATACGATGGGATATTATTCAACAATTAAAAGGAATGAAATGCCGATAACATACAACAACATGGATGGACCTCGAATTCATTACGCTACGTGGAAGAAGCCAGACTCAGAAGACCACATACCATACGATGCCATTTATATGACACTCTGGAAAAGACAAAACTACAGGGACAGAAAACAGATCAGGGCCTAGGGCTGGGAGTAGGGGTTGAACACAATAGGGTACGATAATTTTTTTGAGGTGATGGCTCTATTCTATATCTTGATTTTGTGGAGATTAGACAACTCTGCTTGTCAAAACACATCAAACTGGGTTCCGGAAAAGGAGAATTTTACTGTCTGCAAAATATACCTGATAAACTAGGCTTAGAAAAAGCAACATGGTTCTGGTACAAAAATAGTCCATTCAATCAGTCAACATGTATTTCTTGAGGGCCTTCTATGTGCCAGGCACCATTCTCCGCACTGGTAGTATCAATAAAGTCAAAGAACCTGCTTTCACGAAGTTTAAATTCTTGTGCAAATGTAATAAAAAGATAGTCCTGAAATCCACCCCGTAAAAAAAAAAAAAAAAAAAAAAAAAACCCAAACCCGTTGCCGTCAAGTGAATTCCGACTCATAGACACAGATATATTTATATCTGTATCTACATCTATGTTGCTGTTGTTGGGGGCCGTCGTCAAGTTGTTTTCCACTCATAGCAACCCCATGTGACAAAGTAGAACTGCCCCATAGAGTGTTCTAGGCTGTAATCTTTAAGGAAGCAGATCGCTAAGTCTTTTTCCGGAGGAGCTCCTGGGTGGGTTTGAACCGCCAATCTTTCAGTTAGCAGCTAAGCACTAAACCATTTGCACCGCTAAGGCTCCTTTATCTATACCTATTCTTATACCTATAGATCGATATATATCTGTATAAAAACACATTACCATTAAGTCGGTTCCAACTCATAGTGGCCCTAGAGGACAGAGCAGAACTGCCCCAAAGGGTTTCCAAGGCTGTAAATCTTTACAGAAGCAGACGGCCACACTTTTCTCCCGAGAAGTGGCTGGTGGATTCGAACTGCCGACCTTTCAGTTAGCACTGGAGCACTTAACCACTGTGCCTCCAGAGCTCTTTATATATCTCTCTATATATATACCAGTAAGGCGCCCTGGTAGCGCAGTGGGTAAAGTAATTGACTGCTAACCAAAACGTCAGCGGTTTGAAACCAACTGAGGTTCCAAGGAAGAAAGATATGACAGTCTACTGATTTACAGGCTTGGAAACCCTACGGGGTCGGTATGAGTCAGAATTGACTTGACAGCAGTGGGTTTGGGTTTTATGTACACCCGTATATTTCTATATTTATGAATTTACCCCTTGCCGTCAAGTCGATTCTGACCCATAGCAAATTATAGGACAGAGTAGAACTGTCCCATAGGGTTTCCAAGGAGCGGCTGGTGGATTCGAACTGCTGACCTTTTGGTTAGCAGCTGAGCCGTTAACCACTGTACCACCAGGGCTCCATTTGTGAATTTAATAGAGGATAAAGATGGCTTTCCAAATTATAGAGGAAAAATTGATTAATCAATGATTTCTAATTTTACACTATATATCCCCCAGTAAATTCCATACAAAGATTGAAATGTAAAAAAAAAAAAAAAATTAATGTTAAAAATGTTAAATTATAAAAAATAACAAAACTATAAATATTTATGTAATTTTCACCTGGGGAAGAGCTTTCTAAGCATGAAACCAAAGGCAAAAGCATAAAAGAAAAGATTAATACATTTGATCACATATAAATTGAAAAACACTATAAATACAACTAAATGTCAAGCCACAGTGAGAAAATATTATTTGCAACATGTATTGTAGAGCAAGGATTAATATCCTTAAAGCATCAAGTAGTGTTATGAATTGATAAGAAAAAGACAAATACTATAATAAAAATGGGCACAGGACATAAACATTTGACATTTTAATTATTTTGGCTTTACATTTCAATAATTCACAAAATAAGTAAGAAACATAATGGCCAAACCATAAGAAATATAGTCAACATCAATAGGAGTCTAAAAAATGGAAAGGTAGACAAGGAGTATTTTTCCTATCAAATTGACAACAAAGTTTTAAATGATAATGTTCAGTGCTATTGAGCTCTGGGGAACTGGGTGTTTTCATAGCCTGCTGGTAGAAGTGTAAGCGGATTCATCTTCCTGGAAGACAATGGAATAATATATATCAAAAGTCTTTATACCAGTTATTTACCTATCATCTCATATCTCCATGCTCTTCCCACCCTCCATCTCTGCTCTGTGATGCTGGGGCTGGAAGTCTGCAAACTCATTCTTTAGCCACCTTGCTGGCTTCCAGTTCTGCCAGTGGGAGGCAATGTGGAAGCTGGAAGGTGAGAAGAGGGAAGAAGGGACTCTCTTTTGGCTTCCAGCTGAGGTCTGCATTCCTCCAGAAGCAGAGGACAGGTATAGCTCCAGCCTCCAGCTTCTTTGGCACACTCAGCCTCAGCCTTGCCACACCACCTTCTGTAGGACCAGCAGCAGTCAGGCCATTTCTTCTCCCGGTAGATTGGAGCACCAGCCAGCACTAGGCACATAGTGTTCTCTCAGAGGTCCAGTTATGGAACTCTCTCAGAGGTCTGAGCATCAGTTAGGGGGTACTCCCTTTAGACTGCCAAGCATTGATGGAGCAGTGCTATTTTTTAGGGGTCCAAGCATGAGGCTTAGGGTGGCTCACCTTCCACACTGCTAAATTCTGGTAATACCACCTCTTCCCTTTTTTCCCCCAAATCCTGGAGATGGTAGCTGCTTCCTGCAGTTATTAATTTCTGTATTAGCTCAGCATGTTTTTGCTCTTTCATCCGCTCAGCACTTGAGTAACCAATTCCCTATATTAAATCCTCTCTGTTTGAAATACCTACGATTTCTCTTTTCCTGGCCTAACTCCAGCTGATACTGTCTTTATTATAAAAGTTCCACTTCTAGGAATTTATTTTGGATAATCATAGATACGATAAAAAAAAATTGTGACATTATTTATTAATAACCAAAAAATGAAAGCCACCTAAAAGTCCACCAATATAAGATTGGTTAAATAAATTATGGTACCACCAAATAATAGAAAACACAGCAATTAAAATGTAAAATAATATTATAGAAGAATTTGTAATGATATGAAAAGATGTTCACAATGTAGTGTTAAAAATTTTTTTTGCATAATATGAGCCTGTGTTTGTAAATTTTTAAAAAACACATGTACAATAAAAATAAAACAAAAAACCCTGTAGGATAATATACTAAAATAAGAGCATTAGTTACAGTAATACCTGCAAAAGCTGGAACCTGTGTAAGGTGGAAACCTGTCAGAGAAGGAAACCTCAAATATTTTCAGCTAATAGTGAGTGATAGTAGAGTGGTAAAATTGCACCTGTCAAAGGTGACAAATGCGACACCTGGAAAAACAAGGCATACCGTCAAGTTCCAGCTCTCACAGGTTTCACTGAATATGGGGGTGTTGGGGAGATTTACATGTGAGTGACTTTTATTTTGTTTTGATTATCTTTGTTTCTAAATTTTCTGCAATGATCATGTCTCACTTTTGAAGAAGAAAACAAAAAACATTTTTTTCAATTCTTTCTGTTCTAATATTTTCTCTGACCCTCACAAGGACCCCGCAAGGGAGTCAGAGCAGGTATTATCACACTTTATCTTCTGTGGAGAAACTCACAGAGGGGCATCAGAGAGAAGCATGTCCTTCCAAAGCCACTACTGAAGGTTGAAGGGCACTTACTAAAATGGGGATGGGGGAAATTTCTTCCTCCCCTTTAAGCCAAGCTCCATCCAGGACATCTAGAGAACAAATCAAGAAAACGGAGCATCGATGATAAATGATCAGAGATGTCATGTGGAAAAAGCAAATAAATCTCTTCGCTGTTTTTAGCACCCTGTGTTTACATGGACAAACTCCTCAGAACCTTAGGCAGCCACCCTGGGGGTTACTTTGCTTATTTTAAATTTTTATTATGGAAATTTTCCAACATTCAAAAGGAGAGAGAACAGTGATTCACTCTGTGTCCAGCAGCCAGCTTTAGCAACCATCAGAACTTTGTCGTGGCTTAGTGGTTAAGTGTTCGTCTGCTAACCAGAAGGTTGGCGATTCGAGCCCACCAGCTGCTCCACGAAAGAAAGATGTGGCAGTCTGCTTTCCTAAAGATTTACAGCTTTGGAAACCCTGTGGGGCAGTTCTACTCTGTCCTACAGAGTCGCTATGAGTCAGAATTGACTTGACAGCAACGAGTGTCTCATCTCCATCCTCCATTTTTTCCTGGAGTATTTTAGAGGAAAATTTTGACTTTATTTCATCAATAAATACTTCTGTTTGAATCTCAAAAAAGGGTGGGGTGGAGGTGTGGATATTGTCTTACATAACTTCAATGTCACCATGACATCTAACAAAATAAACTACATAATTCCTTAATATGACTGATACCCCAGTCCTTAGTAAAATTTCTATTGGGGCCTTATTTGGGCTCAGCTCTTTCTCAGATGCAAAGGGAGTAGGGGCTGTAGGGATTTTGTTCTAAAATATCCATAGTTAAACGGATGGTCATGAGATACGAGAGAGTGGTGCTTCTCAGATCTGTAAGATGCTTGTCCTTCTTCCATTGGTCTGAAGGAGAAAGATGTGACAGTCTGTTTCTGTAAAGATTTATGGCCTTGGAAACCCTATTGGGTCGCTGTGAGTTGGAATGGACTTGATGGCAGTGGGTTTGGTTTTGGGGTTTGGGTGTGGGGAGAGGGTTGGAATTGAGGTTGGAGAAAGGGCAGGTAGGAGAGACTTTGTTGTTACAGTGACAATCAAGGACGAGCAGACAGCTCTGCTTCATGAAGTTACCTGTTAGCGGTTAGCTCTGCCATCCTAACATGTGGTTCCTATCTGTATCCAAGGTGGCAATTCCAGCTATTGGGATGGGGAAACGCAAAGAAGTCCCAGGCACCTGGCTTGTCTAAAGGGAATTAACCCAGAAGCTGAACACAGCACTTGTATACACATCTTATAGCACTGAACTTAGTCACATGGCCACACCTAGCTGCAAGGGAGGCTGGGAAATGTAGACTATAACCTGGTAGCCATATTCCCAACTGAAACTGGGGGACAGTGGTGATTCTATTACAAAAAAAATTTGAAAATTAAAAAAAAAGTAGAAGAGGGAATATTGGGGACAGTTGACATCTCCACCAAAGTCTCACTTGTGCCTAATCTAGCACACCCATTGTCACCGGTCCAGCAGGCACGGTCTCCTGTGATGTGGGGGCTCTAACATATATCTATTGGCTACTTACCCAAGGCCAAAATTGTAATTCTCTGTATTTTATTGTATGTTTTTATAAACATTCTGAGAAAGGGTCCATAGCCTTCACCAGTCAGGGGTCCGTGGTTTATTGTACTCTCCTGCATCACAGACAAACTATGTGCCTGTCATTATTAATGCCATCTTTAATTTCACCTTAGAGACCCTTCAGTAATTCTACCTCCACTGTCTTGGAGCAGGATTGGGCAGAAAGAGAAGTTGAGCTATGATGGAGATGCTGTAGAGGTTTCAACCAATCCCACAGGGTCTCTGGAGCTGGGATGTTCCCTCAGAGTGGTCCATATTGAGGCAAGGGGTTTGGACCTTTGTACCTCCCCACTGACGGGTTATCAGAGGCAGGCTTTCTGGAGATGGGGAGTGGCCTTAGGATAAGGCTACTCCCTTCAGCCGAAGGCAATTCCTGGGAGGTGACTCAGCTGTGAGCCATCAGCAGTCGACACACTCCTGGCAGCTGGCGGACTGAGTGCCTGGGTCCTGCAGGGGGGATCTGGGTGGCTTACTACAGCATCCACTACACCATCTTAGCTCCTCTAATTCCAGGCCTTTCCGTCTTTATGTTCCTTTCTGCATAGCTGTGGCAAGATTTGATCAATAGCTCTAGGAGACATTTAAATGCCTAGGAATTATTCTTTTGGTGCAGGGGCGGATTAACTAGTAAACACGGTATGTGCTGGTTTGCACTGAGCAAGGTATGCACGGGCTTAATTGTATTTCCTTGCTAATCTGTGGTGAGCAATTTCACATAGGCTTCACCACAGCTTTGACGTGATGGGGGACATGTGAAATCATGCAGTGTGTATTGGTGGGAAGGCACAATTGGGCCCTTGCGTATCTTGCTTATTGGGTAATCCGGCCCTGCTATGGGCCTTGGGGGAAATTCTGTTTTGAATGTCAGGTCTCTCAAGATTTCCACCCAAAGGACGCTTACCATCTGGAGCCTACTTGTCTGAAGCAGGTTGGGGGTGCTAAGGAGGAAATGGAAAATCTCCTGTAAGCCTGGCCCAGCTCTGTTGGCTCTCAGTGATTTGCTCCAGCTCTGCTTTTACATCCAGCCCCCACCCCAAGTGAGACTGGACTTCTATGCCGCTGGACTCAGGGGAACAGTGGGTGAGAAGCTGTCAGCCTGGCCAGGGCTTTCTAAGCCTGGGGCTTTAGCTCCCTTCCTGCTCTTCCCAGTCACTTTGGGCTGTGCCCTTGACTTCTGCCTCAGGGTGGATTTTCTTAACCATCTCTGTGCCATAGATCCCTAAGCATAATCTGGTGAAGCCCATAGACCCCTTCTCAGAATAACATTTGTAAATGCATAAAATAAAATACAGAGAATTACAGAGGAAACCAGTTATGTTGAAATAAAACTATTAAAATACTGCAAAAACCAATTTGTGATATAGTAATATTTGTGCTTCCTTTTTAGTGTATTGATAACAAGATTGGGCAGCAGTTCTAATAATAATCTTAATGTCAAAGTACTGATCAGCATAAATGATATTCTAAATATTTGTGGCAACTAGAATGTGACACAAAAATTTCTATGATTTTCTTGGTTTTAAAGTACTAATCATATAACTGTGATTTTGTTGGCTATGATAAAATTTTTCCCATCTAAGTTCATGGACACCCCTGTATTCTATCTATAGATCCCTTGGGAGTCCACAGACCCCAGGTTAAGAACCTCTGTTTAGTGGGTTAATAGCTGGAAGAGCTGAGTCTACCCTTGGAGCCAGGAGCTGAGCATTACAGCCCAGCTGCAGTTCCTTCCTCCTTTCAACAGCTATGGGCTAGTGACAGGCCATGGCAGTATTTGGCATGCCTCATCATGCTGCCTGGGACCGGTAATTATTTGTGTATCCATCCTTCCATGCATCCGTCTGTCCATCCTTCCTTCTATCCTTCCAGCCATCTATCCAACCATCCATCCATCCATTCATACATCCTTGCATTCACTCAACTAATGTTTATAGAGCATGACCTCTATGCTTGGCTCTGGGATGATATCTCAAGGGGTTTCCAGGCTGGTGGAAGAGAAACGCACAAATAAACTGCAGTATAATATTGTTAGTGCTAACATGAGCAAAGTGAGGCAGAAGCAAAGTTGGAGGTGGTGAGGGCAACCCAGGCAGAGGGAACAGCGTGTGCAAAGGTGAGAAAGGGCTAAGCATATCTGAGAAACAGAGTGGAAATATAGTCGGGAAGGGATGGGAGACGAGTCTAAGGTAGATCATGAAGGTGGTGTCGGTCAAGTTCAGTGGTATAGATGTCATCAGTCATGGAGGCCAAGGAAATGACATGATCAGCTTTATAGTGGCAGCAATATGGATGGGAGGGGGGAAAGAGAGGAGGCAGGAAGACTCCAGGGAGCTGTTGCAGTGCCCTAAGCAAGAGATGTTGGGACCCTAGCTTAGGTAGTGGCAAGGGGTAGTGGGGAGAAGAGGACAGGCAGAAGAGAAATGTTTTAAGTAAACCAACTGGAGTTGATGACCTATAGGGTATGGGGGGTGAGGGAGAAGTGATACCCGGAAGACTTCCAGCTCTGTAGATTGGAAGACTGAGAACCTGCTCATACCATTTATCCAGACTGAGAATTCTGGGGGCAGAATGGAGATAATGAGTTTGATTTTGTGCCTGCTAAGTTTAAGTATTAAAAAGTAAAGATGTCACTTTGATGACTAGGGTGTGTCTGACCCAAGCCAGGGTCTTTTCAATCACCTCATATGCATGCAAAAGTTGGACAGTGAAAAAGGAAGACATAACAAGAATTGATGTGTCGGAACTGTGGTGCTGGCAAAGAATATTGAATATAGTATGGAGTGCCAAAAGAATGAACAAATCAGTCTTAGAAAAAATATAACCAAAATGTTCCTTAGAAGTAAGGATGATGGGACTTCACCTTGCTTCCTCTGGACATGTCATCAGAAAAGACTAATCGCTAGAAAAGGACATCATGTTTAGTAAAGCAGAGGGACAATGAAAATGAGGGGATACCCCTCAATGAGATGGATTGACACAACAGCCAAAACAATGGACTCAACCATACCAATGATCTTGAAGACGGCACAGGACCGGGCAAGATTTCATTCTTTATACATAAGGTCACCATGACTCAGAATCAACTAACAACAAAAAAATTTAAGCAAGTTCCCGTAGTACACCCTGGGGGTAGGGAGCTGCCGCGATAGGACTGGAGCCCAGGAGAGAGTTAGTGGCTGGAGGTTTGGGAATTGTCCCTGTGTTCGAGTCTTATTTCCCCAAAGAGGGGAAGGAGAGCAGCAGAATGCAATAGACTCTTCCCAGATATGCCTCTCCACATTGACCGACATGACAACAGGGCTGCAGATGATTTTATGTCAAGAGTCTGTTGAGTAAAATGTCAAGTGTGAGCAGATCATAAGGTGAGGTGCAGAGTAGAGTACAACTCAGCTGCAATAGGTCAGAGTTGGCCAAGCCAGTGCCGAAGAAATATTCAGAAAATATTGGGAAGGCAAGAGAAACAGTCCTCATGAGTATGCAAGGGGGCACAGTCAGGACAGTGAGGAATTCTGCTTAAATGTCTCGTCAGCGCTGAAGGATGACCAGGTAGACTGGGTGGCAAAGGGTAGCCACGGAAGGCATTTGAGCAGGGGAGAAGTCTTTGGAAAGATCTCCTTGGATAGTGACCTGTAGAAGGTGAATTGAGCAGGGCTAGTCCCGAGGAGAAGGGAGTAGATGTGTGACCACCATGAACCAACCCCCTCCCCACCCCCTACCCCCAGGCAACAAATGAGGGACTTAGAACCTTCTGAAACATCTTGTCTGGGGCAGAAATTGAGACAGGTGGGCCTGCAAGGGATAAAGCACACATAAATCTACCGAGGTGTGGAGTTGACAGTTCCAGAGAAGTCCCTTGGAACCACTTGTTGTCAGAGCAGGAGAGAATCCAAGGCATTAAAAGAAGGGGGTGGCCTGTTGGGTGAGTCAGCATTAACGCTGGTGAAATACAGCCTTGAAGTCACCCAGCTGATCTTTCATCTTGAAAGCTCTCACGAAGCCATAAAATTAATGACCAATCATTTAAAAACAGCTCAGTAACTCTTGGAGCTAGCTTAATTTCAGCCTTGTCCTCTGGAATCTGGGCTGTGGCTGTGGTGGTGACTGATGGTGCATGATCACAGGTTTCTGGAAGCAGGGAACATTGCAGAAACGTCTCCTGTGGCTTTTGGTCGGCTGTGGGTTGATGTACTTTTTAGGCCTTCCTCTTGGGGGTGACTTCATTTGTTTTGTTGCAGATGAAGGGTCTTCCCCCAGGGAGTTTGTCCACAGGCTCTGACAGGCACGAGGCTGCTGCTGAGAGGGGAGGTATATCTGGGCCAGCTTCCGGAGGTGCTGAGTCTTCTGGCCAGCCTCTCCATTCCGTAACAAGCCAGAACTTCTCTGGGTTTGAATTCGGGTGGCCCTGACAGTGTGGGTCTCGGTCTGTATTTTATTCTTCCTCTCTCTCCACAGCTCTGCCCTTCTCTCTCTGTGTGTGCCTTCGTGCTTGCATTCTGCCTCTCTTTGCACTGAGCTCTCCATGGCTAGGTGCCTGTGTGTCCATCTCTGCCTCCCTTTCTCTCTCTCTGAGCCTCAGCTCTCTTTACATCCGTCTCTCTGTGTCCTGCTGTCGCTTTCCCTCCACTTTTATCTCTAAGCCTCTGTCTCCCCGTCCATGTTTTTCCTCTGAATCACCCTGTCAGCCGACCTCAAAGTACCTTTTATTGAGCAAATACCAGGTTGTTGTGGCTGCTGTTGTCGGTCACATTCTTGGGCAACCCTAGTGCCCCTCTTGGAGATTCACAGCGCCTCCCTTAGCCTGTTACAAGCACTGTCAAGTCCTGCAGAAAATAAACCTTTTTTTGGTGGTTGTTCTTGGTTAACCCTGTGCTTGCATCTTTCTTGTTTGACCACAGAACTTTGTTTTTCTTTTCCCAGAACACCTACTAACGTCCCGTGGAATAATTTTCAGCAGAGTTTGTTGTTGGGAATTCCGCTCTGTGCCGCAGCCCCTCTCTCTGGTCCTGTCTTTCTAGGTCTCCCTCTCTTTTTCCTCCTGAATCTCTGTCTCTTTCTGGGGTCTCTCTCTCTCTCTCAGTGTGGCTCCACCTCTCTCTGCCCAAATGTCTCCCTTTAGATCTATGTGAGTGTTTCTTATTGCTCTTTCTGCATATCTCTGACTTTCTAGATCTCAGTGTATCTCTGTATGTTTTTCTCTGTCTCTGTCTCTCTCCCTGTCCTTTTCTCTCTCTCTCTCTGTTTCTCCCTTTCTGTCTCTTTCTCTCTCTCTGTCTCTCCCTCTCTCCCCGTTTCTCTCTCTGTTTCTGTGTCTGTGTCTCTCTCTGTCTCTATCTATCTATCTTTCTCTCTCTCTGTTCCTCTCTCTTTCTGTCTCTGTCTCTCTCTCTCTGTGTATCTGTCTCTCTCTTTTTGTCTCTCTGTTTCTCTGTGTGTGTGTCTCTCTCTGTTGGTCTCTGTCTCTCTGTTTCTCTGTCTCTCTCTATCTCTTTTTCTCTCATTCCCCTGCTCCTGAGGACAGGGACTGGCCTGATGCCCAGGGCAGGCGGGGGTTCTCCCTGTAGCAGTGAGGGCTTTTCCCAGGGTCCAGGTTGCCGCGAGCATGCGGCGGATCAGAGCTCCGTGGGTCAGAGCGAGGGGAGCGGAGGAAACTTTTCCACTGGAAGAGCCCATGAGCCAGAGGGTCACGGTTCCGCAGCCACTGAGTGTTCTTCCAAGTGCCAGTGTCCAGTGCAGTGTGGGGGCCTCCAGCCAGCCTGCCACAGGATGGGGACAGCCTGGGACCTGCCTGGGCCACATTGGGCCGAGGAATAACATGACCTTAAATAAAAAGGGAGAGGAGTGGAAACCAGCTCTTGAAACAACATTATCGAGTTCCTTCCTAACCATGCAGTTCCCTCCTCTCTCTCACGCATGTGCCCAATAGCCCCTGTCCTTACCTGGGCCCGGGCGCCCGCTTCCTTCACCTTGAAGCTCTGAGCAGAGGGTGAGCCTGTTTCTGCCCTCTGAGAGTATTCTGATAGTAAGGCCCAGTATTTCTCTGTTGTTTTAGAATCACCAAGGACGTTTATACACACACTGCCACCACAACCCTGAGACAGCAGTCCTGTGCCCTTTGCACAGATGAAAACCAAGGCACAGAGAGAGGTTAAGTGATTTGCCCGATATCACACAGTAAACAAATGAAGATCAAGTCAGCTAACACCAAGTCCACTGTTGGCCACTCACTGGTACCCATGAACCCCTCTGGGGGAGCCCTGGCCGGGGAGTGACCCTTACTACTGAGGGGCCATCTCCCAAGCCCTCCACTGGCTCGGGTCCTCCTTGTCGTGACTCTGGGCCAGGGACGGCTACTCGGTTGACACTCAAGGACTGTGAGCTTGGCTTTTGGCCAGGTGCAGCTAGAATCCCCTGTGCTGTCTTGGAGCCGAGACCCCGGGTGGGGAGACTGCACCTCGGAACTGGCAGGCCCTGTGCTGATCTGTCTTCTTTTCCTCCAACTTCAGCTCGATTGTGCCAGGAGGCGTTAGAGGGAAGGAGCTGGCCCTGATACAAATCTTTCTGGATCCTGGAACACTGACCATCAGCGACTTTGGCAGCAGGTGGATTTCCAACCCTGCCTTACATAAGGGAAACACCAAGTTCATACTTGCAGACATGCCAGAAAAATGTTCCTCAGCTGTGACCTTCCATCAGTAGGGACAAATGAGGACAAGTAGGTGGAGCAGGATGGGATGGGAAGGAGGGGGCTCCGGGTGGGGCCAACCTGGCCTCCAAACAGCAGCCCCAGAAGGGCCAGTGGGAACCCCAGAGCTGTTACAGATTGAATGTTGCTATTGTTGGGTGCCATTGAGTTGATTTTTGACTCCTACGTGACAAAGCAGAAGTGTCTCATAGGGCTTTCTAGGATGTAATCTTTACAATAGCAGATTGCCAGCTCTTTCTCCATTGGAACCACTGGGGGGGTTCGAACTGCCAACCTTTCAGTTAGCAGCCAAGCACTTAACTATTGTATAATGTCCTTCAAAAATGAGTTGTAAATCCTAACCCCTACACCTGTGGAGAGTACCAGTGGCACAATGGTTAAGAGCTGGGCCGTCGGAATCCACCAACCACTCCTTGGAAACCCTGAGGGGGCAGTTCTACTCTGTCCTATAGGGTCACTATGAGTCAGAATTGGCTTGACTTGGCATGAGAGTTTTTTTTGTTTGTTTTTTTGGATACCTGTGGAGGTAATGTTAATGAGGTCATATCAGTGTAGGACGGGTCTTAAACCTAACCACTTCTGAGATACAAAAAGAAGAGATGAGGCACAGAGAAGGAAGCACAAATGGAGAAAAGATAGATACCCCGCAGAGATCTCCAAGGAACTGGGAGAACGTTAGAGAAGCTGAGACAAGGATTTTCCCCCAGAGCAGACAGAGAGAGAGCCTTCCCCTAGAGCGGTTGCCCTGAATTTGGACTTCCAGCCTCCTGAACTCTGAGAAAATAAATTTCTGTCTGTTAAAGCCATGCTCCTGTGGTCTTTCTATTATAGCAGCAGCACTAGGTAACTAAGACAAGAGCTAATAACGTAAGGAGGCTCCCGCACTGAGCTGCCACATGTGCACCGACTCTCCATCCCACTTGATCCTTACAGCACCGTCCCCAGGAGGCAGGAGCTGCTACCCCCAACCTATAGATGAGGAATCTGAGGGTCAGACTCCAAATCCCCAAGGGCCTCAGGCCAGGAGAGTCTGAATGCAAACCCTATTCTCCTTACCACTAGGGACTGGCCCTTGGATGTGGTGAGGGCTTCATTACTAGAGGTATTTAAGCCATGACTCAATGAGTAATTGTTGGGATGTTATATAAATGGGAAACAAACCTCAGAAAAGGCTTACACTAAATGACTTTCTGGTCCCAGGGACCGGAAGATTCTGACCATCCCTGGACCACCAGCGTGGCCAGCCCCAGCCCTCTGCTGTGCAGATTGACTGAGGGATAGAAGCCATAACCTGAGGCCCCAGAGGGAATCGGGAGGGTGCTCACGTGAGCAAGAAAATGGAATGACTAGAATATCGCACTGCAACATCATTGGTGAGTGGGAAGAATGGGGGAAAGTCTAAATGCTTGTCCAGTCCAGATGAGAAAACCACAGATCAGCCATCTGCTGGTGTTGTGGATTGAATTGTGTCCCCCCAGAATATGTGTTGAAATGCTAACCCCTCTATCTGTGGATGTGATCCTATTTGGAAATAGGGAATTTTCTTTTGTTATGTTAACGAGGTCATGCCAGAGTAGGCGTGTCCTAAAGCTAATCACTTCTGAGTTATAAAAAGAGCAGAATAGACGAAGAGACTCTGTTATGGATTGAATTGTGTTCCCCCAAAATGTGTGTCAACATGGTTAATCCATGATTCCCAGTATTGTATGATTGTCCACCATTTTGCCATCTGATTTGATTTTCCCATGTGTTGTAAATCCTGCCTCTACAATGTTAATGAGGCAGGGCTCAATCTACAAGATAAGACTGTGACTTAAGTCAAACTCTTTTGAGATATAAAAGAGAGAAGCAAGCAGAGAGACAGGGGTACCTCATACCACCAAGAAAGCAGAGCCAGGAGCATGCATGCGTTGGACCCAAGGTCCCTGCGCTGAGGAGCTCCCAGCCCAGGGGAAGATTGATGACAAGGACCTTCCTTCAGAGCGAACAGAGAGAGAAAGCCTTCCGCTGGAGCTGGGACCCAAAATTTGGACTTCTAGCCTACCAGACTGTGAGAGGATAAGCTTCTGGTTGTTGGCGTCATCCATTTGTGGTATTTCTATTATAGCAACACTAGATGACCAAGACAGACACACACAAGGGGAAGATGCTACGTGAAGACAGACACACGTGGCAGATGCACCTACAAGCTCAGGAGCACCACGGATTGCTGGCAGCTATGAGAAGGAGCCCTGGTGGTGCAACAGTTAAGCACTCGACTGCTAACCAAAAGGTGGGCAGTTTGAATCCACCAGTTGTTCCTTGGAAACCTTATGGGGCAGTTTTACTCTGTCCTACGGGGTCGCTATGAGTCAGAGTTGACTCAGTGACAAGGGGTTTGGTTTGGTTATTAGGAGCTGAAACAGACAAAGAAGAACCTCCCTCTATAGCCCACCCTGAATTTAGACTTCTAGCCTCCTGACCTGTGAGAAAAATACATTTTTATAATAATTTTTGTTCTGGCAGCACTAGGGGACTGAGACAGCTAGAATACTACCCAGCAACTAAACAGGCCTAGGACGCCCTCGGAGACAAATAAGGAAAGAAGCCCAATATATGTCGTTTTGTGATAAAACCAAGTCGCAGAATATGATGTATAGGGTGCCGCCATTTATGTTAAAAAACACAAAGCCCTTATATTGCCCTATGCAGTTATAAATGTGTATCAATGCACATCAAAAGGTCTGGAAGGAGACACCCCAAAATGACAATGGACTTCCCTTCAGAGGTGGGGCAACACAGATTTTTTATTTCTCTGTATTGTTTGAATTGCTTTCAACAGAAATATAATCATGTATTTTTTGGGTAATTAAAAATAAGTACATAAGTAAATAAAGAGAAACATGTAAAATCTGCTTTATGGGTAACACATGGGATGGTAGCTTGATTTGATTGGTTGGTTGGTTGGTTGGTTGGTTGGTTGTTGAGCCAATAAACATTAAAGAGTATGTCTCCTCCAGGACTGGCCTTATGCTAGGGGCTGGAGCTGCAGAGA
Organism: Trichechus manatus latirostris; assembly: GCF_000243295.1. Lineage (NCBI taxonomy): Eukaryota > Metazoa > Chordata > Mammalia > Sirenia > Trichechidae > Trichechus > Trichechus manatus. The sequence goes on from NW_004443981.1 coordinate 6,425,532, forward strand.
TGAAAGATGGAGACCCTCTCCCCAAGAAGCTTAGGACTCAATAAGGAAGCCAAATAGTAAACCCAGAATGATGATCCAGGGTGGTAAATTTCCCCCCGGGAACTGTGACAGCCCAGGGAATCACGTCATTTAGCCTGCCTACAAGTAGACTCCATCAGCTGTCGGTCAGTTTGTTGTACTATGGTGGCTTGCCAGTTGTTATGATGCTGGAAGCTATGCCACTGGTATTTCAGATACCAGCAGGGTCACCTGTGGTGGACAGGTTTCAGCAGAGCTTTCAGACTAAGACAGACTCAGAAGAAAGGCCTGGTGATCTACTTCTAAATATTAGCCACTGGAGATTTTATAGATCACAACAGAACATTGTCCGACTTGCTTGTTTTGGACATGTCTTCAGGAGGGATCAGTTGCTGGAGGAGGACAGCATGTCTGGTGATGTGGAGGGCCAGTGATGGTGAGGGAGACCCTCAGTGAGATGGATTAGCACAATAGTCACAACGATGGTCTCAAACATGCCAGTGATCATGAGGATGATGCAGGACCAGGTGACGCTTCCTTCTGTAGTGCATAAGGTTGCCATGAGTTGGAGTTGACTAGACGGCAGCTACCTATCTACCCAGAAGTATCCTGGAATTTTTGTCAAGAAGGTAAGGTCTAGGTGGGGCTCTAAAGGATGAGCAGGAAACTGATTGGGGGATGAGGAAAGTGTGACTGGCAGAAGGAAGTGCATTAGCAAATGCTGAGTGACAGGCCAGTCCAGAGTCACTCTCCAGCAGGCTGGGACTGGTCTTTCCTCTTCAGCTCCCTCTGTCCTGGAGCTAACACTTCCAAGTGGCAGTGTCCACCTGGGACTTGCATGGGAGCACCTAGAATCTAGCCTGACTGTCATATCAGCCACATAAGCTCTCTGATCCTGTTTCTTCCCTGAAAAAGGGGTTGCTGTTGTTAGGTGCCATGGAGTCGGTTCTGACTCACAGCAACCCTATGTACAACAGAACAAAACATTGCCCAGTCCTGTGCCATCCTCAAATCATTGCTATATTTGAGCCCATTATTGCAGCCACTGTGTCAATCCATCTCCTCCAGGGTCTTCCTTTTTTTGGCTGACCCTCTACCTTACCAAGCATGATGTCCTTCTCCAGGGACTCATCCCTCCTGATAACATGTCCAAAGTATGTGAGATGAAGTCTTGCCATCCTGGCTTCCAAGGAGCACTCTGGCTGTACTTCTTCCAAGACAGATTTGTTCATTCTTCTGGCAATCCATGGTCTATTCAATACTCTTCACAACATAATTCAAGTGTGTCAATTCTTCTTCGGTCTTCCATATTCATTGTCCAGCTTTTGCATGCATACGAGGCAATTGAAAATATCACGGTTTGGGTCAGGCACACCTTAGTCCTCAAAGTGACATCTTTGCTTTTTAACACTTTAAAGAGGTCTTTTGCAGTAGATTTTCCCAATGCAATATGTCATTTGATTTCTTGACTGCTGTTTCCATGGGTGTTGATTGTGGATCCAAGTAAAATGAAATCCTTGACAACCTCAGTATTTTCTCCATTTTTCATGATGTTGCTTATCGGTCCAGGAAGGAGGGAGATAATTCCTGCCCTGTAGGCCTTCTGGGATCATCAGGAAGGATCAAGTGGGATAATGCTTGGAAAGTGTTTTATAAACCAAGAAGCACCAAACAAATATTATTTAGACTCCAGTTTTGCTTCTAGAAGAGGACCCAGCTTCCTAAACAGAAAATTAAATTTAAAAAGAGGATCTGAATTTCCCCTCTCATATCTCCAGGCCTCTGCTAACCAGGGCCAGGCAGAACCCTCTTGGCCTTTTCTTCTTCCTGAGAGGTTGGGATGCAGGGGGGAAAGAGTTTTGGAGGGATGGACAGGAGAAGGAGATGGACTCATCACTGCTATGGGTCATGAGGACAGTTGTCCTTTCCAGCCAGTCTGTAGTGGGGCCAGGCCAGGCTCAGGTCCAGCTATGAAGTCACCAAAATTGATCTTCTTTGCTCTCAGATTTGGCTGTTTTCCATTATTTTCCATCTTGCTAAGGAAACCAGCTCTTGCAAGATTTTGCACCCTTTCAAACCTGCAGAGGATAGTTCTAGTCTTCCTCTCAGGGCCTCCCAGGGTCCCCCGTGCTGACATGGCCACAGCCACCTCTGACCCTCTATACTCTGGGATATGAGCAGGAGTAAACACTGAGACCAGCGCTGAGTGCCACTCAGAGCTCCCAGAAGGATCACAGCCATCAGGTGAAGGGAGGAGACTCAACCAGCAATGAGCAGACAGGGAGGGTGTTTACTGGGAATGGTGGCAGGGGGCTTCCAAACCTGTACTGAACTTGCATAGCTTGGCTTATTATGGATTTCTGTCTACAGCGTCTAAGACCAAGGAGTGGTCCGTAAAAGCATAAATAATCCCAGACAGAAATCCACAGTGGTCTGGGATGGGACAGTCATACTTCAGCATGCCTCGCCCTCATGTACAATGTTGGCCTGAGAAATGTAGATTTAGAATTTATCAAGCAAAAATCAGAAGGCAATTTAGGTGAAATCTATAGAAAGCTAGAGTCTTGGTTGCAATATCAAGCTCAAGGTACAAGGAGTGGTGTGGATGGCAAGAAATTGGGACAAAGATCTGGATATCTGTGGTCCTAATTCATGGTCTGGGGAGCTGAGGGTAGGGGTACAGAAATGTAACAAAACAGGATGGATGATCTGATAGCACATGTGTTCAGGGGTCCCCAAGACCACCCTCAGTTTTGATGATTCTCTATAAGGACTCCAGGAACTCAGAAAAGATGTTATACTCACAGTTACAATTTATTACATAGGAAGGATACAGAATAAAATCAGCAAAAGTAAAAGGCACACAGGGCAGAGTCCAGGAGAGACTAGGCACGAGCTTCCAGTTGCCCTTTCCCAATGGACAGTGCTTAATTCATCCAGCAATGATGTGTGACATTACCAATGGAGTGTTGCCAACCAGGGAGGCTCACTCAGGTCTTGGTGTCCAGGGTTTTGATTGGTGGTTGGTCATGTAGACACAAAGAACTGGTGTGGCTGGCCTTAGCTACTCATTCTCCAGCCCCTGTAGACGTCAAACTGATACCACGTATCCTGAGGCCCCTATCATAAACAACATTGTTAACATAAACTATTTGGTGTGGCCCAAGGTCCCAGGTATACAAGGACACTCTTATCAGGCAAGATATTCCAAGGGCTCAGAGGTTGTCTGTCAGGAGCTGGTCAAGGACTAGACCTTTGAAATGTGCAGTTTGAACATTCACCAAAACCCCCTGCCTTTGAGTCTATTCCGATTCATAGTGACTGTATAGGACAGAGTAGAACTGCCCCATAGGGTTTCCAAGGAGCAGCTGGTGGATTCGAACTGCCAACTTTTGTTTAGAAGCTAAGCTTTTAACCACTGCACCACCTGGGCTCCTTGAACATCCCAGAACTACTGAATTAGCCCTTATCTGCACTGAAGAATGCAGGCAGAAGAGAGGGTCTGATTTCTTTCCTCTGGTGGGTAGGGCTGGATGGGAAGAGTGGGAAGGAGAGAAGCTGGCCCAGCAGCTTCGGGTCACAGGGCCATGGCTGGTGGGAGAAGGGTTGCTTACACAGAGCCTGGACGGTGTTAAACTGAAGGAAGATTAAGAGCAGATAAGCAAGTGGGAGGGCCAAAGCTCATCCATTCAAGGAGGAAAGGTTCAGCTGTGTTAAATGTTTCATGAAGAGGTTACGAAAGGTGAAGGGCTGAGGGACAGCAAGGGTGGCCATCAGTGGCCCCTGGTATAGCTAATGGTTTCACTGTGAGCTAACCTCCAATGTGAAGGCTCCAGTTAGGAGAGACAAAGCAAGCCTGGGTAGATCAGCAGGCAACCAAGAGTGGCTAAAGGAGCTGAAGGTGTTTAACAAGGGGCCAAGAAGGAAAGAGTCTCCTGTTTTTCTTCCAATTGTCTCCTCTTTTCTTCTTGTCTCTTCATTACTAAGGCCACACTCAGAAACAAAAATAAGACATTGTCATTTCCTGAGGTGTGAGATGACAGTGGGGAAGGCATGGCACCCTCAAAAGAAAACTAGGGAAAAAAACGACAACAACAACTAGGGTCCTGCTACCAGGAAGCAAGGGGAAGGGCACTTGGTGAACCATATATGTTGATTCTAGCTTGTCGCGGCAAAGAGAAGACTCACTGGATGAACTTGTCTCGAGAAGACAGAACCAGGACAAAGAAATACAACTGCGAGGGAGGGCAGGAGGGAGAGAGGGAGGTTTTGACTCGGCTTACAAAAGAACTTATTAACAGCCAGTATCTCAGAAGACACGAGGCCTGCCTTGAGGGGTAGTGAGCACCCTATCATTGGAGTGTGCAAGCAGGTGCTGGGTGGCCACTGTCAGTGATGCTGTGGAAGGAATTCTTGCTCTGGGAATAATGAACTAGCACAAGCCACTCTGCCTACATTCCCTCCCTATGTGACCTCATCTGATCCCAAGCATCAAACACCTTTATATGTTCAAAACTCCCCAGTTTTAAATGTCAAACTGGACCTCTCTCCATAGCTCCAAAACCTTGTCAGTCTTTTTCTCCATAAAATGTCTAGCACCTAGAACATGTCTGGCATGTAGGAGGTGTTCAATAAATATTTTTGAACAATTAGATGAAACCCAGCCCTACAGTTTACTTCTCTTCTCCCTTGGCTTGGTATAATCACCACTTTGGGTAAGCAACCTTCCTCTTGCAAGCCATGGCCCCATGAACCTTCACCAGCTGTGTCAGACTTATCCCTCTCTACTTTTTACCCGCATCCAACCTCCCAGGAGTCCCTAGGGCCATAGATCTTTCTGTGCTACCTTTCCCTTGTTCTGTACCCTCTTATGTGTTTGACACCCCGAGACTGACTTTCTGGAGGATTGTATCTGATCCACCATTGCATGCTCAATGTCTGCTCAGGCACTGGTGCAGAGCAGGTACTCAGAATGCATGTGTTACATCAATCTGTAGGTTTTCCAGCTCTGATATTAGCCCACGGGGGCAGGGGCTGGCAGTGCATCCCTGTACCTTCTGCCAGCAGAGCAAGTGTTAAATTAATGAACTAGCCCTCCCAGTGCTAGGAAATCTATTGCACTTTAATGAAATCCAATTAGTGCCTTCACTGTGGATCCCTGGGCCCTCTCAGGTTAGAAGAGGTTGAATGAGCGGACAGCTCTTCCTGTAATCCAGATGTGCCTTCCCCGCCTCCATCTCCCTTCCAGGAACAGCACTGCAAACAACTATTTTTCAGCTTCTTTTTATCTCCAAATGCACATCTGTTTCTAACATTGGCCTATATCAGAATTCTTCAAGTGGGAAGTACACTACTCTGCAAAGTAACATGGGGAGGATATCCCTTTTCTTATGCATCCACTCATCCACTCTCCTATTCTTTTACTTATTCATTTTCCTATACACCCACATATCTACCCATTCACCCACCCTTCCATCCTAACACTCATTCACTTACCCACAACTTTCACAAAGATAAATCTACGACGCCGTGAGTTGGAATTGACTTGACAGCAACTGGTTTGGTTCTTGGTTTTGGTTTTTATACCTTTATCTGGTCCATGGATCAGCTACAGTAGATTCATCTGTTCCTCAACCTCAGCCAGACCCAAGGAATCCCAACCACTGGGGGTAGGGCCCAGGAGTCTGCATTTTAAGCAGCTCTCTAAAGCTTGGAAACCACTACTCTAATGTTGAAAGTCCACCAGCTGTCTGTCAGTCTGTCATATTGTGATCGTTTGCATGGTGCTGTGATGCTGGAAGCTATGCCACTAGTATTTCAAATACTGACAGGGTTACCCATGGTGGACTGGTTTCAATGGAGCTTCCAGACTAAGACAGACTAGGAAGAAAGGCCTGGCAATCTACTTCTGAAAAGTGGCCAATGAAAACTCTATGGATCACAACAGAATACTGTGTGATACAGTGCTAGAAGGCGGTTCCCCTAGGTTGGAAAGCACTCAAACTATACAGTGGCCACATCAATGGACTCCGGCATATCAACGATGATGAAGACAGCACAGGCCTGGGCAGTGTTTTGTTCTGTTGTACACGGGGTAGCCATTAGCTGGAGCTGACTTAATAGCAACTAACAGCAACAGCAATGTTGAAAGTAGAGGCTTGTCCCCAACTTCACCACGTACTCCGGCGTAATGTCAGGCACACCCTTTAGCCCTCTGGGACTCAGTTCCCCTTTGGGAAAGTGAGCATAATAATATTCGCCTTTTGACACTGTTACAGTTAAGTGAGTTAATTTGTGTAAAGAACTTGGCTAAGGTTTAGACAGAATGACCCGGAAGTCGAGTGCAAAAGCTTGGAGGCAGAAGTGGGAACACACCACTTGAGTCCCAGGCGCTGAAGGCATCTTGCCCTCAGTTAGGTGGAAGGAAGTGCCCTTGGGGTTGTAGAAAGGGAGGTCGAGGCAAGTGTGAAAGTTCTCAGAGTCTGAGGAGCCACTGTGGGCCTTGTGTTGGACTCCCTGGGCTCCTGCTGGCTTTCCAGGCCTTCTAGGAGTCTGTTGAAGCTTAAGCGTTGTCGCTTCTTCACTGTGAGACTTGCCCAATGGCTTGGCTGCTAAACAAAAGGTTGGCAGTTTGAGTCCATGCAGAGGTACCTTGGAAGAAAGGCATGGAGATCTGCTTTGAAAAATCACAGCCATGGAAAACCCTCTAGAGTGAGTAGCAGAGTGTGCTTGGAATCTGATGGAAGCTTGGAGCTTAGGCCACCCTCCAGCCCACGTGATGTCCGTGGCTGGTCCCCCAGAGGCCCTGGCCAGCACACATGCTGCTAACAGTCTTTTCCACCTCTCCTCCTTTGTACACAGCAGGCAAGGTGGTTTAGGATGCAGCACCTGCTTCTGCCAGGTGAGTGACAAGTTCACCCAGCAAGAGGGCTCTCTCTCGGGCGGGCATGCCCAGGGGTCACCATAACAGCCGATGATGAAAACATATCTGTCAGTATGCCTGTCACCAGGAGTGGACAGCTCACACATCTGCCAGCCACTCCTGGTGTGCTTGCCTTTTAAACTAAGACTGTGTCTGCCTCAGAGGTGAAGCCAGGATTTGGCAGGAATCTGGCCAAGCTAGAGCACTGAGCTCATGACATTTTGAAATTGGGGTCAGTCTGGGTTTGGTCAGGAAAACAGAGCCACTGCAAGTATTACGGAATTGTTGTTGTTAGCTGGTTGAGTCACCCCCAACTCATGGCAACCCCATGTACAATGGATGAAACGCTGCCAGGTCCTGCTCTATCCCCGTGATTGGTTGTGGATCAAGCCCTTGTGACCTGTAGGGTTTCCACTGGCTAATTTTCGGAAGCAGCTTGCCAGGCCTCTAAGAGCTGGAATACAGGAGACAAGACTCACAGCGTGTGGGAAGGGTTAGGGGTATGGAGATCTGGAAGGCTGCAGCTGGACAGTTTGAGAAACAGTTCTCAAACCCTGAGCGTGAAGGGCCAGCGCCATGGTGCTCCAGAGATGCCTGGCGAGGCACCAGAGCTGGGCCATACGGCGCGAGCTCATGGAAGGGTCTGAGAAGCCCCAGGTCTGAGGAAACTGCTGACTCCAACACTCACGGCCTCTAGAGAATAACGTCCACCTTCTAATCTAGAGCATAATCTGGCCATTTGGCTGCTGAAAAAAAGGTTGGTGGTTCAGTTCCAGAGGCACCTTGAAAGAAAGGCTTGGAGATCTACTTTGAAAAATCACAGCCACTGAAAACCTTATGGAGGCCAGTGTTACTCCAGTACACATTGGGTCACCATGAGTCAAAGTTGACTGCTTTGTATTTCTAATCTCGAAGACATTCCTCTCGTTGGCAATATCTAACAGGGAAGGGCATTCTGGGAAACACAGTTCTCAGCCTTAGATGGCTGTGATGGTGACCAGAGGACAGTGACAATCTTGCACAGAGCTGGATTCATTCGTTCGTTCGACATTTCCTGAGCACCTACTGTGTGCTCAGCTTTGTTTGGTGTTGGAGACACAAAGACCACTTAGAGCTTTATCGAGTCTCCTGGGGGTGAGCTGATAAGTAAACTGATGAATTCTAACCCATGACAGAGTGCTCACTAGAACGAGCGGAGGAGGGATAGCTTGCTCACCGACCAGTGATGGCCTCGCTGACGAGGGGAGCAATGAAGGGAATGGCCTGTCTGGGGGGCCAGCTGCCATTAGCGGGGAGAAGAGGAGCCAGGAGGCAGCACAGAATGCGCCCCTGATCCGTGATGCCCGGCAGAGGTCTGGGCTGGGGAGTTGAGATATTGACAAGACACCCATCATCCCAGGATGCTGTCACCCATCTCCTTGTCTTAAATGAGAACAGGGAGGATGGGACGGTGGAAGCTGGAAGGAGGTGACCCGACAAGTGCAGATGACAGATGAGGAATGCATGCTCCGCTAGGGGTTAAGTTATTCAAGAGCACTGGCTCCTTGCATGTGGCGGATAAATTTAGAGCTGGCCACCCTGTCATTCGGATCTGCAAGCCCTTGTCAACGCAGCTGTCTCCCACTGCCCAGGAGCCCCTCCGACCGGGCTTTGCCTTCTTCACCCACCCGGCACCTTGTGGGTCCTGAGAAGTGGTGAGAAACCACAAAGACAAAGCAATGTGATGGGCCTTCTCCACTCCCCTGGGCTGCTGTGCCCCTTTAGTCTCATTTTGTTTTATGGGCCTGTCTAATCTTTGGATGAAGGGTGAACCTCAGGAGTGACTTCAGTACTGAGCTAAAAGGGTGTCTGGGGGCCATACTCGCGGGGTTTCTCCAGTCTCTGTCAGGCCAGTAAGTCTAGTCTTTTTTTGTGAGTTAGAATTTTGCTCTACCTTTTTCTCCGGCTCTGTCTGGGACCCACTATTGTGATCCCTGTCAGAGCAGTAAGTGGTGGTGGCCGGGCACCATCTAGTTGTGCTGGACTCAGTCTGGTGGAGGCCGTGGTAGCTGTGGTCCATTAGTCCTTTGGACTAATCTTTCCAGTGTGTCTTTAGTTTTCTTCATTTTCCCTTGCTCCCAAAGGCGTGAGACCAGTGGAGTATCTTAGATGACCATTCACAGGCTTTTAAGACCCCAGACGCTACTCACCAAAGTAGAATGTAGAACATTTTCTTTATAAACTATGTTATGCCAGTTGAGCTAGATGTTCCCCGACACCACGGTCCCCACAGCCCTCAGCCCAGTAATTCGGTCCCTCAGGGAGTTTCGATGTGTCTATGGAACTTCCATGACCCAAGGATGTAATCTTTACAGAAGCAGACTGCCACATCTTTCTCCCATGGAGCAGCTGGCGGTTTCAAATTGCCAACGTTTTGGTTAGCAGCCTAACAGTGGAGAGCTTAACCACTGCACCTCCAGGACTCGTTTTGACTCATAGCGACACCGTATAACAGAGTAGAACTGCCCCATGTGGTTTCCTAGGCTGTAATCTTTAAGGGAGCAGGGCTTTCTCCCTCGGAGTTGCTGGGTGCATTTGAACTGCCATCCTTTTGGTTAGCAGCTGAGTGCTTAACTGTTGTGCCACCAGGGCTGCTTAGGGGTACACACATGGGGTAATGTTTAAATGCGAAGCAGACACACGTTCTGGCGGTTGAACTGTGGGGAGGGCGAGGGAGGAGGCAGGATGGCCACGGGGTCTGGTCTGAGCCCTCCGTGTGGGGGCCCTGGCCGTGGAGCAGATCTGGGGGGTGGATGGAGAGTTTAATTCTGAGCATGCCGAATTCGAGACTCCTGACCCTTCTGGCTTCTGTCTGCTTAAACCCCTGTATTGCCCTCCTCCCTACCTCTGCAGTGCAAAGACAAAGTCTGGGCCCCTGAAGTGACACAAATAGATTTCCATGCCTGGTGGGCCAGAATTTGGGGGGCTTGAAACTCATTCAGGTTGGGAAGGTGTTCTCTTTAAGGAAAAGAGACAAAGTTATGAATAGAAAATTTGATACGATTACACATACTTATTTAGCTGACAGATATCACAAGGGGAAGGACTCCATGCAAGCCAAGGGGCCGAGCTAAGGACGCCTTCTCCACCTGCCCCCCAACCTTGACCTCTGCAGCCCACTGTGCTCACTTCCCTCAGCTCCATTCATGTTTATTCCCTGCCTGTCCCCCCTTCCCTTGACACTGGGCCTCTGCCCCTTTGTTTGGTAGCTCCCAAGCCCAGAGGAAGGAACCCTCGGTGGTGCAACCGTTAAGCTTCGGCTGCTAACAGAAAGACTGGCGGTTCACACCCATCTGGTGGCTCCATGGGAAATAGACCCGGTGGTCTTCTCCCGTAAAGATTACAGGCAAGAAAACCCTATCGGACAGTTCTGCTCTGTCACATGAGGTCACTATGAGTTGGGATGGACTCAACAGCACCTAACAACAACAAGCCCAGTGGTGAGTTTGGCACGAGCACCAGTTACCAGTTGCTGACAAGTTGACTCTGACTCATGGAGACCCCATGAGTGTCAGAGTAGAGCTGCGCTCCATAGAGTTTTCAATGGCTGATTTTTCAGAAGCAGATCATCAGGCGTTTCTTCTGAGGCACCTCTGGATGGTCTCAAACCACCAACCTTTTGGCTACCAGCCAAGTGCATTAATCATTTGCACCATCCAGGGACTCCCTGTACAAGTAGATGATGTTTAATTCAGGTCTGTTGATTGAATGAGTGACTCAGTCCCATCCTCCACTCCCGGGGGTCTGCCCTTCACTGGCCCATGGGGTGCAGGACCTGGGCCAGCCTGAGCCTCGCTGACCCAGTGACTGAGGGTGGGCACACACACACACAGGCCAGCTGTGGAGACACTCTCAGCCTAGATTAAACTAGGCCTAGGCCTTGAGACTTGGCAAAGTCAGAATTGTTATGGGGTGGGGAGGGGGCACGTGCCCACCTGAGGGGCAGCTGGGACTCTGCTCAGAGCTCAACATGTGCAGGGAAGCTCACCCAACAGCAGAAAATGGAAGACCTGGGTTCAAGCCCTTTCTCTGTTGTGTGTTCTTGGGTAGGTTACTAGACCTTTCTGAGTCACTGTTCCCTCATTTGTGGTATCAGGGTGATGAGAACCCGTCATCCATTGGGAGGGTCAGTAGAGATAACACTGTAGAGTCACTGGTAAATTACAAAGATTTATAATAATCCTAAAGTTAATTCAAGGAGACTTGGTGGTGCAGTGGCTAAAGCACTCGGATGCTAACCTAAATGTTGGTGGTTTGAACCCACTAGGTGCTCCGCAGGAGAAAGACGCGGACAGTCTGCTTCCGTAAAGATTACAGCCTTGGAAACCCTGTGGGGCAGTTCTACTCCGTCCTATAGGGTCGCTATGAGTCGGAATCGATCCCAAAACGAGTTTTTTTTGCTTTTTTTTTTTAAGTTAATTCAGGAGTTCATGCTCTGAGGGATTCGGCAAAACAAAAAAAATCAGTAGAAAAAATGCAAGCCAAGGATTCTATTCATATTTTAAAACTCGTTTTTTAAATGACTTGTGTGGGTGTTGTGTGTGTAAAGAGAGACAGACCGAGAGGGCTGTACTTTCCAAAGGGCCCCCATGTGCATTCCCTGGATGGTGCAAATAGTTTGTGCTCGATGACTAACTAGAAGGTCGGCGGTTCAAACCCACCCAGCAGCACCTTGGAAGAAAGGCCTGGCGATCTGCTTCCATAAAGATTACAGCCCAGAAAACCCCATGGAGTAGTTCTGCTTGGTAACCACGAGACCGCCACAAACTGGAATCACTTCGGTGACAACGGGTTTGGTTTTGTTGGTTTGAACTTGGATTCCGGGTCATGTGGCCTCCTGGAGGGTAGGGATGGCAGGAAGGAGGGGGGAAGATGGTGCAGAATTCAACTGCATTCCATTCCGACCTGCAGACCCCTCCAGGCACTTGCTCAGTGCTGGGACTCCTGCCAGGGCTGGGCATGCCTGGTGGATGGGACCCACCCTTACCTGCAAGAAACTTGTGGTCAAAGGCAGAGAGAGAGAGAGAAGACAGAAAAGAAAGCCGTCATTAAGGAGGCACCCAAGGAAGGAGCAGAGACTGGAAATTCTGACCTGGCACCTGGGGAGCCCTGGTACAGTCTGGGGACAGAGAAAAAATGTCTGGGTTTTGCAGGCGACCACGGCTGATGCAGCAGGTACAGACACGGCAGGTGCAAACATGCTTGGGACCAGGATTGATCCCAGGGACATACCGGCAGCAGACCCCACTGAAAGGAGCAGGTTCTGAAAGGGAGAATGTTGTTTTCTTAGCGGTCTTTGAGTCGGCCCTGGAATCATGACAACCCCGTGGACAACAAACCAAAACACTGCTAGATCCTGTGCCATCCCCATGATTGGTTACGAATTGGACCATTGTAGTCCACAGGATTTTCACTGGCTGATTTTTGAAAGTAGATCACCAGGCCTTTCTTCCTGCTCCATCTTAGCCTGGAAGCTCCGCTGAAACCTGTTGACCATCATAACAGCATGTAAGCCTCCACTGACGGTTGGTGGCTGTGTAGGGAAGGCAAGATTCTACCACTCGACCACCGTCTTCGGAAGAGAGAAAGGCAGCCTAGAATTCCTCCACTGTCCATTAGGTTGGGGCAGTTCTACTCTGTCCTATAGGGTCGCTATGAATTGGAATTAACTTGACGGCACACAGCAATAATAACAACACCCGTTAGGTTTAGGCAGGAACTGTTCCCACTGAAATTCTCCCCATCCCTTAATGACAGTCAATGCTACCTCCTCCAAACAGCCTTCCCAGATTGTCTCTGCTGGCAGGACTCACCCTTCTTCCAATTCCCAGGACATACTATTTGTGCCCCTACTGAGGCACTGATTCTACTGTGGTATCGCCTCCCCTGTCAGTCCGTAAGCCAATTTCTGGAAAGAAGTAATCTGTCTAATGCAGCTGCTCTTCATCCTCACCTCCATGAAAGGAAGGGAATGGGCATTTGCTGAGATTCCACATGGCACCTGATCAGCTGTTTTTCATTGATCTTCTTGTTTAATCCCCAGAGCAATGTCCTTTTTACAGAGGTGGTGATATTGTGCACTGTTCAGAACTCGGGCTTGGAAATCAAAGAGTCTTGGATTCAAATCTCACCCCCCAGGGCCCCAGGTCGGTGGCCTGCATAAGTCACCAAGCCCCTCTGAGCTTGGGTCTCCCCGTCTGTGGTGGTGACAATACCAATGCCCAGCTCAGGGGGCGCCTTGAGGGCTGAATGAGATCACAGGCCTAAAGTACACAGCCCGGTGCCGCCTGGAACACCACCGCCCACAATCAGCAGTAACTGTTATTATTGTCAGGAACAGGGCTTAGAGTAGGTGGTAATAAATGCGTATTTAATGAACGGACTCATGAATGTGCAAACATGCCTTGACTTTGAGCAAACTTTTTGCGACTGGAAGGAGGTGGGTGTCAGGGGAAACTTTTTCCTCCACCAGAAAACTTGGTGATGCTAATTGGGATTCAGATGATGTTAAACTGCGAGGCTTGGGGGAGGCAGCCATGAAGTCAGCGCCTTCGTGTTTAAAGTGAGCTACAATCCCACACCTATGTTCATTGCAGCACTGTTCACAATAGCAAAAAGATGGAAACAACCTAGGTGCCCATCAACGGACCAATGGATAAACAAATTATGGTATATCCACACAATGGAGTACTACGCAATGATAAAGAACAACGATGAAGCCGTGAAACATCTTATAACATGGAGAAAGCGGGAGGTCATTATGCTGAGTGAATTTAGTCAGTCACAGAAGGACAAATATTGTATAAGACCACTATTATAAGAACTCAAGAAAAGGTTTAAACACAGAGGAAAACATTCTTTGATGGTTACGAGGATGGGGAGGGAGGGTGAGGGTTATTTACTAACTAGATAGTAGATAAGAATTATCTTAGGTGAAGGGAAGGACAGCACAACTGGACTAAACCAAAGCTAGAAGTTTCCTAAATACAATCAAACACTTTGATGGACAGAGTAACAGGGGTAGGGGTCTGGGGACCATGCTTTCAGGGGACATCTAGGTCAACTGGCATAACAAAGCTTATTAAGAAAATGTTCTGCATCCCACTTTGGTGAGTGGTGTCTGGGGTCTTAAAAGTTTGCAAGTGGCCATCTAAGATGCATTAATTGGTCCCAACCACCTGGAGTAAAGGAGAATGAAGAACACCAAAGACACAAGGAAAGTATTAGCCCAAGAGACAGAAAGGGCCACATAAACCAGAGACTTCATCAGTCTGAGACCAGAAGAACTAGATGGTGCCCAGCTACCACCAATGACCACCTTGACAGGGAACACAACAGAGAGTCCCTGATGGAGCAGGAGAAAGGTGGGGTGCAGAACTCAAATTACAGCAAGAAGACCAGACTTAATGGTCTGACTGAGACTGGAGGAACCCTGGAAAGCATGGCCCCTGGAGTCTCTATCAGCCCAGAACTAAAACAATTTCTGAGGCCAACTCTTCAGGCAGGGATTGGACTGGACTGTGGGATGTAAAGTGATACTCATGATAAAGTGATGCTCAAGTAGATGTAAGAGACTAAATGGGCAGCTTCTTTCGGGAGGTGAGATGGGAAGGGCAGAGGGGGTTAGGAGCTGGTTGAATGGACATGGGGAATCAGGGGGTGGAAAGGAGGAGTGTGCTGTCACAGTATGGAGAGAGCAATTAGAGTCACATAACAATGTATGTATAAATTTTTGTATGGGAAAAAATTTTTTAAAATTAAAAAAAACAGAAAAGCTAAGGGCAGAAAAAAAAAATCCACACAAAAGGTGAATTGTATGGTATGTAATTTTTATCTCAATAAAGCTATTAAAAAGAAATAAAGTGAGCGACAATTCTCCAGACAATGGGGACCAGGCACTTCTCTCCAGCACCCCAAAAACCCAAACCAAATCTGTTGCTGTCAAGTCGATTCTGACTCATAGTGACCCTATAGGACAGAGCAGAACTGCCCCATAGGGTTTCTAAGGAGTGGCTGGTGGATTCGGAACTGCCAACCTTTTGGTTAGCAGCCTGAGCTCTTAACCACTGTACCAACAGGGAAAGTGGGTTGGCCCTATTTAATCCTGCAAAATGGCTTTCCTTCTTGCCTTCTGAGCCTAATTATGTCCCAGGGCTAATCAATACCAGGGGTGAGCGGGCCAGGCTCCTGAGGTGGAAACCCCTGCTCTTGGTGCTGTGAGGACAAACGGACACACGCCCTTCCCTCCCCAGTTCTATCAGAAGATGACCAGGGATGAACAAGATGCAGGTGGGAGGTGGCCTCCCTCTACTGCAATGGAGAAGCAAGCTCTAATAGCTAGTGCAGCTTTTAAGAGGCTAGTGGACATGACCACCATCCGTCAGTGTCGTGCTGTGGTGGCTTGCATGTTGCTGTGATGCTGGAAGCTGAGCCACTGGAATTTCAAATATCAGCAGGGTCACTCATGGTAGACAGGTTTCACTGGAGCTTCCAGACTAGGAAGAAAGGCCTGGCAATCTACTTCTGAAAATTAGCCAGTGAAAACTCTATGGATCACAACAGAACATTGTCTGATATAGTGCTAGAAGATGAGCCCCCTAGGTTGGAAGACAACAATGGACTCAAGCATGCAGAGAAGGACATCGTGCTTGGTAAAGTAGAGGGTCAGTGAAAAAGATGAAGACCATCACTGAGATGGATTGACACAGTGTCTGCAACAATGAGCTCAAGCATAAGGAGGATTGTGAGGATGGCACAGGACCAGGCAGTGTTTTGTTCTGTTGTACATAGCATCTCTATGAGTCAGAACCGACTCGACAGCACCTAACAACAACGTGCGGCAATAGTGAGGATGGCTGTGATGCTTAAGGTTGAGTGTCAGCTTGGCTGATGTAGTTTGGCAGTTGTATAATAATGTGATCACCTCCATGATGGTATATGCTGTGAGTAGCCAATCAGTTGAAAGCAAGTTTCCATGGGGGTGTGGCCTGTATCCAACATAGGTAGACTTTCAGGCAAGGATCGTGGACTTTTTCTTGCTCTGGATCCTGCAGCTGGCTCCTGTTCATCTAACCTCCTATTCTTGGGACTTGAGCTAGCAGCTTACCTGTAGTCTTGTCTGCTGATCTTGGGATTCGTTGGTCTTCACAGCCTGTGAGCAAGAGCCCTGCTGTCTGACCTGCTTATCTTGGGTTTGCCAGCCCCTGTGGCTACGTGAGTCAGGAGAAGCCTCCAGCCTGACCCACGGACTTGGGATGTTCCAGCTTCTACAACTGTGTGAGCCATTTTCTTGATATTAATCTCTCTCTGTATATATATTTATACACTTTACTGGTTTTGCTTCTCTAAAGAACCCAGCCTAAGACAATGGCGCAGGACCAGGCAGAGTTTTGTTCTGTTGTACTTGGCGTTGCCATGAGTCAGAGTTGACTTGACCACAACTAACAACAACAAATTGGGCATGAGGTACAATAATGATGCAGTGGTGAGTGCACTATCCTTCCTAAGAAGGAAAAACGGTCTTTCCACTACACTGATTAAAATAAACTCAAGTTCAAGAGAAGGAACCATCCCCTACCTGTGATAAGAAGCCCAGCCTTGTCTGTGACCACCTGCTCCACGGGTAAACATGCCAGATCCTCCTGATGTGGGACTGTGACAGCAAACTCCTGGATCACAGGGTTAGCAGAGGCCACCCCCGGGAGAGGAAGCCTGGGAGGGCCAGGCAGCTGGGTCCCGGGTGGGTGAGAAAGTCCTGCCAGCAGGCCCACCAGGAAGGGTAGAATCGTGGGGGCCAGCGACGGGGCCGCAGGCCCTGAGATCACCTAGTCCACAGGGTCCCCCAGGAATGTAGGTGTCTTGGGGATACTGTTAGAAACCTCCCTCCCCAGGGCCCATCCTAGACCCATGGGCCAGACTGCAGGGGCTCCCAGGACAGCTCCCCAGGGGCCCTGCCCAGGACGCAACCTCTGTAACCGCTTGTACCCTTTCCTGCAGGAGCCTCCGGAAAGTGGTGCCAGGTGGGGACTGGAGAAAACAGGTCAATTCAGTTCAGGACACGGCAACGTATTTTGAGCACCTGCAGTAGGCCAGGCCCTGGGAGGGGACAGAACCCTCCACAGCTGTGGTTGGACCGTCTTCACCACAGGGTGGATGGGAGAGCCCCCAGGGTGGGAGAGGGCTTCTCCCTTCAGTTCGGGGTCAGTGTCCTGATTCCTGGGCCCGGGCAGGACTCAACACAGACAGAAGCTTCCAGACTTGGTCTTATCAGGTGCTGCTCTGAGGACGGCTGAGAGAGCTGATCTTCCTGCCCCCTGGTGCCCAGCACAGAGCTCAGCCCCAGTTTGCTGAGCGGCTCTGTTGAACCGGCCCGAGTTGCCTGTCTTTCCACAGCTATTTGCCCGTATCGGGCAAACGAATCAAGTCCTAATGGGGGACACCCAGGCAGGATTGAAGCACGGGGCAGCCGGTACCAGTCCCAGCTCTGCCCATTCCTCACTCCGTGCGTGACCTCGAGGCGACCTCTGAGCCTCACTTTGCCCAAGTCTGGCCTGAGAGGGCAGAATTAGCTGTGCTCAGCTGAAGCTTTAAAAAGCCTCTGGACCCAGGCAATTTTGCCTCTTCCAGGCCCCTCGGGGGTTCATTTGCATTCTTGGAATAAAAATGTTGACTGTACTTCATGCTTAGCCGCACATTTAAATGCTTATGCGAGGTTTATTTTGGAGAAGGAGCTCTCCGGAATGGGAATGCTGGCCGGGTGGCCTTGCACCTCCCGGGGGACAGGTAATCAGCCCCCCGCTGGGGCCGGAGCCGCTGGCCTGGGGGAGGAGGGACATTCAGTCCAATGAGAGCCTCGCCCCAGGGGCTGTCGAGAGGCTGTTGGGAAATGTCTCATTTTTTTATGTAAATAAATCATTTCCAGAATTGCTCTGATCACGGCAGGCTGTCCCTAAAACGTTTTAAGTGGGTCCTTTGCCACTGTAAACTTTGTTAAGCATTATTATCAAGTTTGGTTCTGTTTTCTCTAATGATTTCACAGAATCACTGGCTCCTGGGGCTAGAGGGAGCTTACAAGGCTTCTCTTGTTCTGCCCTGGACCCTGCTTGCATACCTCTGGGGATGGACAGCTCACTACCTCCAGGCCGCCCACCACCTCTAGGCCGCCCATCCCATGAGTAGACAGCACAGGTGGCTGGACGGGGCTTTCAAGTGGGCTGGAATCAGAATTCTTCCCGTAGCTGTGGTAGCTGCTCTCTGGAGCCACACTCCGCTCTGGCCTCAGAGAATAAGCTCACATCCTCTTCCCCCGGCCACCCTCCGTGTGGTGGACCAGGACTCTGATCTCCTTCATCACCTGGCCCTGGTCCCTCTCCACCCTCTTCTGCTCACCCCGGCACCTCACTACTGTGCTCCAAGCCCATTGGCCCCCCTGCTCTCAGATACACCCAGCACCACCCCATCTCGGGGCTTGGCACTCGCTGTTCCCTCTGCCAGGATGCTTTTTCTAGGTGTCCTTTCCAAGGATCTTAGCTCAACTGTCACATCAGAGAAGCCCTCCCTGGCCATCCTAGTAAAGTAGCCCCCAACCCCGTCACTGTTTGTCCCCTGTGTCATTTCTTCTGGAGCATGTAACGCTATTTGATAATAATATAATGGAATATAGTATAATATAGCTTATGAGAAACCGTTTTAATTCTCTTGGAACCCAGATTTCTGGGTCCTTGGAGTTGGGGTGACCCACCCAGGCCATTTGTCCTTAGGTGTCCTTTTGAACCTTGAGCCTTGAAGGAACTGGTTTTCCTGAAGTCACCTTCAGGTCAAACTATAGCCTAGTAAGTAGCTTAGCAGAGACTGTTTTTCCTTAGGCATTGGGCTGTTTTGGAGAATTATCTAGGCGCAGTCAGCTGTGGGAGCCCTGGTGGCACAGTGATTAAGAGCTTGGCTGCTAACCAAAAGGTCAACAGTTGGAATCCACCAGGCGTTCACTGGAAACCCTATGGGGCAGTTCTACTCTGTCCTATAGGGTCGCTATGAGTCGGAATCGACTCTATGGCAACGGATTTGGTTTTTGGTTTAACCAGTTTTGAGAAGCAGGAACTCCAGGGTCTGGCTGGAAGCTGTGTTTTAGGATATATGCCATGTCCTTAATGATTCTGCTTTTACAGCTGACTGACCCTGAAGCTCTGCACTGCTCTGGCTCTTTCTCCTGAGAAACCAGCATGGAAGGAATTTACAATGACCTTCAGGAGACCACCCTACCTGGACCCTGCCTATATAACCTGCTCTCACTGTCCCCGCCTCAGAGCGCCTTCCAGATACTTTCGGGTTGTCACTGCCCGATTCAGATCATATCTACCCACATAAGTATATTCTGATACACTAATTTCTGGTGTTTCTCTGCACACTGAGATTTTTAACACTTTGCATAGCATAACATAACCTGTTGTTGTTCGCTGCTATGGAGTTGGCCTCCAACTCCTGGCAACCCCATGCACAGCAGAAGGAAACGCTGCCTGGTCCTGCACCTTGCCCATGATTGGTTGGACCCTTGTGATCCATAGGGTTTTCACTGGCTGATTTTCAGAAGTAGACCATCAGGCATTTCTTCCTAGTCCGTCTTAGTCTCGAAGCACTGCTGACATCTGTTCAGCATCATAGCAACGTGCAAGCCTCCACTGACAGATGGGTGGCGGCTGCACATGCGGTGCATTGGCCGGGAATCGAACCTGGGTCTCCTGCATGGAAGGCAAGAATTCTACTACTGCATGACCAGTGCCCACAATATAATATAATATTTACTTATTTACGTGTTGCTGTCTGTCTTTCCAATTAGAATGGAAGCCCCACCAGGATGGGGTCGGTCTTGTTCCTGCTGAAATCCCAGGTCTGGCATACAGTGGGTGCTCAATAAGTGCTCGTTCTAGGAATGAGGCTCTCATGTCCTAACAGCCTGCGCACTGCTGATTCCTGGTGGCCGCTCACCAGATGTGAATTCACGTCCCTCACGTCCGCAGCCTTCTCTCTGACCGTGCTCCCTTTTGTCCACATAATAGCTTCCAAACTCAGCAGTATAAACTGTCTCCCAAACAGAATCTTACCTGGTTGACTATGCAAAGGCAGTCAGCTGTGTGGATCATAACAAATTATGGTAACATTACGAAGAATGGGAGTTCCAGAACACTTAAATGTGCTCATAAGGAACCTGTACATAGACCAAGAGGCAGTCGTTTGAACAGAACAAGGGGATACTGCGTGGTTTAAAATCAGGAAAGATGTGTGTCAAGGTTGTAATCTTTCAGCATATTTATTCAATCTGTATGCTGAGCAAATAATCTGAGAAGCTGGACTATATGAAGAAGAATGCAGCTTCAGATTTGGAGGAAGGCTCGTTAACAACCTGTGATACTCAGATGATGCAACCTTGCTTGCTGCAAGTGAAAAGGACTTGAAGGACGTACAGATGAAGATCAAAGACCACAGCCTTCAGTATGGATAACACCTCAACATAAAGAAAACAAAAATCCTCACAACAGGACCGATAAACAACATCATGATAAATAGAGAAAAGATTGAAGTTGTCAAGGATTTCATTTTACTTGGAACCACAATCAATGCCCATGGAAATAGCAGTCAAGAAATCAAACATGTATTGCATTGGGCAAATCTACTGCAAAATACCTCTTTAAAGTGTTAAAAAGCAAAGATGTCACTTTAAGGACTAAGGTGCACCTGACCCAAGCCATGGTGTTTTCAATCGCCTCATATGCATGCTAAAGCTGGACAATGAATAAAGAAGACCGAAGAAGAATTGATGCCTTTGAATTATGGTGTTGGGGAAGAACACTGAATATACCATGGACGGCCAGAAGACTGAACAAGTCTGTCTCGGAAAAAGTACAGCTAGAATGTTCCTTAGGAATGAGGATGGTGAGCCTTCGTCTCATGTGCTTTGGACATGTTATCAGGAGGGACCGGTCCCTGGAGAAGGACATCATGCTTCATAAGGTAGAAGGTCAACAAAAAAGAGGAAGTCCCTCGATGAGACGGATTGACACAGTGGCTGCAACAATGGGCTCAAACACAGCAATGATTGTGAGGATGGCGCAGGACTGGGCAGTGTTTCATTCTGTTGTACACAAGGTCGCTATGAGTCAGAACTGACTTGACGGCACCTAACAACAATGACAACAATATATAGTCAACAAGATAAATAGGAAGTCTCTCAAGTTTATCTAGTTCTATTGAATTTGGGTGAGGAAGGCAGGTCCTCTTACCCCTCGGTACCCTGGCTCCCCGTGTGGTCCCTGAGCACCTGCAGAGACATCTGTTTTCTTCTTTTCCATACTCATGCACCCTTTGTCTGGTAACAACACCCTGATTTTCCTCTGGGAGATCTCCCTTGACAATTTTCAGACCAGGATTCCATCCGCCAGGCCTTGGTCACAGAAATGGGTACAAGAAGGACACATGACCCATGCTGGTCCAAAGAATCCAGCCTTGGAATTTTTCTAGAAACATTGAATAAGAACTCTGACATTTGGGCTGAGGTCTCTGGGCTGGTTTGGTGTAAGCTTAGATTTTCCAGGGTCCATAGGCGAGAACCTTACTGACAACAAAGACAAAAGAGGGGATGGTTAATCGAAGAGATGGAGAGAAGGCAAGCAAGTCCTAATGACATTGTTTGGGCTCCTGGATCTGGCTGTTCCTGAAACCCAAGCCAATACGTTTTCTTATTTTACTTCAGCCTGTTTGAGCTGGGCTTTCTCTCACGTATAACAGAAAGAATCCTGACCGCTGCATTAGGATCCATGGAACATGGTTGTCAAATCACTGCTACATATCATCCTAAAAGTCAGGCAAAATGCTTTTGATACTTTAATTTCTGCTGACTGGTTTTCATAGGTCATGATAATAATAACTATAACAACTTTCATTTCCTTATTTTTTTTTTAGCTTTCATTGAGTTTTCCGAAGAGCACCATGAACGAATAATTTTATTTCTATATTGTAGTTGAGAAAACTGAAGCCCAGTGAGATTGACGGACTTACCCAAAGTCACCTGCCTAATAAATGACGGAAATGTCTCTGCAAGAGTTTTTCAGGATCTGTGGCAAATACGACAGAAATGGCTTAATGTTTTAATTACGTAAAGGGCTTACATAAATTAGTTTAAAAAATAAATCTTCCAGTAGGTGAAGGAAGAAAGAACATGAATTGAGAGTTCACAAAAGAACCAATCCAGAAAAAGTGTTCAGGCTCACAAGTAATCCAAGAAATTCAAACCAAGACAAGAAGACTATTTTTATCATCTTAAAAGCATGCACAGATTAAAACAAACACTGAATGCTGGCCTAGATGCAGAAAAATCAACACTCTTCCATGATATTGATGGTAACACAAATTCATACAATCCTTTTGAAAAGTAATTCGGCAAAAATATGTTTAAAACAGGGGCTGGGAAATGTTTTCTGAAAAGGGCTGGATAGCAAATATTTTGGCTTATCGAATCATCTGGTCTCTGTTGCAACTACTCAATCTGCCACTGTAGCCTGAAAGGAGTCATGGACAATGTGTAAATGACTGGGCACAGCTGTGTTCCAGTAAAGTTTTATTTATAAAAACAGGTTCTGGGCTTGATTTGTCCCCTAGGCTATGATTTGCCAGCCCCTGGTTTAAACACACATTATTAAATTATTATTAAAATGGTGTTTAGAAAAACCGTGTACTTATACAGAGACATGCCTAGGATATAAAGTTAAGTAAAAAAAAGAGCAGATTACCCAGTTGTATATAATCATAAAGATCCCTGGATGGTGCAAACGGTTTGCACTCAGCTGTTAACCTAAAGACTGGCAGTTCAAGCCCACCCAGCAGAACCATGGAAGAAAAAGCCTGGCAATCTGCTTCCATAAAAATTATAGCCAAGAAAACCCTATGGAGCAGTTCTACTCTGTAACACGTCGGGTCACCATTAGTCTGGATAGACTTGACAGCAACTGGTGACAACAACAATATAATCACAACAATACAAAGAGAACCTATAGGCATAGACAAACATGAGAGAAAACAAATGTACCTACTCAGTTATTGTTTCGTTAAAAAACGACCCCAGTAGCTGAAAACAAATCACTTATTGGCTGGACTGTTCTCCTGATCTGGGCTGAGCATCACTGGTTTCCAAGCCCTGGTGGCACAGCGGTTAAGCACGCACCTGCTAACCAAAAGATCAGGAGTTTGAAGCCACCAGCTGCTCCTTGGAAACCCTACGAGGCAGTTCTACTCTGTCCTATAGGGTCACTATGAGTCGGAATCAACTCAATGGCAACGGGTTTGGTTTGGTTCATTGGTTTTGGCTGAGGTTGACTGGTCTAAAACAGCCCTAGCTGGATGGTTTGTCCCTGTTGCGCGTGCTCACTCGTCCTCCAGCAGGCCGACCTGGGAACACACACCTGTCGGTTGTGATGTGGACGAGAGGGAGCAGAAACGCCCAATATCTCTTGAGGCCCAGGCTCAGAACTGACATTATGTCACTTCTGCCACATTCTGTTGGCCAAAGCAAGTCACATGGCCAGTCCAGATACCAAGAAAAGGGAAGTAACCTGTACTTCCGGATAGGAAGAGCTGCAAAGTCACATTGCAGAGTGTGGATGCAGGGAATGGTGGAGAACTGGGACCACTGCAGTCAACCTACGAATGGCAAGCCAAACCCTAGAATGTCACCTCCACGGACGCAGGGACTGGGTCTGTGGTATTCAGTCATTGACCTGATGCACCGTCAGAGAGCTAGCTCTCAGCTAGACAGTACATTCCCACATTTCCAGCTACTTTGTGCTTATACCATTCACTTATGACATCTGCCTCTTTCTCACTTAATTTGTGTTTGTCTTATAGTATTACAAAACTGAGGGCCCTTTGAAATTCAGATCCTATCTATGCAGATTCTGCGACCACCAGGGTTTTCAACTAAGGCTTTCACCCAGGAGAGAGACTCCAGCTTCAGCCCTATGCAGTCTGGTCAAGGCCACAGTCACCACCAGGACAACTACCGCAACAATTCCAACAGCTGTCACAACAACGACCACAACAAATGCAACACTCTAACAACCACAGATACTACCCCAACTCCACAACCATGGTGACAACCACAACTCCAACAACAATAGCCACTCCAATAACCACCCAAACTCCAACAACCACAAATACAATCCCAACAACAACCTTAACACCAACACCGACAGCAGCTGGCATTTGTGGATCACATTTTATGGGTCATTCCCTGTACCAAGTGCTTGTCATACATTAGCTCATTCAATCTTCACAGCAGCCCTAGCATGGAGATATAAACGCACCCTTTTTGTCAATGAAAACACTAAGGCTCAGAGAAGCAAACTGACTTGCCTAAGGTGAACATGGATCCCTGGTGGCACAATGGTTAAGAGCTCGGCTGCTAACCAAAAGGTTGGCAGTTTGAATCCACCAGCTGCTCCTTGGAAACCCTATGGGGCAATTCTACTCTATCCTATAGGGTCACTATGAGTCCGAATTAACTTGACTGCAGCAGATTAAGGTCAACGTAATGAGCTCTGATAGCACAGTGGTTAAGCACTTGCTTGCTAACTGAAAGGTCAGCAGTTTAAATCCACCAGCTGTCCCTTGGAGGGAGAAAGATGTGCCAGTCTGCTTCTGTAAAGATTACAGCCTTGGAAACTCTATGCAGTTCTACTGTCATAAGGGTCACTATGTGTCGGAATTGACTCGATGGCAATGGGTTTGGATTCTTTTTGGTTAAGATCAACATAATTAATATCCATATTTCATTGATTCTAACACTTATCTTTTATCATCTTTCAGAAAGGGGTGTATCATACAGTCAACGCAGACTGGTGACAGTCACGATCTAGTTGTCATTGCCCACACATGCACAACAAAACTTGCAAAATGTGGGTAAAGGCTTAGAAAAAATCCCAAAGGCAACATGGAGCACTTGTTGCGTCCCCAACATCCTTGATGGTCTCACACCAATACCATGTGGGCAAACATGGATGCTTCTGAGACAAAACATAGTTCAGAAGAGTCAGGCTCTGAATGTGAAGAAGTTTTAGGAACACTGTCATCAATTTATTTTGCTTATATTTTTCTTTTATGTATGCACAAGAATGATACATAATGAAAAAGAAACTAGATTTAAACAAGACTGAAACTGCTCTTTCAATAAACACAAAATAAAATTTCAAACTGATAAGAAAGCATTGTGCCATCATTTCTTTGGCGAGGGTTTACTCTCTGGTAGTGTGAGATAAAATAATGCTGCATCTTAAAATTGACGTCCCTTAAATGCTATAAAGTACAGTAAATGGTTGCATCAGGCAGATCCTGGGAGAAATCCTACGGCATACTCTTAGAGGTCACGGGTTTAAGAAAGGGATAATTTCCAAAGTGTAAGCAAAGCTAAAGGAAATCAACAAGGGATGGTGCAGTGCCTTGGGGCTGGCAACAGCTGGGAGCTGTTAACCACCTCTCAGCTTGCAGGGCGAAGGAGGGAGTTACCAAAACCTGGGGAAAGGCTGCAGGACAGGAGCTGCCATCTTTGGATGGTACACTCGTTTCCTGTGGCTGCCATAAAAGTACCACAAACTGAGTGGCTTAAAACAACAGAAATGTATCGTTTCCCAGTTCTGGAGGCTAGAGGTCTGAAATCAAGGCATCAGCAGGGCCATGCTGTCTCTGAATGTTCTAGGGGAAGATCCTCCTTTGCCTCTTCCTGTCTTCTGGTGGCTCCTGGCAAACCTTGGTGTTTCCTTGGCTTGTGAATGCATCACTCCACTCTCTGCCTCTGTCTTCCCATGGCGGTCTGCACTCTCTCTCCCTTGTCTCTGTATCTCTTTTTACGAGGACACCATTCATACTGGATTATGACCTCATGTTAACTATTAGCATCTTCAAAAACCCTAATTCCAAACAAGGTCATATGCACAGGTAGCCGGGGTTAGGACTCCAACATACGTTTATGGGGGACACAATTAAACCCACAACAGGGAAAGAGTAGGGGAGTAAGTACCCCAGCCTCACTCTCCTCATACTCTCTGATCATGTGTCCACACCCACCATTGCTGGAACCCTCTGAGAAGCCAGAGGGTGAGGAGTCATTGAGGGTAGTCCACAGAGTTCGCCCTCTAGTGTGAAAGGTGGAGGACGGGTCTGGAGGGCAAAGAGAAAACACTAAGTATAGAGCTTGTATTCCAATGCGCTTCCCCCAACTCCACCATGTGCTTTTGACCACAGTGCTACAAAGTGATGGCCCGTGTGCAAAGACAGCTGGCAAGGTGGACGGGGGAAGCCTTGGACTCCATCACTGAGGAGGGCCAATCCTTCTCCTCCTCCCCTGTCTGTGGGCTGTGGCCGCTCCACTCTGACAGTGCCCACCCACCCCCCTGATTTACAATGTGGAACTCTGTGGGGAAAAATGAGCCATCAGTGATGTTGACATCACTGATGACACAGACATCAGCTCACACGTGTGGTGATGGATGGCAGAAACCCGGACCACGGTGTTTATAGCTTAGAAGGGCGAGTTGTGCATAGTTCAGACTTGGCCCAGATGCTTGCTTTCTCCTTTGGCTTGCTGGGCACTGTCTCTTCTGATTTAGAGCTCAGGATCTGCCAACTTGATTTCTGCAGTCACTTCTTTGCTTGCCAAATCCATAGCAGATTAGGGATCACAGGATGGGTATGTGTCAGAATGGGGTCACCACTCCAGGCCCTCCTCTCACTGTGCAGACAAGGAAACTGAGGTCCAGAAAGAGGAGGGGCTGGCCCCAGCTACCACACACAGGGTGGAACACAGAACCTGGGCGTCACCATCTATTCACAGGTACCAGGCACTTAGTCTCTAGCTGGAGGATCTTGGACAGGTTACCTAGTCTGCCTGTCCTCAACTTGTTTTTTTCGTTTGTTTGTTTTTTATGGTGATGAAATATATATAATAGAAAATTTGCCATTTCAACCATATTAAATGTGGAGGCCCACAAGGAGTCTCGGTTCCCAGGGCTGGATGGAGAGGGTCTGGGAGGGCCACTGCAGCCTCTCGGGGATGGAGTCTGTCAGGACACTGGTTGTGACCACTGTGCCAGCTGTGGGTCAGCCACTGCAAGTTCCATGAGACCAAGGATTTTGGCAGTGGGAACAGGGAAGCTGGGCAAGGCCTCAGGGACCCTCTTGTCCCAGCCACTTCATAGAGAAAGAGACAGAGGCCCAGTGTTATGGATAGAATTGTGTCACCAAAATTTCTGTTGAAGTCCTAACCCTGGTACTTGTGAACATGACCTTGTCAGGAAATAGGGTCTTTGAAGGTGTTATTAATTAAGTTAACATGAGGTCATACTGGAATGTGGCGAGGGGGTGGCCCTAATCCAATCTGAGTGATGTCCAGTAAAAGAGGAGAAGGGACACAGAGACACACAGAGGGACGGACAACAGAGGACAACAGAGCCATGCTGCAGCTGAAGCCAAGGAATGCCTGGGGCTCCCAGAAGCTTAGAGAGACAAGGAAGGATCTTCACTGTTACGGATTGAGTTGTGTCCCCCCAAATGTGTGTTAACATGGCTAGGACACTATTCCTAGTATTGTATGATTGTCCACCATTTTGTGATCTGATGCGATTTTCCTACGTGTTGTAAATCCTGTCTCTATGATTTTATTGAGATGCTATTAGTGGCAGTTATGTTGGTGAGGCAGGACTCAGTCTACAAGATTAGGTTGTGTCTTAAGCCAACCTCTTCTGGGATATAAAAGAGAGAACCAAGCAGAGACACAAGGGGACCTCATACCACCAAGAAAGTAGCACTGGGAGCAGAGCAAGTCCTTTGGACCCAAGTTTCCAGCTCTGAGAAGCTCCTAGTCCAGGGGAAGATTGATGACAAGGACTTTCCTCCAGAGCAGACAGAGAGAGAAAGCATTTCCCTGGAGCTGACGCCCTCAATTTGGACTTGTAGTCTACTAGACTGTGAGAGAATAAACTCTTTGTTAAAGCCATCCTCTTGTGGTATTTCTGTTACAGCACCACTAGAAAACTAAGACATTCACCTAGAGCCTTTGAAGAGAATGTGGTCCTGCTGCTATCCTGATTTCAGACTCCTGGACTCCACGTTGTGAGACAGTGTATTTCTGTACCACCAACTTTGCGGTACTTTGTTATGGCAGCCCTGCTGTTGTTGTTAGGTGCCAGTGAGTCACTTCTGACTCATAGCGACCCATGTACAACAGAACAAAGTGCTGTCTGGTCCTGCTCCATCCTCACAATCGTTGCCATGTTTGAGCCTATTGTTGCAGCCACCTCATTGAAGGTCTTCCTCTCTTTTGCTGACCCTCCACTTTTCCAAGAATGATGTCCTTCTCCAGGGACTGGTCCCTCCTGATAACATGTCCAAAGTACATGAGACCAAGTCTCGTCATCCTCGCTTCTAGGGAGCGTTCTGGCTATACTTCTTCCAAGACAGATTTTGTTCTTCTGGCAGTCCATGGTATATTCAGTATTCTTCGCCAACACCGTAATTCAAAGGCATCAGTTCTTTTTTGGTCTTCCTTATTCATTGTCCAGCTTTTGCATGCAAATGAGGTGACTGAAAATACCATGGCTTGGGTCAGGCGCACCTTAGTCCTCAAAGTGACATTTTTGCTTTTTAACACTTCAAAGAGGTCTTTTGCAGTAAATTTGCCCAATGCAATACATTGATTTCTTGACTGCTGCTTCCATGGGCATTGATTGTGGATCCAAGTAAAATGAAATCCCTGACAACTTCAATCTTTTCTCTGTTTATCATGATGTTGTTTATTGGTCCAGTTGTGAGAATTTTTGTTTTCTTTATGTTGAATAATACAACATTATTATTCAACATTATTATTCTTTATGTTGAATAATAACCCATACTGAAGGCTGTGGTCTTTGATCTTCATCAGTAAGTGCTTCAAGTCTTCACTTTCAGCAAGCAAGGTTGTGTCATCTGCATAATACAGATTGTTAATGAGTCTTCCACCAATCCTGATGCCCCGTTCTTCTTCATATAGTCCAGCTTCTCAGATTATTGGTGGCCCTAGGACACTAATATACATGTTGCCATGTAACACAGCAAGTCAGGCTAGAACTCAAGTCTCCTGATTCAAGGCTCTTCTCATTCTCTCCAAGAGCTCCAGGTAGGAGGCACTCCAGGTGTGGAGGGGTGACCAGAAGCTCAGTGACTAGCAGCATGTCCATGGAAGGGCCAGGCTGCTCTCCACAGAGTGGCTGCTTTTCATAGATAGCTCTTTGAGTAATCGAAAGGAATGGCAGTGCCTGGAGCGGTGCAGTACAAGGCCTGTGGAACTGTATGCAGCAGCCCTGGCTGGAACACACGCGCAATAGAGTCTGCTGGTAGTGTCAAGGGCACATTTAGATGTGGCCCATGTGTAGTGTAGATATTCCCATTGTTCTTGTTAGCTGGTGTTTTCCTTAAGGAATGGGGATATACCACTCCTGAAGATCCATGCCAGGGGAGTCTTCTGAGGCCACCTGTTGTGGTTGTTGTTAGGTGTTGTCGAATCGGTTCCAACTCTTAGCGACCCTGTGTACAACAGAATGAAACACTGCCTGGCCCTGCGCCATCCTCACAATCTTTGCTATGCTTGAGCCAATTGTTGCAGCCACTGTGTCCATCCATCCCATTGAGCTTCTTCCTCTTTTTTGCCGACACTCTACTTTATCAAGCATGCTGTTCTTCTCCAGGGACTGGTCCCTCCTGATAACATGTTCAAAGTATGTGAGATGAAGTCTCATCATCCTTGCTTCTAGGGAGCATTCTGGCTGTACTTCTTCCAGCACAGACTTCTTCGTTCTTCTGGCAGTCCATGGTATACTCAATATTCTTCGCCAACATCATACGTAATTCAAAGACATCAATTCTTTAGTCTGCCTTATTCATTGTCCAGCTTTTACATGCATATGAGGCGACTGAAAATACCATGGCTTAGGTCAGGCACACCTTAGTCCTCAAAGTGACATCCTTGCTTTTCAACACTTTAAAGAGGTCCTTTGCAGCATATTTGCCTAACACAATATGTCGTTTGATTTCTTGATTGCTGCTTCCATGAGGCCACCTAATCTGCCCTTTTTACTGTATCAATAAGGAAAGAAAGGTTGAGAGAGGGGGTAGTGGTGGTTCTTAGTAGAATTCTCATCTTCCATTTGAGAGACCTGGTTCAATTCCCGGCCAATGCACCTCATGTGCAGCCACCACCTACCTTTCAATGGAGGCCTGTATATTGCTATGATGCTGAATAGGTTTCAGCAGAGCTTCTAGACTAAGACGGACTAGGAGAAAGGCCTGATGATCTACTTCTGAAAATCAGTCAATGAAAACCCCATGGATCACAACGGTCTTATCCGCAAATGATCATGGGGATAGTACAGGACTGGGCAGCATTTCCTTCCATCGTGCATGAGGTCGCCAGGAGTCGGGCTGACTCAACGGCACCAAGGCTGAGAGGATAGAAGGAATTGTCCACGGTCAGACAGTGAGTTGGTTTCAACCATTCTTCATTGCCTCTGCAGACCTCCCTGTGGCCCTGGAAGTTTCCTTGAGTCTGCCTGTGGTTTTCCACCCAAACCAGGGCCCACTCCATCATCCCTGAACTCCAGAACTGCCTCCTCCACACCCTCTCTTCTTCCACCCGTTCTACACAGCACTGCCGAGGGAAACTTTCTAAAACACTGCCATCCGCACGCATTTCCTGCTCCCGTGTCTCTAGTCCATTCTCCTACCTGCTGTTCCAGACTCCTCTTACTAAAGGGCCGCCCTGGAGCTCCGACCACTACCTCAAGCCCTCCCGCTCTCGGTGGGAGGAGCCACATCCTTCAGCCATCTTCACTGGCCTCTCTCCCCTCCCCTCCCACTCCCCCTGCCCTCCTGGCCAATCCTGCCATCCTGCAGTGAGCCTGCGTCTCACAGCCCCTCCCTCCTCAACGGCTCAGGCTCCGGCTCTGCCTCCCACCCCTGCGGCCCCTGGCTTCTCCCGGGTTACAGCAACGGCCACTATTTGGCCTCTGATGTGAATTGTGTCCCCCCAAAACATGTTTTGGAATCCTAACCTCTATACCTGTGGATGTAATCCCATTTGGGAATAGCGTTTTCTTTGTTATGTTAATGAGGCCATATCAGGGTAGGATGTGCGTTACTTAACGACTAAGAGCAGATCAGACACAGAGCAAGCAAGCACAAATGGGAAGATAGATGCCACGCGAAGATCCCCAAAGCGCCGAAGAACACCTGAGCTACAGAAGCTGAGACAAGCATTTTCCCCAGAATTGACAAAAAGCCAGCGTCCTGAATTTGGAGTCCTAGCCTCCTGAACTGTGAGATAATACATTTCTGGTATTTCTGTTACAGCAGCACTAGATAACTAAGACAGTCTCCTTGTCCCCAATCCTTGTCCTCACGAAGCTTAAAAGTCTTCAAGAACTCTCATGGATTTCTTTGTGAAATCAGAATGCTTGGTGTGGCTTCTGGGCCCTTCCAGGCCAGCCTGCTGAACCCCCCCACATCATCACCCACCACCCACTCCTCTCCAGCCAGGTCCAATATGTGTGGTTGCCACCAGATGTCTGCTGGCCGCTGTCCCTGTGCACACACTGCTCTCCCTGCATTGCTCCTTCTTCACCCACTAACTTCCCTTCACCCTGAACACTCAGCGCAAATGTCCCCTCGTCCAAAAGTCATTCCTTGAACCCCCAGTGGGATTTTAATGGCCTCAGCCCTCTCCACTGTGCCAGGGTAGTGACAGGGGATCCATGCCCATGGGTTGGACTCAGTTGTCTTTGTGGTTGCTCTCACTTCACCCCGGATCATTCCGGAAAGGCCGTCAGTGTGCAAGTGACAGTGATGTTTGGATAGGAATCAAGGGAGGTCTGCTTTCGTTTGTGAGTAAATCACCAGCCGGCGCCAGGCAGTCGCTGGGAACAGTT
Organism: Trichechus manatus latirostris; assembly: GCF_000243295.1. Taxonomy (NCBI): domain Eukaryota; kingdom Metazoa; phylum Chordata; class Mammalia; order Sirenia; family Trichechidae; genus Trichechus; species Trichechus manatus. The sequence continues at coordinate 6,457,503 of NW_004443981.1, forward strand.
GCCTTGCATATGCCTAACAGCAGATTATACCACAGGCGTGTGCCGCAGCCCCAGATGAGGACACTCCGTGTCACCACTTTCCACACCGGGCTGTGACTGCTTACACGTCCACTCCCGCCTGACTGTGAGGCCCTGGTGCTTCAAGGTGATGTCTGTGTGTCCCTCTCAGAGGAGGCAGCGGGGGTGGGAGTGGGAGAGCACTGGCTGGGTCAGGCTCGGTGTCGAGTCCCAGGTGGCTGAGACATTTTCCCCTCGTGAATATTCTTGTGTGGAGATGACAGACACAGCCACGTCCTCTTGCCTTCCTCAGAGGCCTCACCTGTGGATTTGCCGGCTGCCCTGCTCAGCTGTGCATTCCAAACCCGGCTGAGCACCAAAGCACGCATAGCGACTGGTCCCACTCTCGGCCTCCTGAACCCACCGCAGCAGGGGCGGGGCCCGCGGCTGGGTGCATTTACAAGTTTCCAGGGGATTCTGATCCAGGCCTGGCATTTGGGAACTCCTGCACCACAGTTCACACAGGGCTCCACACCCACTATCATCACAGTAACTCTGTAAGGCAGGTGGCTATTAGCGCCCTTATTCACAGGTGAGCGAAGGGAGACTCAGAGATAGGAGGTAACTTGCTCAAGGTTGCACAGCCAGGACATGTCCTCTCTGAAGAGGCCTTGTGCTCTTGCTCCAAATCCATTGCCAAACCCATTGCTGTCGAGTCAATTCTGACTCATAGTGACCCTATAGGACAAAGTAGAACTGCCCTATAGGGTTTCCAAGGAGCGGCTGGTGGATTTGAACTGCCGACCTTTTGGTTAGCGGCCGACTGCTTAACCATTGTGCCATCAGGGCTCCGCTCTTGCTCTGGCACCCCTGAAATTTTGAGATCTGAATATTCCTTGTTCAGCTGACTGAACCATCTCTGAGCCTCCATTCTTAAAGGCCCTAGAAGGGAAAGGATCCTGAGCTGTTTGGATCATGGGTCCACCTGGTGGCAGCCCTGAGAACTGCACGCAGGTACCCAGGCAGACACAGCAGGTCTGACCGGCACCAGCCCTAGGACCCCTTTCTGTGCTGGGACAAAAAGGCCACTCCATTTATTATAGTGAAAGGATGGCTCCACCAGAGGCACCAAGACCATTTGAGGGGTTCACTCTTTTTTATTCAGGTTTAGAATCAAGTGTTTTCAGAGTCAGGCCTGGCTTGGCTCCAGGCAAGCCTCTGGGCCTCAGTTTCTCTGCCTGCAATTAAGAGGCTAGATCAGGTCTCTGGGGACCCTCCTGGCTCTGAAAATCTCCTGCGTCATGATTAGGGACAGCTGATGACACTTTGATAAGATTAACGGGATTGTTTTTCAAGTCTGAGTTTCAGGATTTAGGAGCGCAGGTGCAGACATCTGGAGCTTGGAAACCTGTTTTGCCCACTTCATGGGCAGAGCGAGCTCGGTTCTCCTCAGCGGCGCTTGTGTTCACCAGGCATTTTTCAAAGATGTTCAAATTAAAGCGTAATTGAAAAATGAGCCTGTAGCTCCGGGCTGAGGGGTGGCAGGGCCAGGGCTGCTCACTTAATCAGCTCTGTGGTATTAATAACAGGCCAGCAGCCGCGGAGAAGAGAGCCCGTTCATTGCCACGCTGACAGTTCCCAGCCCACGGGCTTTTCTTCTTCATTTTTCACTGCAAACAAACGTCACTTGGGCATTTTTCCTCCATTCCAGTGAATTCCCGGGAGTGAAATAAACATATGAGCTGAAGACGGACTTTTTCTTCTTCTCTCTAAAAGGCTGGAGCAGGAAAGAAATGTACAGGGCTGTAACCTGGGAAGCAGGGATGGTTTATGCTCAAGATTCTCCCTGCCTGAGGGGCTGCCCACCCTGCAGAGCCTGCCCATTCCCATCCCGGAGGTGGAGAGAGTGCCGCTGGAGGCAGGAAGCCACCTCTTGCTCTCTCCTCTCTCTATTTCTCTCCCCCACTCTGACTCTCTCTCAAACACACGCTCTCCTCTCCCCTCCCTTCCCCCCTCCCCTCCTCCTTCTTCCCTTTTACCAAAAACATACAAAACAGTGAGGCCGTCATAGACATGAAGTCCCCTCCCCGCCCCCCAGCCCGGGAAAGGAAAGGCCAATGAGGCTGCTAGGGCCCTGCCTTCGCCCAAAATGCTGGCATCCAAAGGCATCTGACCTGGGTCTTTTCCTCCATTTTAATTTTGGGAGTCCATGGGTGGTGCAATCAGGTAGCAGCTAGGCTGCTGACTGATAGGTTGGCAGGTTCAGTCCACCCAGAGGTGCCTTGGAAGAAAGGCCTGGCGATTTACTTCCAAAAAATCAGTCATTGAAAACCCTGTGGAGCACAGTTCTACTTTGGCACCCTTGGGGTCACCATGCATCTGCAACCAAACATGTTGCTAAGGAAACACTTCCCACCCCAGGCCAGAGGGAGTCTGGGCTGTTGATGGCTGTCGTGGTGCAATGAGTTTCTCATATGGCCTTTCTAGCCCTAGTTTTGTAGTTCTCCCAGAGTGATTGGTTGGTTTACCATCCATAGCAGGGGCTTACAAGTGATCGGTTGACTTATGACCTACCATATGGTTGACCTTTACTGGAATTGGCTGAGAGGCCCCGCCCAGTCTGACGTTTACCTGGATTGGTTAGGGAGCCCACCTTGTAATCAGCAAAGGGTACATGGACTAGCCTATAAAAACCCTAGAACACCAGAGCCTCAGATGGGGCTTCCTGACTGAGGAGAGCTAGGAGAATACCTGCGGCTCTGACCAGGTAACCCTGTGATGCCGATGGAGGCAGTGGCTGCAGCGGTACCAGAAGAAGCAGAGACGGTGAGCAGCCCCAGACCCAGACAATGGCGGCGGAGTATAAAGGCTGAACCCTGGCTGAGAGGGACAACCAATTGCGGAGCCTGCCAAGTGACGACACTGAGTTCCCTGTTGGGAAGTTTTCTGAAGAGTGAGAATGAACATTGGTTTTTGGGAAGGGTGAGCGGGTCCCTGTGAGCCATGAGCGGGTCTTCTTTAAGACACTGAGGCCCAGTTCGGGGACCCCTCCTGAATCCTGCCCTTGACATATATTCATTTCTGTTTATATCCTTCTCAGTGATTAAAGTTGTTATTCCAGTTATGTTGTTTCCATGAGTTTTTTGTGACTGTTTCAATGAATTCTCAAACCCAATAGGGAAAGAGTGGCATGGGGGGAACGGCTGGTGTCAAAAAATGGTTGAGAAGTTTGAGAAAGGAGGTATATATATTTTTTTAAGGGTTTTTTTAAATTGTACTTTAGATGAAGGTTTACAGAACAAACTAGCTTCTCATTAAACAGTTAGGACACATATTGTTTTATGACATTGGTTAACAGCCCCATGACATGTCAACATTCTCCCTTCTCCACCTTAGGTTCCCTACTACCAGCTGTCCTGTCCCCGCCTGCCTTCTAGTCCTTGCCCCTGGGCTGGTGTGCCCCTTTAGTCTCATTTTGTTTTATGGGCCTGCCTCATCTTTGGCTGAAGGGTGAACCTCAGGAGTGACTTCAGTACTGAGCTAAAAGGGTGTCTGGGGGCCATACTCTTGGGGTTTCTCCAGCCTCTGTCAGGCCAGTAAGTCTGGTCTTTTTTTGTGAGTTAGAATTTTGCTCTACGTTTTTCTCCAGCTCTGTCTGGGACCCTCTATCGTGATCCCTGTCAGGGCAGTCAGTGGTGGTAGCCGGGCACCATCTAGTTGTGCTGGACTCAGTCTGGTGGAGGCTGTGGTAGTTGTGGTCCATTAGTCCTTTGGACTAATCTTTCCCTTGTGTCTTTCGTTTTCTTCAGTCTCCCTTGCTCCCGAAGGGGTGAGACCAGTGGAGTATCTTAGATGGCCACTTATAGGCTTTTAGGACCCCAGATGCTACTCACCAAGGTAGAATGTAGAACATTTTCTTTATAAACTATGTTATGTCAATTGAGTTAGATGTTCCCCAAGACCATGGTCCCACAGCCCTCAGCCCAGTAATTCAGTCCCTTAGGGAGTTTGGGTTTGTCTATGGAGCTTCCATGACCTTGCCTTGTACAAGTTGTGCTGGCTTCCCCAATATTGTGTACTGTCTTAGAAGGGGGGTGTATCTGATCTCCATCTCATACGAACCAGCTTGGTGCTGATACTTATAGTCAGCGTTATTGTTAGAGATGAGTTTCTAATCGTCACTTTTGTCTCCTGGAGTGGCAACCGCTCCATCTTCCTGAAATACTTAACAAACACATGTGGTCCCAAGGCAGGACTGGGCCAGCTTAACTTGGCTTCTCAAGAGGGCCTGAGATCCACAGGCGACTGAGGGTGGAGATGGCTTAAGGGCAGGACATGTGATCTTGTTAGAGCTGCTGTAGAAGGAGGCATTCTCAGGCTTCTGAGGGAAAGAAAGAAGGGAGTAGGCAATTATAGAAAAAGGAAACTATAGAATGAGGAAAACACCCAGCCCAGGGCTCTGAGGGCCCAGCTTGCCCCACCGGAGTCAACTTGAAGCCTGTTTTATTTCCCAACCTAACTCCTCCTGCCAGCTCCAGATCCTGCAGTTTGGAGAGCCTGAGGTGCCCTCTGCTGGCCGCTCTTGGTCCTGCACCTCAACAAGCTCAGAGCTGGGAGCTGAGACCTGCCTCTGCCCTTGTTCTGGCCTCCTCTCTGCCTGTTGCCCTTTGCCTCCCCTTGTGGGCCTTCCAATGCACCAGATGTTTATGCTTCCCCTCCTGGAATTTTCTCCACCAAATCTCTCCACGCTCCTCCTCCTTTTTACTACACCCCCGTCATTGCTAAGCGCCACCTCCTCCAGGAAGCCTGCCCTGACTTCACCCAGAGGCACTGACTGCATCTGCTTCCTGACCCCACTGTCCCTGTGAGGATACCCATCATGGCTTCTGCCATGTTGCTAGGTCCTTACTGTTCCTCTGTCTCTCCCTGCTGGAGACTGTGCAATCCCTAAGGGGTGAGGACTATGTCCCTTATGTCCTCAGCACCCGGTACAGAGCTGCATGGAGCAGGGGCCCACCTGGGAAGTGTTTGTGGGGAGGATGAATGAATTTGACATCCTACCTCAGAGGGTCCAAGCAGGACTATTCTGAGGTGGGTGCCCTGGAGCAAAACCCGCAGTACAGGGTCCTGCGGGACGATGGATCTCTTTTATATGATTGCCATAGTCTTGTGACTCCCACCAAATGATTGAGTGGACCTATGCAATTAAGGTGCTTGTGGTTCACCAAGGGGATTGGACCGCTTGATAGTAATGCAGGTAACGTGCATGGCACCCTTGTGGGGGTGGCACCATGCAAATAAGGTGTATGGAACCCTAACGAGGGAATTGGTCAGTTTTGCCATTCCGCTAAGCTTAAAATGAGCCATCCTAGAGGCGGAAAGGGGCGACGTCACTACCACCAAGGAAGAAGAGCTAGGAGTGGAGCGTGTCCTTTGGACCTGGGATCCCTGTGCTAAGAACCTCCTAGACCCAGGAGATGGAGAGAGAGAGATGTAACACCAGAGACAGTAAGAGACAACGAGAAGCAGAGACAGAGAAACGCCGGTAGCAGAGGCAGCAGAGGCAGCAGAACCAGCAGACTGGCAGGAAACGGCATGCTGGGCTTCCCAGCCCGTGGAGCAAGAAAGCTGACTACCTTCAGGCTTCCTGGCAGAGTGGGGTGCCTTCAGGCACTTGGTGAAGCTAGTATCATAGACCCATGGAGGGAGGGAACTGAGCATCTTCAGGCTGAGGCTTACTGGTGGAGTGGGGTAACTCTGGGCCCTTACTGAAGGAGCTAAAGAGCTTTGTAACACTTGCAGAGGCTGGGATGGCCCAAGAGGACTTGAGGGACTGAGGGGCAGAGAGGCCGAGGGCCAGGGAGAGGCCTGGCCTGCCTGTGGGCACGGCTGAGAAGCTGTTCTGACCAAAGGACCATATCCTGAGTAGTTCCTGATCCTGACTTGTAACCTGTTGTTTCCCTAATAAACCCCATAATCTTGAGTATTGGCTGTTAGTTCTGTGTGGCCATTGCAATGAATTATCAAACTCAGCAGAGAAGTAGCAAGTGAAAAGGTTGGAGAGAATGGATATATTTGACCTCTGCCTCATAGGAATCAGCTTTGGGCTGCTGTTGATGGTGATTCTCTTTCTCCCTCATGAAGTTAAAGGAGCTCAGACATGCCCACCACACCAGCATTTTTACAGGTCCCACACTTTTTTGGGATAAAAGCAACATACATAAATATATGGTCATTGAGAAAAATTTTTTAAATATAACAGTGTATAAGCTAAAAAGTGAAACCCCCTTCAACCATCCCCCATCCTACAAACTTGCCATTGATTTTTAAAATTATTATTATTACCAGTTACCATCACCTTGACTCCGACTCATGGTGGCCCCATCTGTGTCAGAGTAGAACTGTGCTCCATAGGGTTTTCAATGGCTGATTTTTCAGAAGTAGATTGCCAGGTCTTTCTTCCAAGGTGCTTCTGGCTGGACTCCAAACTCCAACCTTTTGGTTAGCAGCCGAGCACATTAACCATTTGCACCACCTAGGGACTTCCCATAGATCATACTGTCATTACTTTGGAACATATTCTTCCCAGTTTCCATCCAAGTATTCCCTTTTACTTGATTTTCCCTTTTCTCTTGTTGTGTTTAACATAAATGGGTCATACTATAGCCATAATTCTGTATTTTTTAAGGAAATAACCCATCACGGGTTCCTTCTAAGTCAGTGCCTGCAGGTCTCTGTCATTCTTTTTAATGGCTGCAAAGTGTTCCATACTATAGCCCTACTGCATTGCGTAAATTCTTGCTGTGTGTGTGTGTGTTTGCAGCTGCAAACATTTCTGCAAGCATCCTCGTGCCCACCTCTTTGCGCCCACGTGCACATACTTCTGTAGAATCGACTCTTAGAAGTGGAGTTGCTGAGTCTAAGGGCGTACGCATTGTATGGTTTAATAGCTTCTGTCAAAATATCCTCCAAAAAGCTGATATCAATTGATAACAATTTCTCCACATCTTTGGCAGCACTGGGTGTATTAGACTTTTTTTTTACTTTGCCGTATTTGATCATCTGAACCTGAAATCTGGTTAAAACAGATTTCAGAGAAGAGAGGTTTGGGAAGGGTGTGTGGCGTGTGTATGAGTCTCTAGCCTCTTGTGAAAGGAGCTGGCAGTGCGGCTTCCTTCTCCTTGGCAGGGAGGGTGGGGCCCTCCCCAAAGCCCCACTAAGCCCTCTGTCCCAGACCCAGAGCCTGGCCCCTCAGTAGATTCCCTAGAGACAGGGGGCCAGGGCCCCCAGAGAACCTTAAAGGGCTGATTTGCCTCCGGCAGCGTTTCCAGCCCTGGTGAAATGTCGGAGAATTTTTAAGGAAGCAGCTCTGTCCTGCTCTGAGAATCTTCTCGGTGAGGGAGGACTTGTGTTGGGTAGAACCAGAGAGTTACATCCTTGGCTATGGACATGGCCAAGAGAATATGAAGCAAAACATCATGTCCTAGAAGAACCAATGGTTATGGAGCATAAAAATGCCGTCTGAGAAGTTTTGAGGCATCTCTGGACGGTGCAAATGGTTAACGCACTCAGCGGCTAACTTCCAGTCCACCCAGAGGTGCCTCAGAAGAAAGGCCTGGAGATCTAAGTCTGAAAAATCAGCCATTGAAAATCCTATGGAGGACAGTTCTACTCTGACACATATGGGGTTGTCATGACTCAGAAGTGACTCAATAGCAACTAGCGAGAGATGTTTTGAGTGATCCCCTGGGCCCTCAGAGGTAGATGGCTGGAGCATCCTGGGACCTAACCTCTTATTCCACACCATCTCCCCTCAACCTCCACCTGGACCATAAGCATTCTGTTTGGACAATTAAACTTAGAAATAGCTTGTCATTTATGTATCTAGAAAAATCTGGAGAAAGGGGAACAGCACAATCCAACCTCCACACAGTGCCGGGTTCATCCCAGATCCAGAGGTCTTCCTGGCCTGTGCCCTCAGGGTGAAGGGGACAGAGGGGCCATGGTGCCTGGGATCAACTTCTCAGCCTTTAATCTTCTAGAAGTCCTGGATGGCATTCAGGGTTTGCTGGCTTGGTTGCCTTCCTGTGTTTATTCTAATAGGCCTTAGACAACGGCCTTAAAATGACCCATGGAACAGTCAAGGCAAGGGAGAGGGGAGGGCAGGCCTTGGCAGGGTCAGCCACTGAGTGGAGGGTAGCAGGGGCCCCACGGGGACTCTCATTATTGACCAGGAACCTGAGGGGTCTTGAAAACGCATGGGCAAGAAGGTCAGGCAGGGAATGCGTGCTGGAGAAAGAGAACTGAATACTCACTGGACGGAGCCGAAGACCAACACGCTTCGGGAAAGATGGGGAAACTGGAGCTAAGATACATCCTCAGTGTCAGCAGGATATTTTAGAGTTTCCACCAGCTTCCGTCTTTATTCCTTCATACGTTCTTCGTCCTCTGAGGGTGGCAGAGTAGGTATTATCATTCCCGTTTACTACTGAGGCATCTGTGTCTAGAGAAGGGGATGCCTTACTCGAGGTTGCTCCCCTACCCCAGAAGTGTGCGTTTCCCCATGGCTCGTGAGAACCAGCAAGCCTTCCTTCGCTGCCTGGCCAAGTCCTATATATCCCTCAGGACCCCAATTAGGTGCAACGGCTGGAAGGCGTCCCTGAGCCTCCTGTCCTCATCTCTCCTATTTGCTTCCTAGAGAACACACAGAGACCTGCCATGTCATCACGTGTCATAATTGTCTTTCTCCCCACTGGATGGTGCACTCCAGGAAGACAGAGGTCGCTTCTGATGAATCATCACACCTTCCCCTCCTCCCATCGCCCTTGGCCTGGAGCCTCTCCCCGCAGCCCGTGCTGAGCAGATGTTTGTGGAATGGATGATTGGGGGTGGGGGGGGGGGTGCAAAGAAACGACCCAAAACCTCACAGAGCTTCTGAAGCAAAGGTAGGGCGAATGCCTGCCACCGTGAACCACCATCTTAGCGGAAACAGTGTGAGGTTTTGGAGGATCCCAACTCTACTCAGGAAAAGAATAGACAATTCTGGGGGCGGGGTGGAGAAAGGAGGAGAATGGCAGGGGCTCTGAAGTCCCCTGAAGGTGCTGAGGGCGGGGGCTCTCATCAGAATTCCGAAGGGGCAGAACAGTGGGCATGGGGGCAGATGGGAAAGGCTCCTTTGCCCAGAAACACAGGAGACCCTGAACAATGCCAAGTGCGCCCCCTCGTGGTGGCTTGAGACCAAGGCTGGAGCTCAAAGCAGAACCCTGCATTTTCCTCTTTCTGGTAACCCACTGCCGTCGATTCCAACTCGTGATGACCAAACGCGTGCAGAGCACAACCGCACGCCACAGGGTTTTCATGGCTGTGACCCTTTTGGAAGCAGATCACCAGGCCTTTCTTCTGAGGTGCCTCTGGTGGGTTTGAACCACCAGCTTTCGGTTAGTAGCTGGGCGCTTAACTGTTTGTGCGACCGAAGGACTCTCTTTCAGGTGAAAAACAAAACCAAATCCGTTGCCGTCGAGTCGATTCCAACTCATAGCAACCCTATAGGGCAGAGTAGAACTGGTTTCCAAGAAGCGCCTAGTGGATTCACACTGCTGACCTTTTGGTTAGCAGCTGTAGCTCTTAACCACTGCATCACCAGGGTTTCCTCTTTTAGCTAAGGGGGCAGAAAATGGGTTCAGGAAGAGGGGAAAAGGAGCACTGGTCTTGGAGCAGGATACTAGTGCCGACCATGCCGCTAAGTCGCCAGATTTCTGTGGGCAAAGCCATTTCTCCTCTCTGAGCCTCAGTTTCCCCATCTGATTAATAGAGGGGTCGGATGAGGTAGACAACTCTCGGGTGGGGGGCTGACCACAGGCCAGGCCCTGAACTAAGCACTCTGCATGTGTTCCCTTAGCCAGCTGAGGACATGGAGGTAAGGTACTTCCTGACAGAGGAGGACACTGAGGCTCAGAGAGGTTAAGCAACTTACCCACCGCCACCCAGCTGCCAAGTGGCAGAGCTGGGACTTGAAGCCTAGTGTTTCTCATGGTCTTTGACTCTTTGTGGTCCAAGGACTCTGCAGGAGAAAATGATTCACAGGAGCCATTGGGGTCCTGGCAGGGTGCCAAGGGAAGAGTTGAAGACCCAGTTAATGGGAGACTCAGGCCTAGAGCAACCTCATATGCAGAATGCACGGTCTTTTCAGGAGAAGAAATTATGGCCACCGCTCAATTAGCCCTCAAAACAATGTTCTCTGCCCACCCAGAGAACTGTTTTAAAACATTCAACAGAAACATCATCTGTCTTCTGTAAACTTGTTTATTAATTTCACATCTGCCCACACCGTTTGCTGCCTCTGAGTAGCCTAGCAGTTCTTGAATGTCTGTTCTTCCACCCACTCACCTATCCGCCATTCATCCATTCACCCACCCACATACCCGTCCATCCACCCCCCTGCCCATCCATCCACCAACCCACCCATTCATCCATCCATCCATTCACCCGCTCACCCATCAATTCACCCACTTATCTATCTACTTACTCATCTACCTATCCACCCACATACTCATCCACCCATCTATTCACCCACCCACCCATACATTCATCCACAGCCCCTACTCACTCACCCACCCATCCATCCATTCACCATCCACCATGAAAAAATACCCGAGCCCTGAGCTACTGATGCTTTATCCTCAGGAGCTTCTAATTAGCTATTACGGTTCTTGAGCATATAGGCCAATAAACAAAAATGTGTTGCGTTAGTTATCTGTGGCTGCATGCTATTTAGCAGCTAAAGCAACAAGTGTTTGTCATCTCACACAGGGTCTGAGGGTCATCAATATGAGAGCAGCTTAGCTAGGTGACTGCCTCAGGGTCTCTCATGAGGTTACAGTTAAGATGTCAGCTGGGCTGCAGTCACCTGAAGGCTTGACTGGGGCTGGAAGATCAGCTTCCAAGATGACTCCCTCACAGGCTGTTGACAGAAGACCTCAGTTCTTCACTGGCTGTTGGCAGAAGTCCTCTTGGTTCCTTATCATACAAGTCTCTCGACAGGGCTGCTTGAGTATCCTCACAACAAGGCAGCCAGTTTCCCCCAGAGTGAGTGATTCAAGAGAGCAAGAAGGAGCCTCCATGCCTCTTACAACAGTCTCCGAAGTTGCACCATCACTTCTGCTTTATTCCATTTATCCAAGGGGAGGGGAATTAGGCACCAGTTCTTTTTTTTTTAATTGTACTTTAGATGAAGGTTTACAGAACAAATAGTTTCTCATTTAACAGTACACATATTGTTTTATGACAATGGTTAACAACACCACGACATGTCAACACTATCCCTTCTCAACCTTGGGTTCCCTATTACCAGCTTTCCTGACCCTTCCTGCCTTCTAGTCCTTGTCCCTGGACTGTTGTGCCCCATTAGTCTCATTTGTTTTATGGGCCTGTCTAATCTTTGGTTGCACGGTGAACCTCAAGAGTGACTTCATTACTGAGCTAAAGCATGTCTGGGGGCCATACTCTCGAGGTTTCTCCAGGCTCTGTCAGGGCAGTAAGTTTGGTCTTCTTTTGTGAGTTAGAATTTTGTTCTACATTTTTCTCCAGCTCTGTCCAGGACTCTCTATTGTGATCCCTGTCAGAGCAGTCAGTGGTGGTAGCCGGGCACCATCTAGTTGTGCTGGACTCAGTCTGGTGGAGACTGTGGGAGTTGTGGTCCATTAGTCCTTTGGACTAATCTTTTCCTTGTATCCTGTTCTCTTCATTCTCCCTTGCTCCCGAAGGGGTGAGACCAGTGGAGTATCTTAGATGACTGCTCACAGGCTTTTAGGACCGCAGACGCTACTCGCCAAGGTAGAATGTAGAACATTTTCTTTATAAACTGTGTTATTAGGCTCCACTTCTTGAAGGGTTGAGTGTAAAAGAATTTTTGGATGTATTTTAAAACCATCGTGGGTACGGTTCGTGCTGAGACAAAAGTGTGCAGGGTACTGAGGAGACCAGAGGTGGGGGCAGGGGTAGGGGGGAGTGGTCAGTTCTTCTGAGAAGAGTAGGGGGATCAGGGAAGGCTTTATAGGGGCCTTTATAGGGGCTGGGCTCTACCCTGACCCACAATGTGACCTTTAACGAGTCCCTGTCCCTCTCCGGGTAGAGACTCTGTGTTATATAAATTGTCGTTGTTAGTTACCACTAAGTTGACTCCAACTCACGGCGCCCCATGTGTGTAGAGCAGAACTGCTCCAAAGGGTTTTCAAGGCTGTGACTTTTCAGAAGCAAATCTCCAAGTCTGTCTTCCGAGGCACCGCTGGGAATCGCCAACCTTTCAGTTAGTCAAGTACTTAACTGCTTGCTCCATCCAGGGACACAGGAAATAAATGAGGACCACCCAAATGAGGTCAAACAGAGCCTTTTCATTCAGATCTTGCTCTGGCAAGGGAGATGGCCCCCATCACTTGCATTTGACAAAGACCAAACATGGGCAGGGGAGTGGGAAGTTTTATAGTGGAAAGAAGAGAAGAGAAGGCTGCACGTGTGCCCTGATTGGAGGGTGTTGGTGTGGGAAAGCTGGCGGCAGGCTAACTAGAGGTGGGTAAATGATGCGATCGGTTTGGGGAGCATATTTGACTTTCTCTGGTTGGTCCTGAGTTGGAAGCTGGCCATCATTGACCAAGTCCTGACCGTTCTGGGCCCAGTGCTGCAGAGGTTGTGGATTGGTGTCTTGTGGTGGTAGCTGCAGAGGTTATGGGTCAGAGTTGATTGTCATTTTGTATATTCAGTCTCTAGGGTTCTCCTCTGGAAAATGTAGGGGTTGGTTGGCTGGGCTTTGAGGTCCTACCCAGCTCTGACATTGCAGAAAGCTGGATTCTCCCCCTGGAAATGAGGTGGACAGTGATGGAGATGTGCTGGGTGGAGAAAGGATGGGCTAGTCAGAGTGGCTGCCAAGCCAGAGGCGAGTAGAGATGAGAGAAAGAAATGGAGGTGTGCTCTAAGGGACCCTCCTTCTCATGCAGTCTCCTAATCCTACACGACCCAGAAGCTTCGACTCATCTCACATACTGGTCTTTGGCATAAGAGTTTGCTTGAAGGAAAATTCTGTTTTGTTTTTGTTTTTTCAGGAGCGGCTCTTGTGAAGGGGGCTCATGTTAAACTAGGCCTTGAAGTGTGGGTCTGGGTTTGTTTTCTTGTTTGTTTTCCCACAAATAAGTTCTTTTATTCGTCACCATTGAAAGTCTAAACAGATTCTTGAACTGGTGGCTCATATGCATCAGCTCGTTCAGCTTCAGCACCTGTCTCGTCTCCAGTAGCTTTTCCAGAACCACCACCTTCACCATGAAGCTCCATGAGTTTTCCCAATTCATACCTGGGCTTCTTCCACATTTTTATTTTTCTAAGGAACTTATCACGGAGAGGATAAATAGACTGGCAAGTTTTTTCTATGTCTTTCCCAGTGCTGTCTGGAATCAGTTTATTGACCACTTCTTTCAAGTCATTTGTCTGCACCTCTTGGGTCATGATTTCCATCATTTTCTTCCAGATTTGTCTGATAGGATGGTACTGAGGGAGCCCTGGTGGCACAGTGGTTAAGCGTTTGGGTTCTAACCAAAAGGTCGGCAGTTCGAATCCACCAGCTGCTCCTTGGAAAACCTGTGGGGCAGATCCTAATTGGAATCGACTCAATGGCAATGAGTTTGGGTTTTGGTTTATTGGTACTGAGCATGAGAAGTCTTCTGAATCTGATTGTTGCATTTTTTTTAGTAAAACCAACACAGAACAGACGAAGCAAATAACTACTGGTAGTCTTGGCATCACCACAAGTTTCAGTCATGGTCTACCATTTTTTTGACCATAGAGCACGTTTTGTCATGGGTGAGATCCATGCCATGAAAGTTGGTCAGGCAGTTGGTGCCCCGAACAGCCTCAGTAACTAGCTTGAATTTGCTGAATGCAACTTAATTGCTCTGCAGATCAGTAAGGCTCATTTCAAAAACATGACCCTTGAGGCCATCAGATGCAAGTTTGGTTCCTTGAGTGCTTGTGACTAGTCTTTTTCCAATATTTCTTATATTGGACATAGCGGGTGCCTACACATAATACCAAGCTTTCTTAGAAAATGGTTCAACCCCTTTCTTCTTGGCTCCTTTTTTGCCACCTTTTGTAGGGCGCTTGTTCTTGCTGACCTCCAGGGGCATGCTCGGGGAGTCAAAGGTGTGGTTTTGGTGTTGACGGAACAAGGGCTTGAGAGGTAAGTGGGCACTCCTGGTGGGGAAAACAGCTGGAGCAAAGGTGTGGCTGTGTGCTTCCCAGAGGGAAATGAGAGACACTCATTCCATGTTTGCCCTGAGTCAAGCATTGAGGTTAAATGTTTCCCTGGATATGTAAGTCTCATAGGAATATTGCTGGGGGGGGGGGCCTTTACCCTCACTGACAGATGAGAGAGTTGAGACTCAGGGAGGTGAAGTGACTCACCATGGTCACAGATGTGGGAGTAAACCCAGCTTGAGTATCTCTGGTGTCCATGTGCTTCCGAACACAGGATGCTGTTGGAAAGGAGCTGTGTGGAACTCAGCATCCCTGGCAGGGATCCCGGCAGGTGTCATGCTCGCTGGGACCACGGTTGGCATCCAGTTACTGAGCTAGCTGAAAGTTTTTATTCTGAGATAAATTGTAGATTCATATGAGGTTGTAAGAAATAATACAGAGAGATCCATATACCCTTCACTCAGCTTTCCCCGATGGTAACAACTTGTCTAACTACAGTACGATATAATCCACTGCTGCCGAGTCGATCCTGACTCACAGTGATCCCATAGGACAGAGTAGAGCTGCCCCATAGGGTTTCCAAGGCTGTAAATCCTTACAGAAGCAGACTGGCACATCTTTCTCCCGCAGAGCAGCTTGTGGGTTCAATCCACCCACCTTTCGGTTAGCAGCCAAGTGCTTTAGCCACTGTGCCACCAAGGCTTCTTATAATACGATAAAACCGCCAGGAAATTGACTTTGAAATAATCCACCGGCCTTGTTTAGATTCCATCCGTTTTACATGCACTCATTTGTGAGTGTGTGTGTACATGTATGATTAGTTCTGTGCAATCGTATTTCCTCCGTGGCAAGACTGTTTAATAAAAGAATTTTTTTTAAAGTGTGTTTTGGGCTGGATTTGAGCTGCAGACAGAGTTCTGATCAGAGGTCAGGAAATAAATGTTGGATGATGAAGTTGGGCCCCCTGTATGTTACAGAAGTGGGGCAGGCACCCCTGGCAGGAGGGGAGGGCTGGCAATCCTTGAGGCAAGACACAGACAAGAGGGGACAATGTCTCCCACCGCCACTCCCACTTTCTCTGAGGGCTGCTGTGGTGTAGACACAGACTGAGTCTAACCCCAGCTCCTCCGGCACCTGGCTCAGTGACTAGGGAGGCATTCTTCTGACTCTTCGAGCCTCGGTCTGCTAATCCAGCAAATGGAAAGGGCATTGCTCTCTTCAGAAGGTATGTCTTATTTATTTATTTTCTTATTTATTGGACTAAAGGAGATGGCAAATATAAAACTCTTGGCACATTGGGGTGTTCAAAGGGCATCAGTCCCCTGGCCCACCTCCCCCTCCACCTCTCTCTTAGGAAATCTCATTCTCAAGAGGCAAGGACTTCTCTCTGATGACGAGCATGTTGTTTGTGCAACACAGCAGAGGGGACAGCCATGGCCAGGAGGGCCGTGGCCAGGAGGGCCGTGGCCAGGAGGGCTGTCGCCAGGCATGGGGGCAGCACTTGCTATTCAGGTTTAGCTATTGCATCTCTCAAGATGACTCAGCAGCCCAGCAACCATTTTGCTCTATGTTCTAGTTTGTTCGTTCATTCGTTCATTCATTCATTCAACAAGCACTTATATGTGCCTACGGCATGCAAAAATGCACAGGGAATTCAACCTGCTTCCTAACCTTATTTCACCCCATTCCCTGCAGGGATGTCGCCTGTCTCGGTACTTCTACTCCGGCTGCGACTCTTGCTATCACTGCCACCTCTTGTCCCTGAGACAAAGGTGCGTGTTAGAAAGATCCCAGGGTTTAGAGTCAGGAGGTATGGATTTGAACCTTGGCTCTGCCTCTTACTAGCTGTTAAGTCATTGAACCTCCCTGAGCCTCGGTGTTCTCATCAAATGGGGAGAATATTAGTGTCTATCACAGAGGCTTGTTGTGAGAATAAAATGTGATTGGACATATAAGACATCTAGAATGGTTAGTGCCTGGCCCAGATTCAAAGCTTCATAAGTGTTTGTTGAATTGAATTGAAGAACCCTGGTCTGGGGAGAGGGAGACTTGAGTCCTGGTCATTGGTATATGCACTTGGATAAGTCATTCTTCTTCTCTGGGGCACTTTTCCCATGATTAAAATTGCAGAGGCTGTGTACTGGATTTAATAGTGTCCCCCAAAATTCATGTCCACCCAGAACCTCATAATGTGACCCTAGGTGAAAATAGGGTCTTTGCAGATGTAATTAGTTGAGATGAGGTCGTATTGGATTAGGCTGTCCTTGTAAGAAGGTCATATGAAGACACAGAGAGAGAAAGCCATATGATGATGGAGGCAGAGAATGGTGTGGTGTGCCCACAAGCCAAGGAATGCCAAGGATTGCTGGCAACCACCACATGAGAGAGGCACGGAACAGATTCTCCCTCAGAGTTTTCAGAAGGAACCAACACTGCTGACACCTTGATTTCAGACTCCCAGCCTCCAGAACCCTGAGAGAATACATTTCTGTTGTTTTAAGCCACCCACTTTGTGGCAGCAGCCCTAGGACCCTACTACAGGTTAGATAGCTGGAATGCTAAACCCGTATCCCTGGCTCTGCATTTGTGACTTTGAACTGAAGTCAAGTTCAGAGCACGCCTAGCACCCAGTCAGCCTCATCTCCCTCCCTGCACATGGAAGGCATCACTAGTTGATCAGGGCATTCCTAACTGCCAAGCTGTGATGGAACCTTGGAATCTTATCAAGGGGCACCAGCCAGCCATCACCAATCAAACCCGAGTTGGCAGTTGAGATTAAACAGACGTTTTATGCCTGGCCAGTGCCCTGGGTGGGTTGAAGAGACGCATCGGGAAGCACCAGAGGACGCAGTCAAGGTGATGGGCATGTAGCAGGTTACAAGTACAGGGCCGTGGTGTGAATGTAGGGCAGGGATCCTTGGGGACGTCCACCAGGGCACAAAGACACTACTGCTATGTTATCCTTGCCACGTCACTCACTCTTTACAGGGCAAGGCGAGCTCAGGACAGGCCTCACCTGGGCAGCTTTTAGATCCAGCCCAAAGGGGAAGAGAAGGTGAAGGGATGGGGCAGCTGCTGTGAGTCCGGCACTGTGTTAGTTTCTTTTTCACAAATGGTTTCTCTTAATACCCATTAACAACCCTGCCAGGGAATACTGTCAGCTCCACCTTAGAGACAAGGAAGCTGAGGCTCAGAGCTTATTGACCATGGCAAGTAATGGTAACCTGTAACAACCTGCACAGACTGGACTCCAGCTTCACCCCTCCTGGCTGTGGGGTCTTGGCAAGTCACTTAGACAACCAGTGCTTCTGTCTCCTCATCTGTAGGGTAGTGATAATAGCAATAACCAATCAAACCAAACCAGTTGCGTCAAGTCGATTTCAATTCATGGCGACCTCATGTGTGTCAGAGTAGAACTGTGCTCCATAGGATTTTCCTATGGCTGATTTTTCAGAAGCAGATCACCAGGGCTTTCTTCTGAGGCACCTCTGGGTGGATTTGAATTGCCAGCCTTTTGGTTGGTAGCTGAGCGCGTTAGCTGCTTGCACCACCCAGGGACACCATAATGGCAATACCCACCCAACTCTATTCCAAAGGAGTTAATACAGATGAAGTTTGTGGAGCAGTTTCTGGCAAGGCTGTTAGCGCGGGTGTCTTATTCATTTCACTGTCCCCAGCACTTCACAGCACGTCTTAAACATAGTAGGTGCTTGTCAAATGCTTTGGAACTGAACAGTTGAATGTTATCTACTCAGGAGAGTCCTGCATAGCTCTTCTTGTGCCCATTTCACAGGAGGAGAAACTAAAGCATAGTGGGATTAGGTGACCTGCCCAGTGTCCCAAAGCTGGGATGTGATGGAGCCAGTTTCCAGCCCAGGTGTGCCTGACCCCAGAGCACTGCCCATCCCCTACACTGCTCCCAAGTCTCACCCCCTGCTCAGTCCCAGGAGAAACGAGGGTGGGCCCGCCGCACACACGTGTCCACAGAAATCCTATTCAATTGCACTGAAGAGGCATTTTGAGGACTGGTTATGTGCAAGGACCTGTGAGGAACCAGAGAGGAATGAGAATGGGGTCCTGTGCTCCCATCTCCCACAAGAAGCCTGTAAGTAGGTCTATCACCAAGAGAGAAGCAAAGTGCCAGTGGAGAAGAGGAGAGAGGGGGCCATTCAGGCTGCAGACAGAATTCTCCTCGAGGGAAGAGCAGATTAGCATCATGAGCCCTTCTCTTCCGTGGTGGGCACCAATTGCACCCAATCACCTTACAAGCTTGTCCAACGGACACTGCCATCCCCATCAAACAAATTCGTACTCTGAGGCTCTGAAGGATGACGTGACTTGCTCAAGGTCATGCAACCAGTCAGAGGCAAGGCTGGGATTTGAACCCAGGTCTGTCTGATTCCAGAGTCTATGGCTATTTCAGAGACCCACACTCCCTTTCTGCCCAAGAAAAGGATATAGAGTATAACCATGTGAATGGGAGAGTGAGAGAGGAGTCATTGTTTCAGACCAGAAGGAATGAATTAACCAAGGAAATCTGAAAGCTAGGTCTATTTATTAAGGGAAACCACACGTCCTCAGGAAGTGGAGGCCCAACAGGGGTGTTTGATAAGCAGGTTACAAGCCAACCTGGAAGGTTTTGGAAATGAAGACTAACAGGTAGAGATGAGTTCAAGGAACCCATAAGCTGGGCAGGGACTGAACATAGGTTTTACCTAATTTGGCTGGTGGAGCCACTAAAAGATACTGAGCTGCAGCAGGGTTTAATGGGAAGGAGTGCTGTGATCTATTAGTGATGTCTGCCATGGGGATGGACGTGACCAATGGTCATCCAAGGGCCATCTGTGAAGGAAATGATAAGATGCTGGTTCCCTGGTTAGGACCTGGCCCCAGGCTGGTGGGGCATCCTTTGATGCCCATCCAGTGACTCAGGTCTCAGTGGTGAATGGCCAGCCTGTAGAACCACCAGGAGCACAGCTTCTAGAGAAACTGAGCAGTGGCTAAGAGCAGAGCCTCCTCTGCAAGTTGGTTGCTCCTCGGTCTCATGCTTCCTAGCTCCATCCTCAGGTCTTCTTCAGAGAGACGTCACTGTACTAAAGTGACTTCTGGTCTTGAAATTATAGTGAGGTTTCAATTTTGGACATTTTTCAAGGTGCTATGAAAATCTCCACCTGCCCAACTTATCTGTGCTGGAAGGAGTCTCAAGAGAGCACTCAGGCCAATGGTCTTCCATCCTGGCTGCACATTAGAATCACCTGGGGGAGACTCTACAAATACAAATGCCTGCCCCTCTCTCCCCCAGAGATTCCAAGTCTGTAGATCTGGGGAGGGGGCTGTGCATGAGGTAGAGAAGCAGTGGTCTAGTACAACCGCAAAATGGTGGTAAGATGTCAACACCAGTAGACCGTGACAAGTTACGTATGTATATTGTGGTATGTAGAGCAACCATTAAAAAATTATACAAAGAGATATTCACAAAAATACTATTGATAAATCAAAATGGAATTCTAAAAAAAAAATACAAATAACTCACAGGAAAGCAAGAAGAGAAAAACAAAAAACAAAGGGAACAAACAGAAAGCGAATGATAAAATAACAGACTCAGGCTCCTAACATATCAATAATAACCTAAATGGTCTAAATATACCAATGAAAAAAGATTGGCGGAGTGGATTAAAAAAGAAAAAAGATCCAGCTACATCCTGTCCACAAGAAATACACTTCAAATATAACTATATAGGTAAGTTGAAAGAAAAAGGATGAAAAAAAGATACTTTATGCAAACAGTTTTAAAAAGCACAAGTGGCTAGATTAATATCAGATAAACTAGACTTCAGAGCAAAGAAAATTACCAGGAACAAAGAGAGACATCAGATCATGCTAAAGGGATCACTCTACCAAAAAATTATAGCAGTCTTAAATGTTTATGCATCAAACAACAGAGCCTCAAAATACATGAAGGAAAGAAGAACTAGACAAATTCACAATTATAGTTGGGTACGTCAACACCCTCTCTAGCAATTCATAGAACTACTAGACAGAAAATCAGCAAGGATATAGAAGAACTGAAAAGTCTCATCTACCAACAGGATCTAATTGACGTATGTAGAACATTCCAGCCAACCACAGCAGAACGCACATTATTTTCAAGTATTCATGGAACATTCACCAAGATAGACCATATTGTGGGTCATAAAATAGACCTCAGCACATTCTCTGACCGTAATGGAATCAAACTAGAAATCAATAACAAAAAGATAACTTGAAAATCTCCAAACACTTGGAAAGTAAATAACACTCTTCTAAGCAATCCATGAGTCAAAGAGCATATCTCAGGGGAATAACAAGAAATATATTCAGCTGAATGAAAATGAAATTACAACATATCAAAACTCATGAGATGCAGTTAAAGCAATGCAAAGAGGAAATTTTATAGCAGTAAACGGCTACTTTAGAAAGGAAGAAAGGTCTCAAATCAATCATCGAAGTTCCCGCCTCAAGAAACTAGAAAAATAAAAGTGAAATAAACCCAAAGCAAGAGGAGAAAAGAATAAAGAGCAGAAATTAATGTGATTGGAGAAAAAAAAAGACAATAGAGAAAATTAATGAAACAAAAGTCTAGGTCTTTGAAAAGACCAATGAGATTGATGAACCTCTAGCAAGACTGACAAAGAGAGAAGACCTGGGTTACCAATATCAGGAATGAAATGGGACATCACTACAGATCAAGCAGTCATTAAAAGGATAATAAGGAAATAGCATAACCCTATGCATATAAGTTCAACAACTTAAATGAAATGGACTATATCCTTAAAAATTACAAACTACCAAAACTCATCCAATTATGAAATTGATCATCTGAGTAATCCTATAAGAGAAATTAAATTTGTAATAAAAACTTCATGAAAAAAGAAATCTCCAGACCCAGATGGTTTTACTGGAGAAGTCTGCTAAACACTTAGAGAAGAATTAGCACCAATTGTATATAATCTCTTTTGGAGAAAAAGGAGAGAAGGAAATACTTCCCAATTTATTCTGAGGCCAATGTTACCCGGATGCCATTACCAGACAAAAACAATACAAAAAAATACAGTACCAAAACCAAACAATATCTCTCATGAACACAGGGAAACACAGCAAAAATCCTCAACAATATATTAACAGATTGAATCCAGCAATATATAAAAAGAATTATACGCCAATACCAAATGGGGTTTATTCCAGGAATATGAAGCTGGTTCCGTATTTGAAAATCAATGTAATTAACCATATCAAGCAGGCTAAACAAGAAAATCACATAATGATATAAAATTTATGTAGAAAAACATCTGATGACGTTCAACACCCATTCATGGTAAAAACTCTCAGCAAATTAAGAACAGAGGGAAACTTCTTCAATTTGATAAACAGCATCTACAAAAATCTGAGAGCTATCATACTTAATGGTAAAAGACTGAATGCTTTCCCCCTGAGATGGGGAACAAGGCAAGGATGTTTGCTCTCATCACTTTTGTTCAACGTGAAATCCTTTCCCTGAGCCCTGCCCCTCCCAAGACCTCATATGATGTTCGTCTGAGCTATCCTCACCTCCTAGAGGGCTGTGTCTTCCCACTACTCACCAGCTGTAAACCCACTCATCCATATCTTTTTCTAGAAAGCACAGAGCAGTGTGAGTAGGTTCACCTGTTTTATTATGTTGACTCTGCCTCTAATTTATATTTGGAAAAGCAAATCATTTGCCAAGTTTGGGACTTTCACTCTTATAAGTGACACTGGCTTGTGACACACCAGTTTCACACAAATATCCATGCGTGCAACACAGAGGCTGAAAACTGCTGATCTAATCCAACCAGGAAACTGAGGCCCAGAGAGGGCGAGTGATTGGTCTGAGATCACACAGCTGGTAAAAGCAGAGATGGGCCTAGAGCTCAGAGATCTCATCTCCAAAGCCAGTGCCTCTCCTTGGCCGAAACCACTTCCAATGTGGGGCTTGAACACATGGATGGTCGTCTCTGTCACTGCAGCTGGGCTGCAGCCAGGGGCCAAGGGACTGAGCTAGGATATGCTTTGTCTGGGGCATCATGAGGTCTCCGGCAGCTCTGAGGACCCAGCCTCGTGATGCTCAGCCTGGGTTCTGAAGCGCGGTCGTCAGGGCACGAAGCCCTCCGCCTAGCAGCCGAAGGGGTTTATTTCCATCCGATGCTGAGCATAAACCACGTCTGCTCTGATTACTGCTGACAGCATGCCTTGGGCCAGCTCTGAGATAAACACTCCCGTTATGTAAAGGGGTTACATAAATCATCCTGTGATGTCCGTGTGCGTCACGCACTCAAGGAGCATGGCCGGGCCGCTGTACCCCGCGTGGCCTTTGTATGTTCCCTGAGTTAGTGGTCGACCTACCTCGCCAGGGCTGGGGTGGCAGTGGCGTGTCAGCCTGGCCGGCAGCAAAGCCTGGGGAAAGAGTGAGGTCCTGGGCCTTGGCGAGTAGTTGTCAGCAGGGGGCAGCATCGCATGATGGTCATGATGAGGTCTGGATCCGTTGCCCGTGTCCCAATCCCAGCCCATCATTTACTGACTGTGCGGCCAAGTTTCCCTGCTGATTTGTGCCTCAGTTTCCTCATCCATAAAGGGGAGCAGCCGTGGCACCTGGGGAGAACAAACCACTTAATGCGTGTTATGTACTTTAATCTAGAGGTGAGCGCCCCACAGAGCGAGCTCAGAGCGGTGCATCGTTAGGCTCAGGTGTCAGAATGAGCATGGGCAGCCTCAAGGAGAACGGCACTCCAGGCTTGGTCCACCTGGCTCGGTCACCTAGCGCGATTCACTGTCCCTCTCTGGGCCCTCACTTTCTTCATCTCTGAAATGACAAAAAAAACCCCAAAACCCAGTTGCCATCAACTTGATTCTAAGTCATGGCGACCCCGCGTTGCAGAATAGAACTGCTCCATAGGGTTTTCATGGCTATGATCTTTCGGAAGCAGATCTCCAGGCCTTTCTTCTGAGGCACCTCTGGGAGGGTTCAAACCACCAGCCTTTCAGTGAGTAGCCAAGGGCTTAACCGTTTGCACCACCGAGGTGCCACTCTGAATTGACAAAGTAGCCCATTTTTTTGGAACTGAGGTTTCTGTAGAGGTGTAGAAATTTCCTCAAAAAAGAAATTTCCTGTACATTTTGAGGCGTAAAATTTCCTTTAAAATTTATTTTTGGCAATTTTAAACATTGCGTTCTAAGAACTGTGTTTACAAACAAATGCAGGCTCAAATGCATGTTAGCTCAAAGGCTTACACCTTAGGCTGGTTAACCCAGTCAGTCAGGCGAACTGCTTTGGGGACAAGATAATAAAGCTTCTAAGGCAGTTTCATTCGACGACTGTATTGCAAGACAGGTTTCTAAAACAGGTGTCCACGTTCAGCTGCTGATCTCTCTAAATCAAGGTTTTCTGTGTTCTGCAACCACAAAAAGTATGCAAATAAATTGGGTGCTGAGGCTGTCAGGAGACTGATCCATGACCCCTGATTTCCAAGTTTTATGTCATCCAAACAGCCTCCCAGTTTAACTCACTGTTTGCAAAATAAGTGGAAATTACACATTTGAGTGTGTAAAACACATCTGTATTCCTAACCCATTGCTCTCACCATTTACATAGTGGACTTCCACCCCACTCCACACCCCCCCAAAAAAACGACACCAAACTCATTGCCGTCAAGTTGATTGCGACTCAGAGTGACCCTACAGGACAGAGTAGAACTGCCCTATAGGATTTGCAAGGCTGTAATTTTTATGGGAGCAGATTGCTACATCTTTCTCCTGTGGAGCAGCTGGTGGGTTCAAACCACCAATCTTGGTGAGCAGCTGAAAGCTTAACCACAGTGCCACTAGGGCTCCTTGGATTTCCACAGAATATATATATATATATATTTAAATTTTATTATACTTTAGGTGAAAGTTGACAGCACAAATTAGTTTCTCATTCAAAAATTTATACACAAATTGTTTTGTGACATTAGTTGCAATCTTCAAAATGTGTCAGCACTCTCCCCTTTTCCCTTCACACCCTGGGTTCCCCCTGTCCATTCGCCCAGTTTTCCTGTCCTTTCCTGCCTTGTCGTCTTTGCTTTTAGGCAGGTATTGCCCATTTGGTATTGTATACTTAATTGAACTACTAAGCATGTTCCTCACATGCATTATTGCTTGTTTTATAGGTCTGTCTAATCTTTGGCTGAAAGGTGGACTTCGAGAGTGGCTTCAGTTCTGGGTTAGCAGGGTGTCTGAGACCCAAAATATACTTTAATGGGCTTCTCTGCTTCAAAGCCATTTGAAAACCCACTGTCCCAGGTGACCTCCTCAGCCCTGTTTGGCGTGGCCTGCCCAGACCATTGCCAACTGCCTCCCCTGGCTTTCTAGAGGTTGAATAAATTCTAGAAGTAGATAATGTCAGATGACATCCAGAGATTCTGGATGGGCGGCTCCTGGTAGACTGTTTGGGAAACCAATGCAGGTGTGGTTCTGTTTCACTGCTGGGTAGGAAGAACATGACTATTCATTCAAGACGAAGCCAATCTCGGAGTCCTTTAGTGGTGCAAAACGGTTAACGTGCTCAGCTGCTAACCAACACGTTGGTGATTCGAGTCTTCCCAGAGGTACTGGTGATCTACTTGCAAAACATCAGCCATTGAAAACCCTCTGGAGCACAGTTCTACTCTAACACACATGGGGTTGCCATGAGTCAGAGTCGACTCAATGGCAACTGGTTTGGTTATGGTAGGCCAGCCAAGTTGACACATAAAATAACCATCAAAGATAAAGTCAATCGCTCTCCTCCAACAAGTGGCTGGGGAACACTTCCCAAGGGAACTCCACCTCCACGCCCTTTGGTCCCTGGCACATACTAGGTGGTGAATGGAATTGACTGGAAGCTGGGAGTCCCTGACACGGAAGGGTGCAGATAAGCGGCACAGCTGGATGCGGGAGACCATGGCAGGGGCAGCAGATGGTCGGGTAAAGGAGAGGTCAGCAGCCCCAGCTTGGCTGAGTCCAGTCCAGCTCAATTTGGCACGACTCACTTGCCTTTAAAAGAACTTTCCAGAACCCCTGCCCTGGCACTGGGCGCTTGAGCAGGAGATGGTACTTCCTGCTTTCAAGGCCCCCACAGTCCAGAAGGAGCATAGACAACTGTTCGTCAAGTACAACCACGGCAACCACAGTAGTCCTGTACCCGGGCCTGCCGTGGGCCCAGACCAGCCCAGTCACCAGACATACAGAGATGACCCACTGGGCGGGAAGTGGGGGGATAAACACAAAAACGCAAGGCGGGAAGCAGCTGCCTTCAGGCCACAGTGGAGTGGGCAAAGCATTTGATTCATGACACATTAGTGAGAAGCTACTCTGTGCCAGCTCTGGACACAGAGGTCCCCATCAAACTGCTCCTCACCCAGGGTAGAGGTAGTGGGTAGGCAGGTGAGAGACCACAGCAGTATAGGGGGTTATGTGCGGGCTTAGGGGCAAACCCAGCCAGGTTGAAGGGCAAGGATGCGGCAATAAGACTGGGTGGGTTGGACAGTATGTGCAAGCGCAAGTGAGGACTGTTAGCTGGCCCACTCTCGGCTCCTCGTGCCTCTGAATCAATGGGCGAGGAAGGGAGGTGGTGTACTGGCAAGGGTGATTGATCCTGAGGACCGAGGGGAAACTGGGCTATCCCTACACAGCAGACGTAAGGAAGAGTATGCCTGGAATACAGGCAGTCTCTTCGGGCGTCTCTTAATACTGCCATGCCCTGTGATTAAAGTCTGTGGAAAGCTGTAACAACCCAACTCAGGGAGGACTGCTAATGGCCCAGACCCTTCAGGAATGAAGGTTGGGGCATCTCACCAGGCAAAGAACCACAACTGGCTGAGGCTCCTGCTGAGGGCAAAGGGAATATGGAATGGGTAGCAGAAGGTAGTTATTAATACCAGACAAGACACGTGACCAGTTGCAAAAATGAGGACTGTAATTGCTTAATTGTTATGAGTATTTCTTCATTGTTTTCTTATGAATATATATGTGCATACACACACACACACACACACACATTTATATATAGCAAATATCTTTGTTTTCTTCCCTCTCGTAGCTCTTCCTTGTCATATAACATTAGATGTCTTAACTTTACATCACAGTATTTCTGTTACAGGAAATCAAGGAGAAGCGTGAACACCACCCAAGGCCTTTGCACCGCCTCCTGGGGAAAGGGTTAGTGCGTTTTCAGTCGTACACGGGATCGTTGGACCATGTTGGGCAGAAGTATGGCTTTGTTATTGATTATTTGGAGATTAAGTGTGGTTTAAGGAGATGTGTATGGATACCAAGTTGACAAGAGGTAGACTGTGATGGTTAATTGTATGTGTCAGCTTGGCTAGGCTATGGCGCCCAGTTGTTTGATCAAGCACTAGTCTAGATGTTGCTATGACGTATTTGCCTGTGATTAACATTTACAATCAGTTGACTTTAATTAAAGCAGATTGCCCTCCATAATGTGGGTGGGCCTCATCCAATCAGGGGAAGGCCTTAAGAGCAAAAACTGAGGCTTCCCAAGAGGGAAGGCATTCTGCCTCAAGACTGTAACGTAGATACTCCATTGGAGTTTCCAGCCTGCCACTTGACCTACAGATTTTGGCTTTGCCCACCCCCACAATCACATGAGCCAATTCCTTAAAACCAATCAATCAATCAGTCAATCTCTGTGTGTGTGTATGTATATATATATTGGCTCTGTTTCTCTGGAGGACTCTAACTAATACAGATTTTGACATGAAATTACATGACTTGTCCAGAGAACAACACACATTTTGGCTTGGCTGGAACAGAGGGAGTATAAGGGGCCGTGTCGAGAAGTAAGAATGGAGAGATACATAGGGGTCAGATTACAAAGGGCCTTGTGCTCTAGTCTAAGGAAGTTAGACTTCACCTTTGAATCTACGAACAGGGACAGGAGAGAGTTTTATTAACAATGCTGGGAGTTGGCAGAAGTCTTTCCGGAGGAGAAGACGTTTGAGTAGGACCTTGAAAAATGCTGAGAGGACAGGGTTGGCTGAGCAGCCCTGAGTTGGGCCCACGGATCAGAGGTTTGGGGCCTGCCTTTGGGTGTGCCACTTTACCAGCTGCTCAGACACAGGACCGTAATGAGAAAACAACTGTGGAAGGGCTCCATAGAGTGAGGGGTAATTATCACCGCTCTCTTTCCACTGCCAACATGGCCTAGCAGGAAAACGCAAGCAGCTTTCGCCAGCACGGGTCAGAGGCAATCCCCAGAGGCCAGGTCAGAGCAGGGCCATGGATCAGGTCCCAGTCCACTCTCCTTCGAGACACAGCTGCCTCCTCTCCCCTCTACTCATCTCCCGTAGCTGCGGCTGCCATAGCCCTGAGTCGGAAGTTCGGAGTCAAGTTCTGACAGTGGGACGGAAGAGTCGAACCCAGGACTTACCGTAGAAAATCTGGTCCACAAGGTCTTTAAACCCAACGGCACTTGAGCAGTGCCTGGCACTTAGTAGGAGCTCAGGGAAGCAATGTCACGCGGTGGGACCATCACTGGCTTTCCATGCAGACCGGCCTGGGTTCAAGTTCAAGTTCTGCCAGTTATTAGCTATAAGTCCTTGGGAAAGTGAGTTAGCCTCAGTTTTCCTCATTTGTAAATGGCACCAATAACAGCCTCCTTGTAGAGCTGTCCTGGGCATCGAGTGAGCTCTTCCCCGTGTGATCACAGTTACGGCTCTCGGCAAATGGCAGGCACCCAGCAGGTATCGGCTTCCTTCATTCCATTTTTCTCTCTCCCTTTTCTTTCTCACCTCCGGCCTTTCTTCTTCCCTTCCTTCTCTCTTGCCTCAAAACTGTTTGGTGGAAGAACCGCTTATGTTAAGAATTACGGAAAGACTTTTTAAAAGATATAGACTTGACTCCCACGGAGCACCCCGACCTGTTGTGGGGACTCACTCTTGGCTATGAAACGGGATGACATCACAAGCAGATGAGGCCAGAATGGGTGGGAATGACTGCAGTTGCGGTGACATCTCGGGAAGATCTATGATCCCAGTGGAGAGGCTGGAGATTGTCTTGATGCTCTGAGAAAAGAGAAGGTGTTCCGGAGAGAAGGGCCAGCACGGGCACAGACCCAGGGAGTGAGGAGGCCAAGGTGGGAGTGGGGCCGGCGATGGTCTGGGCCAGTCTCCCAGCAGAGAATAATGGAAGAGCTGGCTCAGTGGGCTCTGGAGGTATTCCACCGCCTCCCTACAGCGGCAGCAGGAAGCCAGGGCTGGAGTTGCGAAAGAGCCTAAACTGGTGACCACGGTGCATTGGGGGGATTTCTTTTGCAGTACGTGCAGGGTGGGCTGGGCAATGCTGCAGAAACAAACCACCTCCAGTCTCAGGGGCTTGAAATGACCACGGTCTGTTCTTTGCCCATGCAGAGTCGGCTACAGGGATGGGCCCCTCAGGCAGGTGAGACCAGCCACACAGGCTGCTCTGGTCTGACAGTGCCTGCACCTCACCCTGAGCGTCCCCGCCCCACAGCAGGGCCCTGCGCCAGCTCTTGAATGCCTGAAGTGAGTTACAGCTTGTCAGAGCTGGGCCTTCTCCCCCATACCCTTCATTTTGCCTGTAGGGACCCTCAGGCCAGTGAGGGTGGCTTGGAGCCAGGCCACGGTGGGCAGATGCCTGGTGCCAGCAGAGCTGCCTATTGGCCAGCAGGAGGGGCAGGCTCCCCACTCCTGGGGGAGCCCCTGGCTCTGCCCTTCCTATGCGTCCAGCCTCGGTGGGGAGACCTCAGACAGGAGTCCCTTGCTTCCAGCACTTAAGAACAGGTTTTGGAGCAAAGGTGTGAGTGGCTGTATAGTCCACCTGCCACTCGGCTGTCCAGGGGGCAGGAGGAGAAGGAAGGTGGCACAAGTAAGGGGAAAGGAAGAGGAAAGAGAGAAGACAGAGCCCGAGGAGGAAGGTGTGAAAACCCCCGCTCCAGCAGGCTGGCATGGGGGCGGCGCCCACGAGGATTTCCCAGGCCGCTCCTCCGCCTCAGCCTCACCTTCCTTCTGGCCCGTTGGTGGGCAGGGCCAGCGGCCGGCTCGGGCTCCTTGCTCACTCGGAGCAGCCCTGCTTGCGGCCCTGCCGGCGTTGGCACGGTGACAGTAGCCAAGTGTGCAAACTTGTGCCATTGTCCCCAGGCCAGGGGGAGCCATGGAGACTGGCTAATATGACACAGGAAAATGTTTGCTGATGGCAATTCTATGGGCTTTGTCCACCTCTTTCTCCATCATGACGACTCGATTTAAGTTCCTAACTGTTTGACTACAAACGCAAGGGGGCCGTGCAACGCCAACCTTTTGTCCGGCCGCGCTGAATGGGCAATTCAGGCTTTGTGCAGCTCAATTGAGGAAGCAAACATAAAGACAAGATTCCAGAGAGCTCCGGCTCCCTTCCCATGGATATCCCAGGCCCTCGTTAGTCAGTCCTGCCGCGGCCACCTTTCCCGACAGCAGACTGCCTCCGCAGCCGGCCCTCCTATGCCCAGTCCAGAGAGAAGGGGGAGAGAGGGGGAGACGGAGACAGGGGAGTCAGGGAACCACTCAACACTCAAGGACAGGGAAAGCAGCCCGCCCCGGCTTACCCCGGCCGTCCGATTGTCCGTCTGCACTGGAGCATGGCAGGTGGAGGCTGGCAGTCTTTGGGGGAGGTTTGCAAGCCCGGCTCCACTAGGCCCAGCCCCTCCTCGGTCCTGGACATTTCAAACACACTCGTGCCGCGTGCACGCTCACTCACACACGCACGCACTCGCATGCACACACACCACCCCCTCCAGAAGCCAGGGAACCGAGGTCGGGGGGGAGGAGGGGCACGGAGGCCGAGGGGGAGAGTGGGGCTGAAGGGTAGAAATTTACCGGGAAATGATTGCATTTGGGAGCTGTCTTTTTTGTGATGGTCCCCATGGTGACAATTTGTGACGGCAAAGAATGTGGGAACGGGGCGCCGCCGCCTGATTGGGATGCTTTGTATCTGGAGAGGCGCTCCTGATTGGCCTGAGGGCCCCCCAGCCCTGGGGACTTGTCCTCCATTCAGCCCACTCGAGGGCTGCACAACTAACTGCTTCCCGCGACGGAGCGCGGCGGCCGCGAGGGCCAGCCCAGGTCTGCGGGGGAACCTGCCGGGCCGCGTGGGAGGGGGCCCGGGACCCACACCTCTGGTCAGTGTGGGGGACTGCGCTGGCTGGGTGGGGGGTGAGGGGCAGGCTGGGGCCCTGGGGGAGGGGCGAGGTGCTGTGGGTGGCGGCCGAGGAGGCATGAAATCGCTGCAGATGCTTCTACGGGGGAGCCCCGCTGCCCGCTGCCTGTGACCAGCCCTCGAGGCAGGTCTTGACTTGAGTGCCAGAGAGGGGTCCTGCCTGGTCCTGCGTGAGAGCTAGGGGTGGAGCGTGGGGACTGGGGGCGGGGGACTGTGCTCAGAGGGCTGGGGGCGGGGGGCAGGAGGGAGGAGGACACTACCGGGGAGGGAGGGGGCTTGGCCTTGCTTGAAAGTGGAGCAGTTGCTTCAGCTCATGAAATAAGACCTGGCTGACAAGTCATCCACGGTGGCCGTGTTCCTGCCAGCAATGCCACTGGGTAGCTGGGCCACCTTGGGCAAGCTGCCTGACCTCTCTGAGCCTCAGACCCCAGAAGGTTAAATGAGGTTCTCTGTGCACCTGGCTCATTGCAGGTGATCAAGAAATACTTAGCAGCTTGAGTGGACATCCCAGCTACCCAGACTCTGTTTAGGGCTGCAGGATGCTGGGGTTGGCGCCACTTTTTGCAGCCATGCGGCCTTTGGGGAGGGTTGGGTGTGGTTGCTCACAGAGACACTGACGGTCTGCTGTGTCCCTCAGGTCAGCTGGGTGCCCTGCCCCGGAGCCACCGGCCACCAGCAGGACCCACTCTCTTCATGGAAAGCCCCGTGCAGTGGCCCCCTGGTGATGGCATCCGACAGTGATGTGAAGATGCTGCTGAACTTTGTGAACCTGGCCTCCAGCGACATCAAAGCGGCCCTGGACAAGTCGGCGCCCTGCCGCCGCTCCGTGGACCACCGCAAGTACCTGCAGAAGCAGCTCAAACGCTTCTCCCAGAAGTACTCCCGGCTCCCGCGGGGCCACCCGGGCCGAGCGGCCGAGCCCCACCTGAAAAGGGGTCCTGAGGACCGGCCCTCGAGGCTGTCCTTCGACGGCCAGGATCCCAGCCCCGGCGGGGGTGGGGGCTGCAAGGAGAAGGCTCTGGGGAACCTTGGAAGGGAGGAATTTCTGTCCGGGGAGCAGGAGCAGACACTGCAGGGGCAGAACCCAGAAGCCGCCCAGCCTGGCCAGGTGCCCATGAGGAAAAGACAGCTGCCCGCTTCCTTCTGGGAGGAGCCTCGGCCCGCCCACAGCTTCCCCATGGGGCTGGAGGGGGGCCTGGGCCCCAGGGAGGGGCCTCCCTATGAGGGTAAGAAAACGTGCCAGGGCTTGGAGCCCTTGGGGCCCGAGATGGCCCCGGTGCCCCTCTCCCCAAGGGCACTGGTGGAGAAGGAGCCTCTCAAAATGCCTGGGGTCTCCCTGATGGGCCGAGTCAACGCCTGGAGCTGCTGCCCCTTCCAGTACCATGGACAGCCCATATACCCAGGCCCTCCGGGGGCACTGCTGCAGGGCTCCATGCCCAGCCTGGGCCTGTGGAGGACAAGCCCAGCCTCCCCGGGGGAGCTGGCCCCCTTCTGTAAGGATGTGGATAGCCTGGGGCAAAAGGTATACCGCCCTGTGGTCCTGAAGCCCATACCCACCAAGCCGGCCGTACCCCCGCCCATCTTCAATGTCTTTGGCTACCTCTAGCCTGGCTGGGACAGCCTCGGCCCCCACCTGAGGCTCCCCTGGCGAGGTGGGCGGGTCGGCGGGCTCTGAGCTGCTCAGCAGCGCGGCCTCTCCCCATTGTGTGGGAGGGGTGAGGCAGGACGGGGCGTCTCAGGCGGTCACCGACTCCGCCCTGGCAGCCTTGGGGGCTGTGGGGCGGGGCTCCTGCCCCCGGCCAGCGTCCAACAGATGACCCCGCGTCCCTGCGCAAACCAGGGTGGCGGGAGTGGCCCTCACCTGCCTGACGCCCCAGAAGCCAGAGTCCCACATCTGTTCATCTGCCACCACTGTGCAAGCCAGCCTCAGTTGTTATTTTTGTTCTTTGTAAATATTGAGAGAGTTAAAAGAATAAAGATGTTTCTTTTGCAGTTTCCACATCTTGGGTGTCTCGAAGTTGAATGGTCCCCAGCCCGGGCCCCAGAGTTCCCAAGAGCCCTGAAGTCGTGTGATGTGAGGCTGGCTCTCCTCTTGGGGCCCCTCGCCCCACCTGTAGAGGAGGGCGTGGGAGCAGAACGGTCCCCTCTGCGGTGCCTTCCAGTTCTGCTTACAGCCTCAGAGCAGAGGCAGTGGTGAGGTGGTCCTGCCGGGCCCTTGGTCAGAAGGGAAAATCAGGCCAAACAGGGCTTCAGCCCCTTGTGGACAAAGCAGCACGCTGTTTGACCAAATTACTCCTCTTCTAAGCATAGTCTTTGGTTCTATATCCACAGACCAAAAAATAAAAAGGAAGTAATACTGCGTGTGTGTGTGTGTGTGTGTGTGTGTGTGTGTGTGTGTGTGTGTGTGTGTGTGTGTGTGGGAGCCCTGGTGGCGACGTGGTTCGGAACTCGGCTGCTAACCAAAAGGTTGACAGTTCAAATCCACCAGCCGCTCCTTGGAAACCCTATGGGACAGTTCTACTCTGTCCTCTAGGGTCGCTACGAGTCGGAACTGACTTGACAGCACCTAACAACAATACTGTGTGACGAATGCAGGTTCCCGGATTAACTATGGCTCGCCCTCTGCCAGGCCTGGCACAGCACCTGGCACACACCAGGCACTCCACCAATGTGCCTGGGACAGTGCTCAGAGGGAGGCCCCAGTGGCAGGGAGGGGGCCGGGCTTGCCCCGATGGTGCTCGGCTGGCAAAGCCACAGAGGGCCTCTCCCTCGCAGCGGGCCTGCTGGGGCGCTGGCGGCTCATCATTTCAACACACAGCTCGTAACTGGCTGGGACTCTGGCTCCCAAACTAGCAGTGTGATGTGGACAATTCCCCCCCTCTGTACCTCAGTTTCCACATACGTAAAACGGGGGACTAGCTTGGGGAGAGCCAAGAGAGGCATCGCTGGCTGCCCACGGGGCTCTCCCCTACGGTGCCCAGAGGCGGCCTCAGTATCCTTCCTAACACAGGCTCCAGCGAGGGCTGAGGGCCTCTCCCACCCTGCCGTGTTTTTCCTCCGGGCTCCCCTGGAGTGGGGAGTCCACACGGAAGGGACGCTCACTTGCAGGGTGGCCGGTGGGTTTCTGTCCCATGCCATCAGACACTCTAGAGCCACAGAAGCCAGCGCACCACAGGCAGAGCTGTTCCGAGCAATTATGTGGCACATGGGTTGGGGGTCCTCAGGTGGGACCATCAGCCTCAAACTGCTCTGGTCTAAAGGAGCAGTGAGGGGCAGTCGTCATGGCGACCCTTTCGGATCCATTCTGATGCATCTCAGCCCCTCCTAACTGCCCAGAGTTAGGAGCATGGGCCCTGGAACACATCACCCAGGCTTGCATCCCCGCCCTGCCACCTATGAGCTAGCTGTGTGATCTTGGGCAAGTTCCTTAACCTCTCTGTGTGAGTGCTGAAACCCTGCATAAACTACCACAGTGACCTGGTGGCATCTGGGGGTCCTGCCAGACCCTGTCATAATCATGTTCATGGACGGTGTGGCCCATGGGGACATGGTGCCCAGACCATTCGACCAGCCACATTCCCAGGGAAGGGGCCCAGCTCCTGCGAGGAAAGGCTTTGTGGGTGCTGCCTGAGGCCAGGCTATATCCCATCTACCGCTTCAGCCTCACCTCCTCCAGGGGGTAACTCCCTCAGGCAGTGTCCCCCTCTGACCTCAGATGGGGAGAGGTCATGGCCCCTGCCTCTCAGGACTTGGGCATATAATGTGATCTGTGAAATGCCTAGTTTAAGAGCTTACCCGATACCCGCCCCGCCTGTGTACCCAAACAATCCCAGACTAGCCATTTCTCCCGTCCCGTCATCCCTGCTGCGTCATCTGAGATTAAAGGCTCTCCCTCTGAGCTGCTGGGCCAGCAAGGCACTTACTAATCAGGGTTTCCTCCTAATCACGAGCTGAACCCTATTCGGTAACAGCCCCTGGGCCCTCGGTGGGGTGAGGGGCTCCTGTAAGCTCTGCCTGCTCTGCAGCAAGGCGGCCTAGAATTATGTCCACACACTAATGGGCTGAAACCCCAGGGCCTGCTGTGTGTGCCCAGGCAAGCCCCTTTCCCTCTCTGGGCCTTTCCCCCATATGTACCGTGAGGGAGTGGGTATGACGTGGCCAAGTCCCCTCTGGCAAGTGCTGCTTGGTGGGAGTTTTCCTCTTTACGCAGACCCCAAGATTTACTGATTTAATGGAAACCCAGCAAGTCAGAGCCAGCAAGGCCACTAGGGGCCACCCAGCACCACTCTGCTATACAGATGAGGAAACTGAGGCCCTGGAGGAGCAGGCCAATGGCAGAGCCGGGCCTGGAGCCAGTGCCCCACAGTCTTGCAGGCTGAGCTCACGGTAAGAGGTCACGTGGTCGGCGGACACTGTGTCGGACCTCCCTAACGCTCTAGCAGGTCCTGGCCCAGCACGGCACTCAGCGAGGCGGCCTGCTCTAACATCGATGCAGAGCGGCCCAGACGCAGGCAGCTTTCAGCACGCGTGCAAAGACCGCAGATGAGTCACTGCAGCTTCCCTAGAAACGGACACACCAGAGCCAGGACCATGCTCTGCCCAACCTCACCTGTGCCACCTGCCTGTCAGCCCCCAGGGAGGGGACAGGCTGCACACACTCTCAAGCTCAGCATTTCTGCTGGGGCAATGATGGCCATCACTCCAGCGCCTTTGCTCACAGAAGCATCTAGATCGTTTTTATTGTTTCCCCCGCCCCATCTCACTTTTGTAGCAAAACCGGGGCAAGAGAACGTGAAGACAGAGTGCCAAGGAACACGTGCGTGCAGGACAACCCCAGTGTCGGGAGACGTGTGGGCACCGAGACCCTGCTTGTGACGAAGCTCTTGTTTCCATGGTGACTATACCAGGCGAGAAAACCAACGGCAGTACCGCCCCCGCTCTCCGCGGGCCATCGGTCTCTCCTGGTGAGTGAAGGCCACACACTCTTGGTCTTTCAGGAGCCCAAGCAAAGGTGACAGGTCACTCTGCCCCCACCCCTGCCCAGCCCCCACACCCGCCAGAGGCAGCGCTGAGGACCACAGGCCTTGGGGGAGTCTGGTGAGGGGACTGTGTTGGGCAGGGTGTCACCCGTGCAGCGTTTATTGTACTGAACACAGCCCTCAAGGACCAAAGGCCTTCCGGGTCCTGGGCTACGTCTTCAGGGAGACAGCTAAGAAGCCAGCTGGAGGGTTTCACAGAGCAAAGAGGGAGAGGCACCAGGAAATCTGCAGCGAGGCTGTCCAGGAAAGGTAGACTTGTCCCTTAGAGTTCTCCAGCCAAGTTGGGGGCCGGGGGGTGGGGGTCCCTTACTGGTCCCCTGCCTCAGCTGGCCTCTCTGGCCCCAGAATCAGAGGTCTTTGTCATTCCCAATGGCAGAGAAGGTCCGGGATCTACTCACTGGTTCGAGAACAAACACGACTTTTCTCCTGCTCGGCACATTCTGCCCTCTGCTCTGGGCAAAGCTCTGGACCACAGACCTTCTGAGACCATGGCGCTGCCCCGGCCGAGGGGGGAGGCAGCCTGCAGCCTCATTTATCCAGGTCCCCTTGGTCTTGGGGATGCCACCATCCTGAGACTTAGCAAAGACAAACTGAGATGCCATTCCGTGGCCCCACGGCTCGTTACTGGCTGCTCTCGTACTTCAGGTATCTAATCAGCCTGCCTGGCAGCGGCAATGTGTCTAGGAGTTTTATCCGGCATTTCCCAACGGCCTTCCGCACCCGCAGACGGCAAAGGTGAGCCAGGGGTCTCGGAGGTTCTGCAGAAAGGAGGGAAAGAGGGCTGCTGATTTGTTGATTGCTATCAGCAAAGGGCTCGCATCCGCCACCCCGGCATGTGGAAGGCACCTGGCTGATGTGGCTACATAAGGGAGGGGGTGCCTGGGCTCCCCCCAGCCCTAAACCCCAGTCCCTGCCAATTAGAAACACCTGCAAAGCACCTTCCAACTTGTCACTTGTCTTCCATCCCCACAGCCCAAGGAAGTAGATGGGGTAGGTACCAAAACCCCACCTCACAGTGGGGAAACTGAGGCTTAGCAAGGTGACATGCCTTGTCCAGGATCACTCCTGGGATGGGAGACTGCAGCTCCCAGCTCCTTGCTCCCTGCTCTGTCCTCTACCCACAGCCTGGACCTCCAAACACAGCCTTAGCAAGAGGTCAAAGAGTGTGACCTCTTAAGTGCCCCCACAGCATGGAATTCAGCTCTGGGCTTCCAGCTGGTGCTCAGGGGCCGGGGTGAGTGGTCAGGGACCAGGGATTGGGCAGCTCCCACTGGGCTGTCTTCCCTGAGGCCTCCAAAAACCCACTGCCAGCTAGCCAATTCAGACTCACAGCGACCCTATTGGATGGCGTAGAACTGCTCCATAGGGTTTCCAAGGAGCGGCTGGTGGATTCGAACTGCCACCCTTTTCCTTAGTAGCCAAGCTCTTAACTACTGCACCACCAGGGCTCCTAAGGCCTCTTGGGAGCCCTTGTATAGTGGAGTTTTCTCAGCTGGGGCAGAGGGGGTGGGGAGAGGAGGCAGGTAGGAACTGGGACTGGGCAGTGATGGGGTCATTTGTTTCAGCCTTGGGCACAGGGCTTGGCAGAGGTGTCGGCTTAATCAAAGAATGTCATTCACTCATTCATTCATTCATTCGTTGGTTCATTCACTCATACATTCAGCAAACACATACTGAGCCCCTTCCTGGGGCCTGGCCCTGCGCTCAGGCTTGAGATGCACAGGGGCCTGCCCAGGGCACCACCTGAGCTGGCTCTTGAAGGGTGGGTAGGAGTTTCCCAGGCAAGGGTATTCCAAGCAGGAGGAGCAGCAAGGGTGCAGCCGAGGACGTCATGACAAGCTGAGAGAAGACTGGGGCATAGAGTGTGTGGAGGGGGGGGAGTGGCCAGGTGGCTGAGCGTCGCCTAGCCAGGCATCAACAATGCCTGCACTGTTCACTCAGCCCCGGGAACTCCGGGCTGGGCCAGCGCCGGCCGCTACTGTGTTTCTGACACTTCCCTTGCCCTTTGCTCTCCCTTAGGGCAGACCTCCCCTTTGGGAAGCTCAGCACCTTTCCTGGCTGAGTTAAAACTGCACTGGTGGGACAGAGCCACGGGGGCCGGGGAGTTCCTGCTAGCTACAGATTCTCCGTGTGGTCCTGGGCTCATCATGCCACCTCTCGGAGCCTCCGATGGCCCTTCTGCCTGGAATAATGACATAAATGCCACTGCAGTAAATGAAAAACCATGTGGGAGGGTGTTTGCGGATGGAGGGTGGGCATTAAAGTAACCAAAATGGGTACTGGTTAAGAACTACATATTCTGCTTGTTAACAAACATTTAGAGCACGTTAAGGATTCCCCACATTTTTCCCTGGAACACTGTTTAGTTCTTAGGAATTAGCCTTCTCCAGAGGGGGTCCCTGGGGGGCACAAATGGTTAAGTACTCAACTACTAACCAAAAGGTTGGCAGTTCAAACCCACCCAGAGGCACCTCGGAAGAAAGGCCTGGCGATCAGCATCCGTAAGGTCACAGCCTTGAAAACCCCGAGGAGCAGTTCTACTCTGCACACATGGGGTGGCCATGAGTTGGAAACTAACAACAATCCTTGTCTAGGGAGAAGAGGCGGAAGGGGACGGTGAGGGGCGGGGCCGACATCTGGTGTGGATGGCTCCCCCCTCTAGTGACCAAGGGTCATGGTGACAGCAACCGACTATTCATTAGTTCAGTAATGTTTACTGGGCATCCAGAACTGGGCCTCACGTGAACGGGCAGGCAACTTTATCAAAGGCCTCAATTCAAGTTCTTTGCCAGCATTTGGGCAAATGAAAAATCCTATAGTAGGTTTGGGCTCAAAGAGGCGTGGGGATGAAGGAGGAGCTGGGGTGAGTCAGAATCAGGGCCTGGTGGATGGGGCACATGGGCAGGCGACGGGGGGTGCACGCTCTCACCCACCCGGCGAGAACGTCCAGCAGCATGGGATATAATCACGTGCTTCGGGTCTGTCTCTGTGCTACGTGATTGACAATACTTTGCAAGAGACAGGACTGTGCCCTCAGAGCTGGAGAAAGCCGTGGGGGAGCTGAAATCCCTCTGGGCAGGTGCCTGCTTCCCACTGTCAGCTGTGGCACTTAGTTTAACTGCTTCTGACACCTCACCCGCCCAGGTGAGCTCATAATGCCTTCACACCTTCTTGGTCTCACTTAGCCAGGCTGCCCCATCTACACCGAACACATTAGCTGGACCTTGGCCCAACCCTACTTCACTGTGCCAGGCCCACCCATCTGCACACACCCAGAGCTGAGAAGCTTTGCCAGACCAAGACCTTATGACTAAACCACAGGCTGGCAGAGCGGGGAGCTGGCCATCCTCCTTGCTGTACAGATGGGGATGCTGAGGCCCAGAGAGCGGAGGGGCCCTACCCACGGTCACACAGTCCCTGGCAAGGCTGGGCTCCAAGCTCAGGGATTCTGCTCCTAGCTCTGTGCTGCTCCAAGTGTGGACCACGGACCAGCAGCATCGCCCCACCTGGGAGTGTGCTGAAATGCATACTCTCAGGCCTCACCCGAGACCTGCTGCATTGGAAGCTGCATTTTTAACAAGATGTCTGGGTGCTTTATATGCACTTTATGGTTTGAGACATCCTAGACCACTGCTCTCTCTTCTACTCCGCCACACTGCCTCCCGGTGACCCACAAACACAGGCAACTTAACCCCAAGGCTCTGATCCCCCTCACAGAGCTGGAACTGTTTAAAACACCATGGAAAGAGTTAGTGAAAGAGCACGGACTTTGGGATTGGGAAACCTGGGCTTGAATCCCAGCTCTGCCACAAACAGCTGTGTGCACTTGGCCCTGGCAGCTGAATCTCTCTGAGGGCCAGTTTCCTCCCTTGTAAATCATGGAGAAAATGACACGCCGTCCGTGACACAGCACAGATCAGGCACGTAGTAGGTGCTCATCAGATGTTATTAAGTCACAGCCCTGAGTCCTGGGCTTCTCTGTCAGGCAAGGGTGACCTGCCAGCAGCAGCGGTGGCAGCCCTACCTGCCTTCTCCTTGATAACGGCCCAGTCCTCGAAGCTGTCGATGTGCTCCTTCAGCCTCGAGCAGAGCTGCACGTTGCCCACATAGTCCAGGAGCACATCAATGATGGGCCCTGCCCAGCGGCTCACCTCCGGGGCCGAGAGGATCTCGCAGAACTGGAAGAGAGAGTGCACACACCAGCTTCAGGAGCTCAGCCTACAGGAAACTGAGGCCAGGGAGGGCAGGAGGCATGTTCAGGGGTGGACACTGAGCACATCCAAGACAGGATCCAGTTCTAGAAATCCTCCCCACTCTCTACTCAACACAGGCTGCTGCTGCCCAAGGGGAGATGGGCAACTTGGGCAAGTTGTATCGATGACCTTGCTGAGCCTCAGCTTCCTTGTCTATAAAATGGGTATACCAGTACCAACTGCCATCGAGTCCATTCCAGTTCATGGCAACCGTATAGGTCTCAGAGTAGAACTGTGCTCCATAGGGTTTTCGATTTTTTGGAAGTAGATCCACAGGCCTGTCTCCCAAGGTGCCTCTGGGTGGACTCGAACCTCCAACCTTTTGGTTAGCAGCTGATGGTGTCAACTGTTTGCACCACCTCGGGACTCCGTAAAATGGGTATATGAACACTAAGGTAATATAAACATAAACTTCTTTGCACACAGTAGGCACCCATACATGATGGCCATTAGCCATTATAATTATTCCAAGAGAAGGAGGATTCTAACTTCCCTTTCATCCTCAGTTCCGACTTTTTAAGTCAACACCATGGACAGGTCCCATCTCTGGATCACTGACTTTCTGTACGTCGTCTGACCTTATCCCAGCCTGCTCTTGTCCCCTTCCAGATTCTGGTCACTTAATATCATATTCGAGCTGTAGGATGCTGGGGGTGACAAGCTCCTCCATTACAGAGTTCCCCGCCAGTCCCTTCTCCACAGCTGCTGCCTTAAGTTCTCCGAGACCGTAGACCAAGCAAAGGATTGAATTGTTCATGTGACTCCCTAAGTTCTGCCTACGTTGACTCCAAAGCACCTTAACCACTAGCCCACACTCGCTCCAAGGCGGTTTAAGCACCGAGCTAGGCCCCTCAGAAACGTGTTAACCACTAGTCTACATCGCCTCCAAAGCATGTTAACCACTGGTCTACACTCACCAAAGCACGCTACCTCTCCAAGTCCACACTCTCTCCAAGGCATGGTAACTACTTCAGTGCCCCTAAACCTGTTAACCACTGGTCTATGTTGCCCTCAAAGCTCGTTAACCACTGGACTAGACTGCCTCTAAACACGTTAACACTACTAGTCTTCATAGCCTCCTGAACCAATTACTCACAGGTCCTCACCCCTCCAGACAAGCTCACCAGACCCCGTGGCCCTCTCGTCCCGCCCACCTAGAACTGCCCCATCCGCCGCTGCCGCCCGCGGTCTAGACCACGCCCACCCGCGCCCCGCCCACCTGCACCACGCTGGGCTCCTTGACCGTGGTGGGCGAATCGCTGAAGCGGCTGGAGCGCGCGGCGGCCGGCGGGTGCGGGCCGTTGCCGTAGAGGCACGAGAAGCAGGGCTCGCCGTCGCAGCCGAGGTCCATGAGGAACTTGAGCAGCGACAGGTACCTCATGGCGAACATGATGGTGGCGGGAAAGGCGGTGGGGTGCGTGGCGATGTAGGCGTCGATGTTGGCGCCGTGGTCCAGCAGCAGCTGCATGGTGCGCAGGCAGCCGTGGCGGATGGCCACGAGCAGCGGGTTGAGGATGTCGCGGTTGGGGTCGGCGCCGGCCAGCAGGAGCATCTCGGTGGCGTGCACGTTGTTGTTGACCACGGCGAAGTAGAGCGCAGAGGTGCGCCGGTCCTCGTAGAGGCGCGCGCGCTCGGGTGCCAGCGGTGCGTTCACGTCGAAGCCGGCGCTCAGCAGCCCCTCGAGCACCGCGTCGTGGTTGCGCTCGGCCGCCAGGTGCAGCGGACTGATGCCGCTGCGGCGCACGCGCGTGCGGCTCGTCACCGGCAGCAGCATCTGCACGATCCTGCGGGCGGGCGGGGCAAGCGCGGTCACGGGGCTGCCGGCACGGCGGGGTCGGCCCGCCAGCAGGGGGCGCTGTGGCGCTCAGCCCAGCCACTTTTCCAATCACCGTGTGTGGGGAGCGGCGAGTGACGGCAGCACCAGCAGGGGGCGCTGTGGGGCCAGCCATCTCACAATGACCGCATTGGGGAGGGGGGCTCTGTTGCTGTCTCCGCGTTACTGGATGCTGAGGTTCAGAGAGGCTTCAACAACCTCCCCACACATAGTCAGTAAAAGTTGGTCTGGGCTTCAAACCTAGAACACTTGACTTCAAAGTCAGTTCTTATAAGCCTCAGCCAGGCTGGACTGTGGTACCAAGAGTCTCCCACTGACTTGTTTTAGGTTAAGGGGTGCCGCCCATTCCTAGCTCAATAATCTGGAGAATTGACTGGAGGGTCCCCAAACCCAATGCGTATCCAAACTACTCCCTGTGGCAGGCAGTTGAATCTAGTGA
This sequence comes from Trichechus manatus latirostris, assembly GCF_000243295.1. Lineage (NCBI taxonomy): Eukaryota > Metazoa > Chordata > Mammalia > Sirenia > Trichechidae > Trichechus > Trichechus manatus. Next base: position 6,499,548 of record NW_004443981.1, read on the forward strand.
AGTTTGGAGCCAGACCCTGCCTGGGAGGGCGGGACAGGCAAGGAGGAGAAGGGACAGGAACAGCCAGCCAAAGCAGAGCTCGCTGTGTGCCCGGAGCCATCTAAAGACTTTAATCTTTACAAGAACCCACAGAGCGCATCTCATCATTTCCATTTTGCAGATGAGAAACATCACAGGTCAGCGAGCTTAAGGAACTTGCCCAAGTCAGGAGAGGTCAGCCAAGATATGAATCCTCCTCTGACTCCAGGGCTGAGCTGTCCTACACCCTGTGGGCCCCGGTGGAGCTGCCAGGTTTTAGGGCACAGGAGGGGACAAAACGTGTCTGGCCCCAGTTGTTCCTGCCCTGAGCCCTAGGCAGCCCTCCGTGACCATGACCTCGCCTGCTCCCCTCTCCTGTGGATCTAAACACCTCCTCCCCTGGAGGCTTATTCTAGCCTCGCCCAGCCTCTCTGCCCTGCCTTTGGCCTGGACAGCACTGGACAGCCACTGCCCAGCCTGGAGCCCCCTGCAGCCCTGGCTGGGCTCCCCTACTGACTTGGCCACCCACTCCGCACTTTATGTATATTAGTTTATTAAATCCTCCCAATAGCCCAGTGATGTGGCACTAGTGTGATCTTCGTTTTACAGATGAGCAAATGGAAGCCCAGAAGGGGTATGTGACTTGCCCAAGGATGCACAGCCAGTAAGTGAACCACAGCTAGGCAGTCTGACTTCTCATGTAGCAGTCAGAGTGACAGCTGATCTGTCAGAGACTTAGCAATCTTCACAGCCCGGTAAGGTGCCTGCCACGCCCCACGGGGAGCCAGAGCAGGTCTGTGGCCTTCATTTTGGCACGTGTGGCTCAGAGACCTGGAGTGACTAATCGAAGACCACAACGCAGCTTCTGGGCTCTTGGCCCCTTGATTTTGCTCTCTCCCCCCAGGCCCCCTGCTGCCTACAAGGAAAAGCCCCTGCCACCCTAATCTATCCAATCCCTGCTGACAGATCACCTTGAAGCCCTGCCTGGAGCTCCAAGGACGTGGCTGCGGCGAGGGAAGCAGGTGCCACCAGGCCTGTTCCCACACTTCCTGGCACACCAACTTCCTGGAAATCCGATGCCAGCGACTTCCCACTAGGATCTCAGTGAAAAGTATTATTATTGTTAGTGACGCTGTGTTTGGCTAAAATCGGCCTCCAGAACCTCAAAAGGAAATTCGTACACCCAGGGGGGCTAATTGCCTCCTAATTTCTATTTGTGCCGGCGCAGGGGGCCTGACCTCACTCTGCAGAGGTGCTGGTCACAGGCAGGGCTGGGCCCTGGCCCTGGACCTCAGCCACCACCAACAAATGCTCTGTAACAGCCGTAACGTGCCCGAGCACGGGAAAGAACAGTGGGCAGATCTGCTGAGGGCTACAGGCCAGATGGGGCTGGTATCTCCAGCGGGTCACAGCTGGCCAGATGGGGCTGGCATCTCTGGCGGGTCACAGCTGGTCTCTAGCCTTTCCCTTGCCAACTAAGGGAAAGGGGCAGGAATGTGGGAACTGATCGGCAGCTGCCTGGGGCCCCCGAGCATCATCTTGTTAACACAGCGCAACCATCTTATCGTCCCTTGCTTCTGTGGGACCATGCCATTCAGAAGGGGCTTCAAACTCTTGGAGATGAATGTGTGACACTGGATGGGGCAGGAGAGCAGTGTGGCCAGCCCTCCCATTTTACAGAGGGTGAAGAGGCCTGGGCATATGGTGGGGAAGGGAGTGAGATCAGACAGGCAAAGCCAGGGCAGAATGCCAGTCTCCAGGCTCCTGGGATCAGGCCTCCCCATGATGCCCCACTCCTAACCAAGGGGAATGGTCGACACAGGCAGGGGTCTCCCCACAGCTCTGCTATGGAGGTCCTGGGATCACAGAGCATTGTGGCTCCAGCTGTACCTTATGGAGAGGAACCAAGATGGCCACTGCCCAGTAGAACCCTAGGTGTCTGGGAGACCTGGCTCCCTGTCTGCTCCCCTCCCGTGCAGAGGCACCAGGGGCTGCGGGGCTGGCTCAGACCTGGGACCCCTGCCCTGTAACTAGACCCCTGCCTTGTTCCAGGACCCACCAGTATTAACTAGACCCCACTCCCCTTGCCCCAGGCCCCAGCTCCCCACCACGTTCCCAGTCCCCACATCTGATGTCCTGCCTAAAGTCCAGCCCTGCAGGGAGTAGAGCAGAGAGATGTGAGCCAAAGAGGCTGTCCTCGGCATCGTGGGAATCCGGTATGGGGGCTGAGAGTCAGCTGGACCTGGGTGACACAGCCAGCTCTGCCCCTCGGTGCTGGGCCATCTCAGGCTTAACCTCTCTGAACCACACCTGCTTCATCTATAACGGGTAATTACCCATAATAGTCATAATGCTAATGCTAATAATGATCATCATCATCATAAACCAGTCAAGTCATGAGTCAATTCCAACTCATGGCGACCCCCTGTGTATCAGAGTAGAACTGTCTCCATAGGGCTTTCAGTGGCTGATTTTTCAAAAATAGATTGCCAGGTCCTTCTTCTAAGGTGCCAAGCATGTTAACCAGGGACACTCAATAATAATAGCCACCCTTTATTGAGCCCCTATAAGTTGTAAGCACTTTACCTTCCTAAATAATAGCTACAATAATATCATTGCTCAGCATTTACTATGTGCCAGGCACTGTTTAAAGTGCCTACTTGTTTAACTCATTTCATCCTGGAAAGGACCCTAAGAGCTGAGTATTTTATCTCATGTAATCCTCGTAACAACCCAGCAAGGTGAGATGCAATTGCAATCTAAAAATATCTTTCACTGAGGCTGCTTTTGAAGGTGAGATCTTACACATTAAACTGACCGACTTATAGCAGGCACTCAGTCGCTGGTGGCCCTCAGTGTCTTGACCACCACGGGGCACGGAGCTTCTGTGTCTCTGGGTCCTGGCAGGGTGACCTTTGTCAGAGTTGAATGTAGATTTGACAGTGGACTTTGGTTTCACCTGGGAACCAGCCGCCCACAGATGGCTCCACTGCCAACGCTGCTGGACTGTGCCATGTCCACCCTGCCTATGTGTGTGTGCTTGTGTGCACGTGTGTGTGTGTGTGTGTGTGTGTGTGTGTGTGCATGTCTGTGTGTGTTGGGGGGTGGCGTTCTCTCTTCTCTGAGCCCGTGTGATACTTGTGCTGGACCCAGGAAAGACCCACCAGTGGAGATTCTGCCTGAAACTGTTCCCAGGGTGCAACAGAGTCCCTGCCCACGAGGGCTGCCCGCTGAGGAAAGTCTGCAGCTCTTCCAGGGGCCCGTTTCCTCTGCTCAGCCTGGGAGCTGGTGCAGGGCAGCAGTTCCTCCATGAGGGTGGGCGCTGGAAGGGCAAGTACCCAACAGCTCCACACCTGCCGGGCTGAATGTCTTGGGACCACAGGGCCCTCAGAGAGAGACTGGAGCTTACTGAGGATGCAAACTGCCAGTTCTCAAACACTCTGCAACTGATAATCACCCAGGGAGAGCAGTCAAATGCAGATTCTGGGCCCCACCACCCAGGGCCTGATTTAGCAGGTACTCAGCTGTTAGGGTCCTTTCCAGGATGAAATGAGTTAAACGTGTAGGCACTTTAAACCTGTTCAGCAGGTTTGGGGCGGGGGGGGGGGGGGGGGGGGGGGGCAGGAGTCGGACACAGGTGATCCAGGACTACACTTTGAGAACCTTTGATGCACACGCAGTAAGCAGCTTCCTGCAGCAGAAGGACCCTTAGACAGGAGTGGGGAGAGGCTTAGGCCTGGGAATCCCTCCTTATTTTCCGTGAGTCCTTGCGCTCTGAGCCTCGGTTTTCCTTTGAATAAATGGGGATACTCACCTGTTAGTCCATGTGCTTTATAAACTGCATTTCAATATAATGTATTAAGTAATTTCTATCCTGCCTTATTCCAGAAAGAATTTTAAACGGTTTGCAAAGATAGAGAAAATATAGCAAAGGTAATCTAAATTAGAAGTAGAAGAGAAAGAATGTTTAAAAACAAGGGGGTCAGAAATGAGACCCCAAATGCAAGTCTATGTTTTATGTTTTATCATTCTTAGAAGAAATACGGCCAGCATGCTCCTTAGAAGCGAGGATGGCAAGACGTCAGCTCACTTACTTTGGGCACGTCATCAAGAAAGATCAATCACAAGGACATCATGTTTGGCAGAGTAGAAGGTTAGAGAAAACGAAGGAAGCCCTCAATGAGGTGGATTGACACCATAGCCACAGTGGACTCAAATGTACCAACAATCACAAAGATGGTACAGGCCTGGGCAACGTTTTGTTATATTTAAGGTTGCCATGTGTCGGAGCTGACTCGACAGCAACGAACAGCAACTTGTTTTATGTTGGCCGCCAAGTAAGCTCTGAAGGAGTGACTGTCTACCCAGGCTGCACAGCAGAATCCCCTGGAGGCCTTCAAACACCCCAAGCCCTGGCCACACCCCAGACCAGTTATGTCAGAATCTCAGGGAGGGCTACTCCCAGGGGGTCCAGCCTGCAGCCAAGGTGAGAGCCTCTAGTCTGGGGGGCTATTTTAAATTCACTTTAAAGGAATCTTGAAGCATCAGCTCTTGGGTAAAGTAGTTTCTTAATAAATATATTTTGACGTTGACCTGTAATTTCATAAGGTGCGTTTGCTACACCGGGCATGAAAAACAGGCGGAAGTGCGATTTGTCGGTGACTAAGACGGGTGACTCATAGCGACCCCATAGGACGGAGTAGAACTGCCCCACAGGGTTTCTTTCCTAGGCTGTAATCTTTACACGAGCAGATCGCCAGGTCTTTTCTCCTGTGGACTGGCTGGTGGGATCAAACCGCCGACCTTTCAGTTAGCAGCGGAGCACATAACCATTGCACCAGTCGACTCAACAGCCCACAGCAACACAAGAGACGTGTGAATCTTAGAGGCTCCTTTCTCAGTGACACCCCAGTGTCACCCCCTCCAGCTAAGTGTGTTGAATAGAAGGCATCATGTGGCAAACCCTGAGACCAGCTGCCTGGCCCTTGGTGCGGAACACCAATCCCCAAGCCCCCTCTGGGAGGTAGAGAAGGCCACTAATGCCAAATGCCCAGGAGTGAATGAAGAGCGCAGGGCTTGCCCAGCCATGGGCCCTGCCACGTGGCAGAAGCTGCTGGGCACGGGGCTTTAACCCTTTGTTGGGTGACCTTCCCAAAGCAGCCTGCCCCCTCAGCCTGGAGGAACAGAGGAAAGTCGGGTGGGGGAACGGAGGGTGACTAACAGAAATATGCATTACAGGCAGTCCCTGGGTTTTGAACATCCTTGGACAGCTCGGACTTGCCCTTTACTGTTACCTAAATTTGCCCTCCCTTTGAAAGTTTGAACCAGGACTTCGAACCAGTTCTTTCCGTTTCAAACCCCTGCTGAGAATTTGCATTTCTAACAGGTTCCCTGCTGTTAATTTATATTTCCACCCCAGATATACTGAATCAGAATCTACATTTTAACAAGATCCCCAGGTGATTCTGATGTATAACTTCCCAGGAACTTGTCAGAAATTCAAATTCTCAGCAGGGAATTTGTTAGAAATACAAATTCTCAGCAGGGGTTCAAAACAGAAAGAATTGGTTCAAAGTCCTGGATTGAACCAACCCCTACTCGCAATGAATTCTTTATCACAGTCACCTACACTTGCTCCATGTGCAGCTTTTAAATCATTGAAAAGGCTTCAAGCCATTTCTTGCACTAAAGGCAAATTTGATTTAAAGACACATTTAGGGACAGATCTCATTTGTAGGGTTAGGGGCTGCCTGTAGTCCAGACTCATATCTGATCCCCTGAGGGAGATTCCTATAGATGGTACATTTGGAGCAACTGAGCTCCTGCCAACTACAAGCTGTGTGACCTTGGTCAAGTCACTCAACCTCTCTGTGTCCTCACCTGAAAAATGGAAATAGTAACAGCACCAGCCTCACAGAGTTGTTGAAAGGAGCAAATACGTTTACAACATCAAGTCTGGTAAGTGTTTGCTTACTTATTATACTGTTTGCTAACTATCATAATTGTGGCTGTTTTGTAGGCATTCACTTCACATTTGCTAACTGCGGAGAAATTCTCCTCTTTTCCACCCAAATGGTACCCCTGGGCCTCCCAAGGGGAATCCTGTGGGCAGGTCATTTGGAGTGGGGCATTGGGGGCCGGGCTGGGCTGACCTGTAGCTGCCCTTCTTGGCGGCCATGTGCAGGGGCAGCAGGCCATCCTTGTTGGTCTTGTTGGCATCAGCACCCTGTGACAGCAGAAACTCCACCACCTCCTCGTGGTTGTTCTTGCAGGCCTCGTAGAGGGCGGACGCGTTGTCGTTGGCCTGTGTGTTGATGTCGGCACCTGGTGAAGGGGAAGCGAACAATGACTGATCACGGCAGTCACTATCCTGGACCTAACGCCCACCCCGGGCTGGGCGCCGCGTGCTAACCACCATGATGCATCAGATCATTTCATCTGCATTATGCCCCTTGGAAGGAGTCCTGGTGCCACAACGGTTAAGCCCTTGGCTGTTAACCTAAAGATCAATGGTTCGAACCTGCCCATTGGCTCCACGGGAGAAAAGACCTGGCAATCTGCTCCCTAGAAAGGCATATCTTACTCTGTCCTGTAGGGTCACTGGCAATCTGCTCCCTAGAAAGGCATATCTTACTCTGTCCTATAGAGTCACTATGAGTTGGAATTGACTCAATGGCACACTACAATGACCTTGGAGGGGAGGCATGCACTCTGAGAACCCCCCAGCTCCCTCCCACAACATCGAGACCCAGGGGCCTCTTACAGGCATCAGGATGATGCTGGCATATATTGGGCATTCAGGATGCACCAGGCACATGCTTTCCACATGTTTGTGAAAGTTAGCCAGTGAGGCCAGGTAGGATAAAGTGCTTCTCTTACCTCCATGTCACACAGATGATGCCACTAAGACAGATAACCTAAGCAACGCCTCCCTAGACCACCTAGATCATAAACGAAGAGCTAGAACTTGAACCAGATGGCCCGATGGCTGAGGCCATGCTGTTAACCCTCACTGTGTGTAAGACGGGGCCTTTCCCAGCCCCAGGGGAACACAGAACCCTTGTTGTGAGTTGAATTGTATCCTCAAAAAAGATATGTGGAAGTCCTAACCCCTGGTGAACGTGACCTTTTTGGAAACAGGTTCTTTGAAGATGTTACCAGTTAATAGAAAGTCCACGGATGAAAGGTGGGTCCTAGTCCCATCCAAGAGAATAGACACAGACAGACACATGGGGGAAGACGCCGTGTGAAAGTGCAGCTACAGGCCAGGGAATGCCAAGGGTTTCATCAACCAGCAGAAGCTAGGAGAGTGGCATGGGACAGTTCCTCTCTCGGAGCCCTCAGAAGGAATCAACATGGCTGATACCCTGGTTTGGACATCTAGCCTCTAGAACTGTGAGACAATCAATTTGTATTCTTCAAAAACACCCACTTGTGGTATTTTGTTATGACAGGACTAGGAAACTAGGGCCCCCAGTAGAGGAAAACCCCCAGGACTTTATTCATTGGTGTCATGAATTGAATAGTGTCCCCCAAAAATATCTGTCAACTTGGCTAGGTCATGATTCCCAGTATTGCATAATTGTCTACCATTTTGTCATCTGATGTGATTTCCCTATGTGTTGTAAATCCTATAACTATGATGTAATGAGATGGATTAGTGGCAGTTATATTGATGAGCTCTGCAAGATTAGATAGTGTCTTAAGCCAATCTCTTTTGAGATATAAAAGAGAGAAGTGAGCACAGAGACAGGGAGACCTCATACCACCAAGAAAGCAGCACCAGGAGCAGAGTGTGTCCTTTGGACCTGAGGTTCCTGCACAGAGAAGCTCCTAGACCACAGGAAGGTTGATGACAAGGATCTTCCTCCAGAGTCGACAGAGAGAAGAAAATCTTCCCCTGGAGCTGGCGCCCTGAATTTGGACTTCTGTCCTACTGGGCTATGAAAGAATAAACTTCTGTTTGTTGAAGCCAGCCACTTGTGGTATTTCTGTTACCGCAGCACTAGATGACCAAGACAATTGGGATTTGTTCTTCTCTGCCTTGCTGTTCAAAGATAAGAGGGGAATTGCTTTCTGTCTCCTTTCAAGAAAATATTCAAACCATGTTGCAAGGAGGAGGGATGAAGCCTGATGTTAGTCTGCCTTTAGCCCAATCTTCTGTACCTCCTCCATCCCCTGGTGGTGAAGGAGAGAGCTGACATGCACACAGGTTTCTCTGCAAAGACAGGTGCAGCCTGCCCACCAGGCCCTCCTTACTCCAGAAGGAAATAGAACTGCGGCAGTTCAAAGCTGGTAAGGGCTGAAATCCAAAGCCTCTGTTAACCACAGTTCCTCTCTCCTTGAGCGTTCTGCTTATCTCAGACTTCCTGGTGATTTTTAAAATGTTCAGTGATGGTGGGACTGGCTCCTGGTCTAGTGGGAAGAGATCAGGACGTGGACCACTTAGAGCTTCCGTTTCACTGCTCACAAGCTGTGTAGCTCTAGCAGCCTTTTGGAGCCTCAGTTTCCCCATCTGTTGACTGGGAAAAATAGTACTTACCTCTTGGAGTTGCTGGTTAAGGTCGCGTAAGTAAACCTTGCAGAGTGCCCAATACACAGCAGGTACTCAGCTGTTGTTGTTGTTAGTTGCCAGCAGCCCACATGTACAGAGTAGAACAGCCCCATAGGATTTCCAAAACCGTGACCATTCAAAAGCAGATCACCAGGCCTGATCTTCCGAGGCGCCCCTGGGTGGGTTTGAACTGCCAACCTTTCAGCTAGTAGTCGAACACTTAACCTTTGTGTCACCCAGGTGCTCAGAAAATGCCAGTAAATCTCCAGGGTAGAGGGACTGAGCATGGGAGGCCAGTTCTGCCCTCCATACAGAGGGAGAGCCACGCACAGCTCTTTAACGCTCCACGGTACTCTCAAGGTCAGGCTCCCTGGAAGGCCTGGACCCCGCCAGCAAAGCTGCCTGCTCTACACAAGAAAAATATTTGGATTTTAAAATGGACTCGGCCCACAGAGGGAACAGACCCTGACTCAGAGTGCCACCGGGAGACCAGGACCAGGGTAGATGTTAAGAGTTAGCTAGCTCCCCCCCGCCCCGCTGCCTGCTGAGCATCCAGCCTCCTCGTCTGGGCTCCCAGGACCCTGCCTGTGCCCCTTTGTTCCCCAGCTGCTCAGTCTGCGTTTGTCCCTGGCTGAAGGCAGTGCCTTGGGTCTGTTTTCCCAACTGCTCAGGCACGTGCTGGGAAGTCAGCTTGTCTGGGCACAGCCCCGGGCTGGTAACTCTCACGGCCCGAGGTAGGGTGGTGCAGTGGAGAGAGCATGCAGTTTGGAGCCAGATGGACGCAGGTTAGAATCCAAGCTCTGCGACTGCGTGGACTTCTAGCCAGTCATTAACCTCTCTGAGCCTCAGTCTCCTCATCTACAAAATGGGACGAGAACAGTATCCACCTCGTAAGCCTATGGGGAAAACTCCGTTGATCCAATCTGTGTTTGTGCTTAGCAGAGTATCTGGCACACAGTAGGTCTCCAATAAATTATTCCAGTTCATCCCCAAGGTCTGAGTTACTTTTGGCCTCTCTGTTGCTAGAGAGGGAGGATTACTTCCCATTAAGAGAGAAAAGAAATCAAAGGGGTCTTCGGAAGATCAGAATATAATGCTCATTGACCACAAGGACATCTACCATTGTCTTCTGCTACCGGGACATCATAATGCAAGCAATATTATTTTATCTCCCCCATTTATGTGTGTAAAGATATTTCACAGGCAGAGTCCAAAGACCTGGGTTTAAATCCCAGCTCTGCCACTAATTTGCTGTGTGACTTAAGACAAATCACTTTCCCATTCTGGTCCTTGGTTTCATCACCTACAAAACGAGGAGATCCTAAATGTTGTCTGAGTTCCTTCTGGCTCTGAATGTGACCTACTGGAAAGAGAAGTGGTTGGGGTGTCAAGAGACCCAGAGTCTGGCTAGTCCTGCCACTAATTTGTTACATGACCTTAGAGAAGTCACTTCCCTTTCTAGGCCACAGATTCCTCATTTGCAAAATGAGGGTGTTGGGCTGGATTGTTATTGTTGTTGTTAGATGCTATCGAGTCAGTTCCAACTCATGGCCATCCTGTGTACAACAGAACGAAACATTGCCCTGTCCTGTGCCATGCCCATAATCGTTGTTATGCTTGAGCCTATTGTTGCAGCCACTGTGTCGATCCATCTCATTGAGGGTCATCCTCTTTTTCGTTGACCCTCTACTTTACCAAGCATGATGTCCTTCTCCAGGGACTGGTCCCTCCTGATAACATGTCAAAAGTATGTGAGACAAAGTCTTGCCATCCTCACTTCTAAGGAGCATTCTGGCTATACTTATTCCAAGACGGATTTGTTCTTTCAAGTCCATGTTATATTCAACAGTCTTCACCAACACCATAACTCAAAGGCTTCAATTCTTCTTCGATCTTCCTTATTCATTGTCCAGCTTTTGCATGCATATGAGGTGACTGAAAATACTATGGCTTGGGTCAGGCTCACCTTAGTCCTTAAAGTGGTAAATATGTGGCACATGTGCCCCCGCTCCCCATGTTTGTCCTAATTGCAGACATCACTAATGGATCTCAGCACTATTTCCCACTGAGCCTAGACATAACTTCAGAATTCTTCCCTACCCAGCACTCAAGGAAGCTGCTATCTTAGAGCTAATCTCTGAGGTCCTTCCCAGATGTGCCCTGGGGACTCCATGACCCAGGGACTCCATGACCCAGGGACCCTCAGTCACTCACCATGCTTGGCCAGGAACCTTAGGGCCTCCAGCTGCCCACTCTGGGCGGCCACGAACAGCGGGGTGATGCCGTAGGCATTCTTGGATTCCACCTTGGCGCCTCTGCTCACCAGGATCTCCATGACCTCCAGGTCATTGCGCGAGACGGACTCGTGCAGAGCTGTCCAACCTCGGTTGCAGCGATGGTTGGTGTCCGCATTGTACTGCACCAGAATCCTCACTGCGTCCACATTCTTGCGCTCGCAGGCTGTACCCAGGGAAGAGCAAGACCGTCAGCAGGGTGGCTGGCAGGACAGGGCCACCCAAGACTGCATTCATCAGTTCATTCACCCATTCATCAGCCATTCACTCAACAAATATCCACTGAGTCTTTACTATGTTCCAGGTCCTGCATTGGCCCTAGGCTATATAACTAATTGTAATACTAATGCTAATACTAGCAGTAATACCTGCTGACATGTATATAAGGCTAGTTATGTGCCAGGTATTCTGATCTAAGCACTTTACATGGGTTAACTAATTTAATTCTCCCAACCACCCTTAATGTATGTACCTTACTATAAGTCCCAGACTTACGACGAAATTACATTCTGACATCAAATACTTCTCTTTCTTTTAGTTTTCATTATTATTGCCTTTTATTATCCATATCTTTATAAATCCACTCTTTGAACATCTGTGAGTGACCAGCTGAGAATGATAATGCTGCAACATTATATGTAGGATATATTACTAATGATAAGATGTCAAAAAAAGAAGATGGTGGTAAGCACGGTTCATCGTAACTTAAATATGTCGTAAGTCTGGGACTACCTGTAGTGTTATTATCCCCTTTTTACGGATGGGGAAAGTGAGGCACAGAGAGGGTAAGTGACTTGCCCAAGGTCACACAGATAGTAAGTGGCAGAGCTGGGATTCAAACCCAGGTAGTTGGTTCCAGAGTCTGTGCTCTTAATCACAGAACAAGATGGACAACTTGTCTACCTTCACAGTGCTTCCAATATCCAAACCCTTGAGTCTCAAGTGAGGTACAGGTACCACTGAGGTCTTGTCAGGATCACTTTTAAATCATTTGTGGCATTTCCTCTAACAACATTTGTGTTATTTCTCACTGCCTTGCCAGGGAGCTGCCTTCTGTCCCCTGGAATGTTCCAGAATCTCCCAAACTTGTCTCCCCTTCCAGTGTTACCTGCTTCAATCCTCCACATTACCAAGGTCAAAAGAATCTTCTAGATGAGGAGCAGACTATGCCATATTCCTGCTCAAAACCCCTCCTCAAAGACTACTCATAATTTGGGGTAAAATTTATCTTGCTGAGCACCACTCACCAAGTCTTTCTCAACGTGCTCAAACCTCCCTGTCAAGCCTTATCTCTCTGTAGACCTCAAATGCACCCTTGGCTCTGGCCCAGAGTTATCACCAGGGAGGCTTCAGGTGGTGTCAGTCATCTGGAAGCTTCTCTGAGTCAGTCTGGGGAGGCTGCCTGTGGAGTGTCTCAAACTGGACCACAGGCAGAGCTCTCGCCCTTTGTGAGCCTGGGCTTCCTCCCCTATGGCATGGAGATAATAAAACCTTCCTTAGAGGATGCTGTGGAAGTTCTGAGTGAGATGGTACATGCAAGCAGTAGCCTGGTGCTTGGCACATAGCAGGAGTACACGCAGGACCAAGGCCCAGGCTTTCATCTGTGACTTGCCCAGCTCCATGGAGCTCTCTTTGGGACACCCGAGGCCCCAGGTGATGGATCTGGTGCCCAGGCAGGCATGGGTTCTGGGGAGGCCCTTCCACTGTGGGTCTGCAATTGACCCGGATACCTGCCATTATTCCTGCTTCCCACTGAATGTTCCAAGCACCAGCTACCGACCACCCACGTGGGAAATTAGAGGTTTCCATAGTTTTTCAAAGCGTAAAGGCATCATTTTACAGGACCCCAAGCTGATTGCTTACGTGTGTAGGCACGGACTAACCAAAAAAAAAACAAACCAACCAAATCTGTTGCCGTCGAGTTGATTCCGGCTCATAGCAACCCAACAGGACAGAATAGAACTGCCCCATAGGGTTTCTAAGGAGCTGCTGGTGGATTCGAACTGCTTGACCTTTTGGTTAGCAGCCGAGCTCTTAACTACTGTGCCACCATGGACTAGATGCTTTGTAATGTTCAGTGTGTGGTGCTGGCATCAGCTGCCTGAGTTTAAATCCCAGGTCTACCCTTTGCTGGCAGTGTGGTCCTAGGCAACTTATTTCCCATCTCCATGCCTCAGTTCCTCATCTGTGAAATGGGAATAGTAGCAGTATCTACCTCTTATGTAGGTGGAAATGAGTGTTAAATGAAATAACAGTGCCTGGCACACAGTAAACACACAATAAATGCCAACTATTAGCCCAGAGGTAACTTGGAAGAAAGGCCTGGTGATCTACTTCTGAAAAAAATCAGCCATTGAAAACCCTATGGAACACAGCTCTACTCTGACACACGTGGGATTGCCATGAGTCGGAATCAACTCAACAGCAACTGGTTTTCTTTATTAAGATTATTCAGATCTTGACTCTAGGCTCTGCTCGGGCATTCAATGAATGTCCTTGGATGACGTCCACTTATTTTTCTTAAACAAACATCCCTGAGGTACAAACTCTCTTCATACCTCCTTGCCTTTGCCTGTGCTGTTCCTCATGCTTGTCCAGCTGGTAAACTCCTCCTGTTCAGGCTCAGCTCAGGCACCACTTCCTTGGGTGCCCTTCCTTCATACCTCCCCCCACCCACCCAGGCCAAGCTCATTACCATTAGCTGACTGTCACATTGTCCGTGTGTCTGTGCCCTGCTGGACTCAGAGTGCTGCACGGGCAGGGTCCACATCTTTTCATCTTTGGACCCTCGGCACCCTCAGCGTGCCTGACATATGGGAGGCACTCAGGAAATGGTGGCTGAATACATGCATGAATGAATGATTCAAGGACATGAATTATGCATCCAAACGAGCCTCTCGCCTTACGTGCTTATGGGATGCCTGCCTAGACTCTGGCCTCTTCCTCAGGGAAGCCCACCCGAGGGACTCACCTTTATAGAGCGGTGTCTCTCGGGCCTTGTTGGAGATGTCAGGCTCTGCCCCAGCCTGCAACAGCCACAGGAGGCAGTCCAAGTGTCCCCTGCACGTTGCCAGGTAGAGGGCCGTTTCCTCCTGCAGGGTGCGCTGGTCCACGGTTGCCGGATATGCTGGGAGGAGGACAGACAGGGAATTCATGAATTAGGGAGACATGCGTCCCCCCAAACACGAGGCATTCCCAATTTGCTCCCAGTTACAAAGACAGAAATGTACAGCATCCTCTGGCGTTAACCAACCCCAGCCTGCCCTCATCCTCTTTGTCCTGGACCCTGTCACTTTTACAGGCTGTTTCTGCTGTCCAATCATAGAAGTCCACTCGGACACCACCTCCTCTAGGAAGCCTTCCCTGGTTGGCCCGCCTCCCTCTCTGAATGACCCTTGCTTTCCTTTGCTAGCCCACTAGCCACTGCGGGAAACTCGAAGTCTCACGCAATTGTTTCTGCCCTGGAGCCTGGTGGGCTGTTTGGGGTCTGTGCTGCTTGAGGGCAGAGAGAAAAAAGAAAAAAACAGTTACCATTGAGTCGATCCTGACTCATGACCACCCCACGTGTGTCAGAGTAGAACTGTGCTCCATAGTGTTTTCAAAGGCTAATTTTTCAGAAGTAGATTGCCAAGTCTTTCCTCCGAGGCACCTCTGGGTGAACTTGACCCTCGAACCTTTATGGTTAGTAATCGAGCGCTTAACCCTTTGTTCTACCCAGGGACTCCTTGAGTGCAGAGATATGTCTTTTTCATTCACCCAGGAAGCTAGGGGCCCTGCCTGCAGGCATTGTTCATCCGGATCTGGCTCAGGAGGAGGCGGGGCTCCCACACAGTCCCCCAGAGGTGGGGGCGGCCTTGGCTGGGCACAGGCACAGCTGCATGTTTTCCACACCAAATCAGCCCTGGAAGCTTCATCCTGAAACAAGCTGAGGTGGCTCTCCAAAAGCCGGCCTTCCTCATTCCTTTTCTAGGAACTGGGCGCCCCTGTCCTGGCGGGCCTGGAGCGGTGGTTGGGAGGGTGCTGGAGTGGGTGGGGGCAAGCCACTTCATCTCTGCCATCGCAGTGACCTTAGCTGCCGAACAGGCGCGACAGCCTTGCCTGGCCCTCCTCACGGAGCTCCAGCGGGAAGGGGTCCTCTCCCCTCCCCCTACGTCCCAGGCCCACCTTGGGGGCCCCAGCTACGCGCCCTCACCTCGAAGCAGGACCTTCAGGCAGCCCAGCTGGCCGTAGTAGGCGGCTTCGTGCAGCAGCAACCAGCCCTCCTTGTTGGGCTCGGCCAGGCTCTCCCCTGCCTTGATTCTGGCCTTCAGAGCCTCCTCATCGCCCTCCTTGATGGCCTGCAGCATGGGGTCCCTGTGAGAGCAGTGGGGGGGAGTCACTCTCTCCCAGAGGGAAAACAGGAGCTAGGGGTGGCAGGGAGTATCGCCAGCTATGGGGTCATGCAGTGCTGGGTTCTAGGCCTGTGCTCGGCCGCCTGTAGCCCAGTGTCCTCAAGGGGAAAGGGGGAGAATGACCGTTCCTGACCCACACAGGTGTGCACTGTGAAGACTGTCCACCAGAACCAGCCCTGACTTGGCCCCTCCAGCCCTCAGCCCATTTCGGCTTCCTTAGCCGGAGGACAGCAAACTCCCCGACCAGGTCAGTCCCCCAACCAGGAGCCTCAAATGACCATCGGCCTTGACAACTCACGTTTATCCCCCCACTAAACTATGAGCTCCCTGAGGGCAGCACAGTGTCTTTCTTTATCCCTCACCATTTTACTCCCAGGCTCTGGCTCAGTGGCTGGTCCATAGAGGTGCTCAAAAATATTTGTCATATGAAAAATAAATGTATGAATGAATGAATTTGGACCCTGGCATGCGATGGGAACTCCAACGATTATTTCACTCCTTCATCTCTTCTGTTTCCGAAAGACTGCCTCTTCCCCCGCTAGACCTGTGCATCTTTCTTTGGGAATTATATTTATTTACACTTATCTTGTTCAAGAGGGAAGGAGCCCCATGGTGCAGTGGTTAAGTGCTCAACTGCTAATCGAGCAGTTAGTGGCGGTTCGAACCCACCAGCTGCTCCGCAGGAGAAAGATGTGGCAGTCTGCTCCCGGAACGATTTGCAGCCTTGGAAACCCTTTGGGGCAGTTCTAATCTGTCTCACAGGGTCGCTGTGAGTTGGTTTATGAAGCTAAGTGTGGGGACTCCGGATCAAGTCTTGTCCATTCCGGTTCCCTGCGTGTGTTTCTAGACTCGGGGCTTTTCCACATCTGTGTCCCTGAGCTGAGCCCACATAGGGCACAGCGTGGGCGCTCAGTAAAGCTCTGCTAGAAGCAGGCGGAAGCACAGCAAGTACCTCTACTTCTGCAGGTGGAACTGAGGCACCCTTGTGGATGGCGTTCCTTGGTGGCAGGAAAGAGTTTGGGGAGCCACCTTCAGTGACCGCAGCTACTGTTATCCCGAGGCCACTTCTGACAAAGAGGATTAGACACAGACTGCCACTCTCCAAGGGCCGGTACAAATGTCCCTAAGTGGAAGCTTTTTCAGCCATCAAATGTCTCCCTGGAGCGTGGTGCCGTCACAGGTACAGGCATCGACCTTCGTGGGCCCAGGCTCTCAGCAGCTCCAAGACGAAGCCCAGACCCTCAGGTGAGGCCCCTGTTCACATTCCACATTTAGGGGGTGCTTCCCAGCTCTCCCCCTCCCTCCCTCCCTCCATCCTTGCCCCCAGAACATTTAGCTGCTGGAAGACTTCGATACTTGAGGATTAATACATTTGAACCCTTCACAGTTTAAAACTGAATGTGGACCCTTTGCGATTTAAAACTTCTGAATATCAAAGAGATTTCAAGGCTAGTGTGAATGACACATTCTTTGCTTGGCTCATTAAAGCCACTTCGTTCATTCATTCATTCATTCACTGAGCCCCCCCCACCCCCATCCCCATCCTTGGAGAGTCAGTGAGGACCACAACTGCTAAGACTCTCAGGCCCACTCCCGGGGAGGGTCCCCATAAATGGTTCCATTTCCCAGACGGAGAAGGTGAGGCTGGGGGCTCCCATTTCAGGGGGCCGGCTGAGCTCTGAGGGTCTCCAGTGCCAGCCGCTACCCCCTCCCAGCAACTTCCTCCAGCGTGAGCGGCACTTCCTCTCAGCTCTCAGCCTCTTCAGGTATTAATAGCAACAGAGCAAATAAGGTGCCGGTTGAGTTTACAGATGCGGCAAAGCCGATGGGGAACTGGACCAGATACACCCTGACGTCCCGTCAACACCATCACTGCCACATCGACGGGGCCCATGAGGAGCGGCCCGAGCGGCCCCTTTGGCATCAGGCAGAACCCCGGTGGGGTATGTGTCCCAACTCCCCAGGTCTCCTATGGGAGCCAGCTGCAGTGAAGGCGGAGGGCAGGCTGTTCTTGTGGTCTTGGGGGCTGGGGGAGGGGCACCGTGTCATGGGAACACTTTCAGGACCCCCCACCTGGCTTGGGTCTCGAGCTACAGGGCCAGGTACCAGGACTCTCAGCCAAACACACTAACGGCTTCTCTGTGATCTCAGCCAAACTCCCCGCCCACGTGGGGGAGGCTGCTGGGGGACACCAGGCGATCTGAGACCAGGACCCGGGAGGCCACTTGGTCTACTCCAGCTCTGCCTCACAGAGAAGGGGGGCTCAGAGAGGGGCAGTGACTCACTGGACATCACACAGGAGGTGGCAGCAGCGTGGACACAGACCCGAGACTCCCTCCCTTCCCAAACTGTCAACTCCACCAGCAGCACCAAGGCTCTGGGGGCGGAAGGGGTGAAAGGAGCTCGGAAGGAGAACGGAACACTGGCTAAGTCCCTCCTCCCCGTCTGCTACATAACTGAGCAAAGCAATAGGGGTTGCAGTGGTGGAACCCCTCTTCTGCTCTTAGCTGCTTCTGGGGTGGAATGGGGGAGTGGAGAAGGGAAGAGGACAGGGCTATTTTCCAAGACCCCAACTAGCCCAGGATCCCAGGGCCAGCCCAACAGAATCCTCCCGTAGCTCTGATGCCTTCTGGGCCTGGCACCTGGGACTTAGCACAGAAGGGCCACAAAGCAAAACAAAACCTAGGGGACAGGGAGGCAAGGGGGTAGACCAGAGATGTAACAACTCCTCAGTTTCAGCTCTGAACTCCACTGGGCTTCCCTCTTGCTAGTCCCCGACACAGCGCTTCGTGGGGGTTATTCCAGCACCCAGGCCCTACCCAGGGAATTGGAGGGAGAATCCCACGCCAGCCTGGCTGGCACTCATTGAGGATGGGGTCTATGGCCACCGTGCCAGCTCAGCAGAAGCAGCTGGGCCGGAGAGGGACGCGCCTGGGAGGGGCTGGCCTGGGAGGTTCCCCTCAGTGTCCCTGCCTTCCTGGATGCCGCGGGCCACTTCCTACACCCCTGCAAGTCCAACTGGGGGAGTGAACTTGGACAGTCCCAGGGTGGGGGTCACTTACACCGGTTGGGAGGTCTTCAACAATCTGCTGTTGTACCTCTGCATGACCCCCTGGAACAAGCCCAAGTGGGCCGAGGCCGGTGGGCTCTCAGGCGGTGCAGCGGACCTGAAGGGCACAGAACAGCAGTGAAAGAGAGAGAAGTACTCTGCATAGGAGAAGCGGGTCATGGCTGGAGGCAGGCCCAGGGAGCGCCAGGGGGAGAGGGGGCAGACAGACAGATGCGGGCTCTGCACCAGAGCAGATGGCTGCGTCCTCCCTGCGTTCTGGTCACAGCTGCTGTGTCTCCGGATTATTTTTGGCCCTTGGAGGAAGCCCTGGGAGAGTTAAATGACCATATAAGACAACAATGAGGTTAACCTCACCCCCACCTCTCAGTCCCCTTCCCCAGCCAACCACGCGTGGAGGCAGATACGGAGCAAGGTGACATTCTTCACCCCGGAAGGATATGAGAAGTCGTGGGCTGCAGGGCCCAGGGTGAACGGGCCTCGGGGCTGGACAAGAGACTCATGGAGGGCCGGGGACAGGGGCAAAGCAGAGAAACCAAGCCACATCGGTGCCCCCCATCCCACCTTGCCAACTCCTCATGAGAGAATCGTGCCCCGCCTCCACCCCAAGAGTCTGAAGCAAACAGTATATGGGTCGCAGCAAGAAGGTCAGGAGGAAGGCATCCAGGGCCAGGGCTGTGCATGGACACAGGTTCAAATCCAGGTTCTGGCACTTCCTAGCCACATGACCTTGGGCAGGTGGAAACTCGGTGCCTTAGTTTCCCCACCTGTAGGATGGTCGTGAGAACAGCACTGTCTGCTCGGCCTGGGTGGGGCCTGCATGAGTGAGCGGTAGACAGTGCATAGCGGAGTGTTGGGCAGAGAGGGGGTGCTGCACGCCTAATGACCTTTCATATGTCATTGCACCTCTCTGGCCCTCCGTGCGCCGCGTTCACCCCATCGGGCTGTTGTGAGGATGGACGGGTTGAAGGAGGTGCGACAGCCACAGTGAGAACCAGGAGTGAGAACTGGCATGTGGCCCATGCCAGCCTTCTCCCAGCAGTGCCACGCCCCCACCATCTACACCCCAGCAGGCCCAGCCAGTCTTGGGCATGCCTCTGGGGGACCCTGTGCGATGGAAGGGCATCACTGCTGGCAACAGGCACCCTTGGGCATGGGGTGCTGGGATGGTGACCTTGGAAGGACCCATACTCTCCCAGGACAGGCTGGAACCCACAGATTTACGGACCCCCCTCAGAGGGCCACAGGGCGGTGGAGAGGCAGAGGGAGAAGGGAGGACACTCAGAGTCCTTGCTTCGGCCCGTCTCAGGGCTGGCTCCAGGCCTGGCCATCTCCACCATCACGCTCGTCGTCCAAGGTGGGGCAAGATGCCACCATCAGCCCTTGGTGTGTGTTAATGCTTTAATCCTCACAGCCACCCTAGGAAGTGGTGCTCAGGTCACTGCCCTCTTGCAGACGAGGCACTGAGAGGGTGAGGAACTGCCCGGAGCCATAGACAGCTGGTGCGTGAGCGAGATGCGGACTCGGGGTCTCTGCCAGAGCCCTGACTGCGCTCCGTCCTCCAAAGGCACAGACCTTCCTGCCTTCCCGCTTCCTTCGATCCTCTGTCCAGGTCTGCAGCCTCCGCACTCACGGGCCTGCGACTTCAGCCTCAGTTTCTTCATTTGTAAATGGGGTAAGACCCGACCAGGGGGGTCCTTGCTGCTTTTGTAGCTGCGGAGCCTTTGCAGAAATGAATTCTTCTGGGAAACTCAGCGTGTAAAACAGACCTAACGGGGCTGTCCTGGGGGCGGGGGGGCGATGCTCTAGGCCCTGAAGTGCTGAGCTCAGTGTTCTCTGAGCATTCTCTGCCTGAGTAAGGGGGAGAGCTGGGCAGAGAGGAGTGGAGTGCAGGCCCGGAGCCAGCCACCCTCCAAGCTCACCAGCCCTGCAGCCTTAACAAGGCCCTTGGTGTCTTTTTCCCTGTGATCCCTGGGTCATGGCTGCCCTCATCACTGTCCATACTTGGAACTCAATCACTTATTGTGGTTAGAATGTTTTCAGTAAGATCATTTTGTTGTTAGTTGACAACAAATGGACCTGGACGCATAGCAGCTCCACACACAACGGACCAAAACACTGCCCGGTCCTGGTCCAGCCCCATGATTGGGTGTGGATCGGACCATTGTGATCCATAGGGTTTTCACTGGCTGATTTTCAGAAGTAGACCATCAGGCATTTCTTCCTAGTCCGTCTTAGTCCAGAAGTTCTGCTGACATCTGTTCAGCATCATAGCAACACGCAAGCCTCCACTGACAGATGGGTGGTGGCTGCGCATGAAGTGCATTGGCCGGGAATTGAACTCAGGTCTCCCCCATGGAAGGCGAGAATCCTATCACCGAACCTCCACTGCCCCAGCGAGGTAATAAGCACTGGTGAGAAACCACCATACTACTCAAAACCAGGACCTATTTCTGACAGCGTAATAACAACAGCGGCCGCAGCGACAGTGGGGCTGACGGGGCCGGTGAGATGATTCTGGCAACCACACCCTGTCTGTACAGGGCGAGCGTTCACCAAGCCAGTCCAGGCTTTGCCTCATTTCCATCCTCCGCATTGTCTGATGGAGGCAGGGGAGGTATTGTTCCCATTTTGCAGATGAGGAAATAAAGACTGAGTTTGATTTGGCAAAGACATCCCAGCTCCTGCTGGGTGCCAGGCCCCGTGCTGGGGGCTGGGGCTAAAAAGATCCGTAGGACGCTTCTTCTGTTGGTCCTCGATGCTCACAGGCCAGAGGGGTGGGGGACGAGGACACACACAACCACAGAGCTGTAGGGGAGGAGCTGGGGTGAAGGCAGGAGGGATTGTCTGGGAGCATGGAAATGGGGGTGCACTAACTTGGTTTTGGGGGCCAGAAGGGTGACTGCTCAGAGTTACTGAGTTGTGAGTCTCTGAGCTGAATGGGGAGCCAGGCCTACGTGATCTTTCCGATCAAAGCTGGAGGCCCCACTTCCCCTGGAGGCCCAGAGCAGGGGAACTCCCAGCAGAGCACACCACCGGCTGAGTCATCCGAGGTGAGAGGGCCTGGCTGGGGTGGGAGGTAGACAAAGGTCATGACCTAGAAGAGGCCCGGTAGCGCCCAGGGCCTTCCGGCTGTTGGCAGGCAGGTGTGGAGGAGGCAGTGCAGCCCACCCCAGTGTCACCATCACCCCAATCCTGGAGTCCCGGGTCAGGCTCAGTGAGAGTGATGAGCAGGGCTGAGGTGCCATCGGCCCCAGGCCCTGGGTGAGCCTGCAGATGGGCTGCTTGTCGGAGCTCATCAGGAGCCCAGGCCAGCCCAGGAAGGGCCGTGAGTTGACCTGAATGCAGACGGCAGCAGGCGTCTTAATAGGGAAGGGAGTTAGCAAATATGGGGAGTCTAGGGGCCCTGGTGGTGCAGTGGTTAAACAGCTCAGCTGCCAACCAAAAGTTCGACAGTTTGAATCCACCAGCTGCTCCTTGGAAACCCTATGGGGCAGTTCTATTCTGTCCTATAGGGTCACTATGGGTTGGAATCGACGGCAACGGGTTTTTTTGGTTTTTTTTACTGTCCAAATCCCATGTGCCAGCACCCTTACATCTGCTCCCTCCTCTAGTCTCACACCAACCCTGTGACATGCGCAGGTTTCACAGTACAGTGACTGGCGCACAGTGGGAGCTCTATACATTTTGATGAAGGAAATCTCTCAAGGGGTAAATCCTCATGTGGTAAACTTGGCGTTGTGTGGTTTTGTGCCAAGATTTCAATTGCTGGAGAACCAGGCACCTGTCCTCTTGGGAGAGGGGAAGGGCTGACAGTTTATAACCAACCCTGGCTCCATTCCCATAGGGTCTCTGGACTCAGGCTCCCACCCATGAGCATTCTGTTTTCCCCTCACCTACTGGCCAATCCGTCCCTCCAGGTCTGTGCAGAGAGGCACCGTATGTTGAGAAAAATGCAACTCCCTGCTGCAGCAACTTCTGCTTTCCCACCTTGCAGCGATTCACCAGGTGCTTGCTGCTGGCTGAGCTGCATAGCAGGCTCATTGCACAAGGCCTCTCATCCAGTTCTCCAGTCCACTCTTTGAAGGAGGCTCAAAGAGGCTTGCTTCCTCTAGTCTGCTTGGTAAACTCCTATTCGTTCTGCAAAGCCCACCTCCTCAACCAAGTGAATCAACCCTTTCTGCATCTCTCCTCTGAAACTGGATCGAGCACATTGCTGTTTTCCTGTGGGTCATCATGTGCCTCTGGGCCTTGATCCCCATTAACTGTGAGCCTGGGGAGGACAGGGCCCAGGTGATTCACATCCAAGTGCCAGGAAGGCAACTGGCACATTACAAGTGCACAGTATTGAGGGTGGCTTGATTTGCATTGTTTGCAGCTGTGCACACACTAGCCTAAGCAAGTGCCTGCATCATCTTTTTCTGCTTTGCCTTCTTAGAAATGTAACCATAAATAAAATGCAGAAGTTTAAAGAGTGTAAAGACCCAGCTTCCTGAGCCCGCTCTGACTTGTCCAGCCAGGGTAGCCGGGGGCTCCCGGCTTCATGGATGCACACACCCTACTTCTCCATGGAATGCAAAACCAGATCTGCCTTGAGGAGCCCTCAGCGGGCCAGTGTTGGCAAGTGATCCTCGTGCATGTTTCAAACGTCGTCCCTTACACCGTGCTGGGAGAGAAGCAATTGCAAAATGGCTTCAAGAGGGAATATCCCATTTTCTTTGGGATGCTGATCTGGCTTTTGTTTCTAGGATCCCAAAGACTGAGTTGAATCTTTATGTCCACAGTTGCTGTCTCGGTCGCAAGATGAAAGCAATCAATTACATTTCTAGAGCATCGTATTGGCTTCCAAATACACCTAAACTCTGTTGCTGTGGAGTGGATTCCGACTCATAGCGACCCTATGGGACAGAGTAGAACTGCTCATAGAATTTCCAAGGAGCAGCCACTGGGTTCGAACTGCTGACCTTTCGGTTAGCAGCTGAGCTCTTAACCACTGTGCCACCAAGTC
This sequence comes from Trichechus manatus latirostris, assembly GCF_000243295.1. Lineage (NCBI taxonomy): Eukaryota > Metazoa > Chordata > Mammalia > Sirenia > Trichechidae > Trichechus > Trichechus manatus. Next base: position 6,522,880 of record NW_004443981.1, read on the forward strand.
TCCTCCCAAGTGCACTTATTTGCCTACAAGCATTTACTGGGCACCTAGAATGATCCGGGCTCTATGCTGGGCATGAAGGATACAATAATGGATAATATCTGTTCGTGGTCCCCAAGGAGATGACAGTGTAGCTGGGGACACTGTCAGGGGGCCAGACCAGGCCTGCCCAGGGTGGCAAGTAAGCTTGTCTGGGAAGCAGAGAGAGCACAAGGCGAGCACGAGGGAGGAGGTAGGGGAGGCCGGCTCAAGCTGCAGAGGGTTAGGAGGGCTCGTACACCTAACTCATCTTGTGTGCTTTCCATAAGCACACTGCAGGACCAGCAGGGCAAGTATTTGTTATTGCCATTTTAGAGATGAGGCTGTCGGGGCTCAGAGAGATTAAGTAACTTGCCTAAGGTTGCACAACCAGTAAATGATAGAGGAAGGATTTCAACTCCAAACACACTTCTCTTTCCACTTTGACTCTGCTGCCTCTTCATTCATTCCTTTGTTCACCCATTTATTCACTCACAGATATCTCTATGGTTTTTGCCATGGGTCAGGCCCTGGGCTAGGCACTGAGCTACACAGGGAGACAGACAGATGAGGTCCCTGCCCTCAGGGAGCTTCCTGTCTAATGATGGAAACAGGCAGAAATGAATAAAAATTCTAAGTTGTCAGCCATGAAGGAAGCAGTAAGGCAAGAGTGAGTCAGGGGTGACCCACTTGGCCTGGGACGGTGGTCGAGCAGGACCCGAGGAGCTGGCATAACCCACAGGATGAGAAGTGGCTGGCCATGTGGAGCCCCAGGGACATGTATGAATACCCTTTTCCTAAACCTCCTCTGTGTCTCTTTGAATGGGAACTATGATACTTGGGATAAAGTGAACCAGGGTCCCGTCTGTCCTGTGATGTCTGGGCAGATGAGAGCTCAAGTATGTGTGCCACACATCTTTGGGAACTTCAGATCTCCGTGGTGGGAGGCGGATGTAATGAGACCAAAACCCGACTTAGAAAGGGGAGGAAGAAACAGAAAAGGGGCTTTGCTGAGCCGGCAGAGCCTGGCTAAGTGTCTGAGCTTCAGAGCGGGGCCGACTTGGGTTCATTCCTGACTCTGTTGGGCACATGTTTCATCATCTGTAAAATGGGTACATTCTCACTGGGAGGCTCTTACAAGTATGACGTGAATTGACGTTTGCCAGCCCAGGGGAAGAGCTCCGTGTGCACTTGGGGGAGGAGGAAGAAGGATGAGGAGGAGGAGAATTGCATTTAGAAATCCCATTAATGGGGTTTGCTTGCCCACCAGGGCCTAAGCCAGGCCTGCTTCCAGAGACGAAGGGGCAGAACGGAACTTGGGGGGCATTCAGGTCACTTCAAGAGTCAGAAGATGCATGTTGAATCCTCCCCTACATTCCTGGTGCCTGGGTCTTAGGTGAGGGTGATGTGACCTTGGATAAGCCATTTCATGTCTCTGTGGGAACTTTGTTCCTAGGAGTCTGGATAAATGCCCCACCGGGGTCTCCATGTCCTGCCCACTAGACGGAGGAGGAGCTCAGGGTCTGGGCCTCTGGGACACTCAGCTCTGATGTGTTTAAGTGTCCTTGGGACTCCGGTGGGCTTCCACACAGGGGCGGAGGCTGCAGATGCCCCGGGGGACGTGCTGGCTGCCTGTCTTCCCAGCGAGGATGCTCTTCTCTCAACCTGATCCCCTCCTGAGAAAAAGGAGCCTGTAGTCTGACTTCAGCTGAACCAGCCGGAACAGGAACCAGGGCCTTCTTAGCACAGGCCCCCGTGAACCAGGTCCTTGGCTCCGGGTCCCAGTTTCTGGTTAGGTTGCAGAATGGGACATCCTCAGGGGCAGCTCAGGGTCCTGGAGCCTCATCTGCCTTCCAGCTGCCCGAGGACACTGAGGCCTTACCATCTAGAAGGGCCCCCTCCGCTCCGGGAGCCTGGGCCTTTGTCCAGCCTGCCTGGCAGAGGTGGTCCAGCCTCACCAAGGGGCAAAGTCACTTGAGAAGAACCCTGTTAAGTTTCATCAGGAGGCAGGGCTGGGGTGCACCATGACCCACCTTCATCCCCTGTCAACTGTGACTAGACTTTGGAAACAGTGTGTTTATTGGTGTTATTATTCCCAGAGAAGGAAGCCGAGGTTCAGAGAGGTTCAGTGACTTGCCCAAGGTCACACAGGGAGTCAGTTGGCTGCTGGGGACAGTGAGATTTGAGGCCCACACCCCAGGGCCACACCAGTTACACTTACCTGGGCTCAATAAATGAGCAAAAGCATTTTTTTTTTTAAATTTGCATCTTTCTTTTCTAAAAGCATTTTAGAATGAAACAATTACCTCTCCGGTTCCCACATCTGACAAGGAAAGTGTCCTCCAGATCTGAGCTGTCCAGCACAGTAGCCACTGGCCCACATGTGACTAGTGAGCATCTGAAATGTGACTGTTCCAAACCGAGAAGTGCAGTGAGTACAAAAAGGAGCCCTGGTGGTGCGTTGGTTAAATGCTTGGCTGCTAACTGAAAGGTCGGCAGTTTGAATCCACCAGCCACCCCACAAGATAAAGATGGGGCAATCTGCTTCCATAAAGATTACAGCCTGGGGAACCCTACAGGGCAGTTCTACTCTGTCCTACAGAGTTGCTATGAGTCGGAATCAACTCAACAGCAGTGGGTTTGGTTGTTTTCAGGTGAGTATAAAGCACACGCTGGATTTCAAAGAGGTGATGTGAAAGAAGGAATGTAAAAATCTCATTACTAGTTTTTACATTGATCGCAAGTGGAAATGATAATATTGTAGACATATTGGAGTAAATACAATATATGATTAAAGTTAATTCCACCTGTTAGCTTTTACTATTTTTAAATGCGGCTTATAGAAACTTTTGGAACCCCTGGGAGGTGCAGGTGATTAACATGCTTGGCTGCTAATTGAAAGATTGGAGGTTTGAGTCCAACCAGAGGTGCCTCAAGAGAAAGGCCTGGTGATCCACTTCCGAAAAATCAGCCATTGAAAACCCTATGGAGCACAGTTCTGCTCTGACACACGCTATGAGTCAGAATTGACTTGATGACAACTGGCAGTGGCGGAATAGGAAATTCAAAATCGCATAGGTGGATTGCAGTTCTGGCTCGGGTCGTTTCTGCTGGTGGGCAGTGCTCTAGCTAGTCCTGGGAGTGGGATGATGAGGGGGGTGTTAAGACAGGGGAGCCTGGCCAGGGGCAGGATGGCTTTGCCCGGCAGATGTGCTTTGTTTCCCAGGCACGTTTTCCCAGGGAGACTGCGTGGATAGGGTTGGAAGCGCTGGTAGGACTCAAAACATCAGTCCCACCTCATTCCAACATAAAACCAGTGGTGCAAGGCGAGCGCATGGCCTTTGGAGCCAGATGGTTCCAATCTCTGCAACACTGCCTACTAGCTGTGTGATCTCAGACAAGTTGCTTAGCCTCTTTGAGCTTCAGTTTCCTCATCTGTGAAATGAGAATATAGCACAGGGCTTGCCTCGAGGGTCCTTAAGAGGATTAAATGAGGCAAGATGTGCACAGCGCCTAACAGCACTTGGCATAGTCAGAGCTCAATAAAGTTAGATAATAAATGTAAACATGAAGGCGCTTAGGTGCATCCTAGACACTGGGATAACTTAGTTTTGGATTAACAGTGGTTGGGATCTGCAACTTATGGATGCCCCAGATGGCAAAGACCTGAGGCCCTGTTCCCCTCGTTGGTCCCCTTGCTCACCTGGTCCACGGGTAGAAATGGGCGGGTGGGCAGTTAGCACGAGCAGACACGGCAGCCTCAGTAGTGGTGGCGCCCCTTGTCTTGTCAGCCAGGCTCTGCTCGATGGCCATCTGGACCAGCTCATCCTCGCCCAGGCTGCTGTACAGGTTGTACTCCTCTTGCCCAATGGCACGCTGTCTACTCTGGGCACTGATCTCCATGGCCATCCTCTTCTACCTCCCACCCTGGCCTCCAGAAGAGACACTCAGTGGGAGGAGGAAGCAGCAAATCAGAAAACCCTGCGAGGAGATCGAAACCATCCTTGTCGGTAATGGTTTTGTATGTTTAGCAATCACACATTCATTCTTTCATTCATTCATTTGGTCATATGATCCACCCAACCACCCACCCATTGATCTATCTGTCCATCCATCTACCCACTGACTATCCATCCATTTACTCATCTACTCACCAACCCACTCACCAGTCTAACCACCCTCTCCATCTGCCCGTCCAGCCTTCCATCCATCTATCCATCCTCCTACCAATTCATCCATCTATCCAACCATCCAACCTTCCAACCTCCGCTTGTCCATCTATCTGTCCATCCTCTCATCCATCCATCTCTCCACACATGCACCCTTCCGTATATTCATCCTCTCATCCATTCACTATTCATTCAACCAACCATCCACCCCCTCATCTTTCCACTCCCGACAGCCACCTATGTATTCACCTGTGCATACATCTGTTAACTGAATAATTATTTGTTGAGCACCTATTCTGTGTCAGGCACTCTTCTAAGCACTGGGAACACAACAATGATACCAACACATAAAAACCCCGCCCTCTTGGAGTTTACACAGCAATATTTGCATTCTTTTCTTCCAGTCACCCTACACCACCCTATCGTGGTGTTTCTCCATTTCTCTACATTATGCTGGGGCTGAGAATACTAGAGATGAATTAGACAGGCCCACCCCTTGAGATGGCAAAATCAGTTATGAAAATAATTTGCCATGTTAATTCCAGGGACTTTCTTCTAAAAAAAAATGCCTGAAGGGAGAAATGGACTTTGGCTGAGTTGACTACTTTTAGGAAAGGAAGTAAAGCCAACCAATCCTCATTTTCGCTTTGACTGACTGGTGTGCAGTGTGACTGCAGGTCAGTGGTTCTGTCATGTGAAGTCTTTTATAAGTACTCCAAAATACAGTGCTGTAATTCAGTTAGTTCAACAAATATTCACCCCACTCCCCACCCCCACCCCCTGAAGGCATCCTATCGCCTTCCTCCCCACTGGTGTTGGGATTGGCCATGTGACTCCCTCTGGCCAGTGGATGTTGGTGGACATGGTGCAGGCTGAACTTGACATGGGCTTGTGTGATGGGACTCGCTCTCGCTCTTCTGCCATCGCCAAGAGAGGAGTTTCCACTTCTGGAGTCACTGCCCCTTCAGCCTGGGCCCCAGAGTGAACACATGTGGAGAAACTTGAGCCCAGCCTGTGTGAAGGAGCCTAGCCCAGCAGGGCCTGCCGCCTGGAGGTGAGTGTCCCAGCCAGGGCTAGCCCGGACCAGCCAGTCAGCAATCGGTCTACAATCAACCTGAGCACGAAAATCAATGCTTATTCAGGGTACCTGTTTTAATGCAGCATTCTTTGGTTAACTGATACCCAAAGGACTAGACCAGGCACTTCACAAAGAGGGCCTCCGAATGGCCGAAACACAAGTACAAAAGTGCTTAACTTCATTAGTGTTTGGGAAAATTCAAATGAAAACACCAGTGCAATACCTCTATACCCTCCAGATGGCTCAAATGAAAGATGGAAAATACCTAGTGTTGGGGAGGATGTGGAGAGACCAGAATTCTCACCACTGCTGGTGGGAGTGTAAAATTGGTAAAACCACTTTGGAAAATTGATGATATTTGCTAACGTGGAAATACACAAGCCCTATGACCTAGAAATTCCACTCCTGGCTATATGCCCAAGACAAATGTGTACCAAAAGACAAGAACAAGAATGTTCGTAGCAGCGCTAGTCATAATAAGCACAGCTGGAAACCACCGGAATGTCCATTTGAATGCCCAGTGGAATGAATGAATACATTGTGGTATGTGCCTGGGGTGGATAGCATGTACCAACGAAATGAACAAACTCTGCCTACACACACCAGCAGGATGAATCTCACAAACAATATTGAGCAAAAGAAGCCAGATAATAGAGAACATATATACATGATTCGGAACCCTGGTGGTGCAGTGGTTAAGCGCTGGGCTTCTAACCAAAAAGGTCAGCAGTTCAAATCCACCAGCTGCTCCTTGGAAACCCTATGAGGAAGTTCTGCTCTGTCCTATAGGGTTGCTATGAGTCGGAATCAACTCGACAGCAACGAGTTTGTTTGATACATGATTCAGTTTATATAATGTTCTAGAACAGGCAACCATAAAGAGAAATGAAGTCCTGATGTATACTACAACATAAATGCACCTTTTGAAAACATTATGATGAGTGAAATAAGTCAATCACAAAAGGACAAATATTGTATGATCTTAATTATATGAAATAGCTAGAATAGGCAAAGGTATAGAGTCCAAAGCTTATCACTGGTTACCAAGGGCGGGAAGGAGGGGAAAGGGGGAGTCATTGTTTAGGAAGCAGTCCGTTTCTGTTTATGGTGATGGAATATTTCGCTTTGGATATTGGCGGTGGTTGTACAATGTTGTTAATGTAATAGATGTCACTAAATTGTACATGTGAAAAACATTAAATTGGCAAATGTGTTATGTATATTTTTACAACAATAAAAAAAATAACAGGCAAAACTGATCTGTGGTACTCAAGAAAAGGTTTCAACATAGAAGAAAACATTCTTTGGTGGTTACGAGGGTGGGGAGGGAGGGTGAGGGTTATTTACTAACTAGTTAGTAGATAAGAATCATCTTAGGCAAAGGGAAGGACAGCACACACTGCAGGCGAAGTCAGCACAACTGGACTAAACCAAAGCTAAGAAGTTTCCTGAATACAGTCAAACACTTTGAGAGACAGAGTAGCAGGGGTAGGGGTCTGGGGACTGTGCTTTCAGGGGACATCTAGGTCAATTGGCATAACATAGCTTATTAAGAAAATGTTCTTCATCCTACTTTGGTGAGTGGCGTCTGAGGTCTTAAAAGCTTGCAAGCAGCCATCTAAGATGCATCAGTTGGTCCCAACCACCTGGAGTAAAGGAGAATGAAGAACACCAAAGACACAAGGAAAGTAGTAGCCCAAGAGACAGAAAGGGCCACATAAACCAGAGACTTCATCAGCCTGAGACCAGAAGAACCAGATGGTGCCTGGCTACCACCAATGACCGCCCTGACAGGGAACACAACAGAGAGTCCCTGATGGACCAGCAGAAAGATGGGGTGCAGAACTCAAATTCTAGCAAGAAGACCAGACTTAATGGTCTGAGACTGGAGGTACCCCAGAAAGCATGGCTCCTGGATTCTCTATCAGCCCAGAACTAAAACAGTTTTCGAGGCCAGCTCTTCAGACGGATTGGACTGGACTGTGGGACATAAAGTGATACTCGTGAAGAGTGTGCCTCTTAGTCAAGTAGATACAAGAGACCAAAAGCACAGCTTCTGTCCAGAGGTGAGAAGGGAAGGCAGAGAGGGTTAGGAGCTGGTTGACTAGACATGGGGAATCAGGGACTGAAAGGAGGAGTGTGCTGTCGCAGAATGGGGTGAGCAATTAGGGTCACATAACAATGTATGTATAAAATTTTGTATGGGAGACTAACTTGACTACTAACTTAGACTACAACAATAAAAAAAAAGAAAAGAAAAAAAACTGATCTGTGGTGGCAGAAGTCAGAATAGGGGGTACTGTTGGGGGGTTACTCACTGGGAGGGGCCACAGGAGGCTTCTGGGGAGCCAGGAGTGTTGTATTTCTTGATCAAAGGGGTTCCTCAGGTGAGGAGCCCTTCGTGAGGATGCCTGGAGCTGTCCACTTTGAATCTGTACACTTCTCTGTGAGTATGTTATACTACAGTAACATACCAAAACCAAATCCATTGCCATCGAGTCGATTCCAACTCATAGCAACCCTCGAGGACAGAGTAGAACTGCCCCCTGGGGTTTCCAAGGAGCGGCTGGTGGATTTGAACTGCTGACCTTTTGGTTAGCAGCTGAGCTCTTAACCACTGTGCCACCAGGGCTCCAAAAAAAATATGGAATGCTTCATGAATTTGCATGTCATCCTTGCACAGGATTTTAAGTAGTAACATATCTACTTAAAATAAAAAATATATAAAATCTGTTTTAAAAAGTATCAGTGCCTGGGTCTCATCTCAGACCAATTAAATCAGAATCCCTGGGGGTGTAGCCTAGGTATCAAACTTATTCTGAGAGCTTCCCGGGTGGTTAGGAATCACTGCTTTGGAGAAAGACGAGCCAGAGGGGGAGGTGGGACACCATGAGAGGTGAGGGGTGGTGTGGGGTGAGACACTCGTGGGAGATAGAATACGCATGGGGAAATGGGGACGAGAAGTGGGACATTCATGGGGGGTGGGGGAGTGGGGTGGAACACCTGTAGGAGGTGGGGGGAAGACTGAGAAGTGGAACAGACATGAGGAGATGGGGGACAAGGGGTAGGACATAGATGGCAGGGGGAGGGCTGAGAGGTGGGACACCCGAAGGAGGCTGAGGGCGGGACCTGTGCTGGGCCCTATACAGAAATTGTTTGGTTTAATCCCTAGCACAGCCCTAAGAGGTATTCTAGAAGGATTGCTCTACAAAGCACTATAAATGATCCTGGATGTCAGGAGCCCTAGGTCTAGTGCCAATTCTGTAGCTTCCTAGCTATGAGACCTTGGGCAAGGCGCTTCCCCTTCCTGAACCTCAGTTCTCTTATCAGCAAAAATGGGAAGGAGACAATCCATCTTATATTGGATAACTGGTGGGGCATGTGTAGGCAGCTCATAAGGGGCAGAGCAATTATCTAATGGGGACCCCTCCAGCCTCTCACCTCCAGCTGCTGGCTCTGCCATCTGAGGTGGGCCTGTCGGAGGCTTGTCCATAGGACCTGGTCACGGGTCCCTTCCCTGGCCACACACCTTAGAGAAGGCAAAAGCAGCCAGGAATAGTCGCCTGGAATCATGGATCTCCTGCAGCTAATTCCAGACTCACCAGCCTCTCACCGAACCCCCGCGCAGGTCAGCCGTCGGCCGAGCCATGTTGACATTGTCAGCTCCTTTGTGTAATCACCCTCCCAACAGCCATGAGGGGTACAAATCCTGTCCACTGAATTAACATTTTAAGTCTTCTACACCCTAAAAACAAATCAACCCCATTGCCGTCAAGTCGATTCCCACTCATAGTGACCCTATGGGACAGAGTAGAACTGCCCCCATAGGGTTTCCAAGGAGCGCCTGGTGGATTTGAATGGCCGACCTTTTTGGTTAGCAGCTGTAACTCTTAACCACTGCGCCCCCAGGGCCCCTTCTACACCCCAGCTGTCTTCCAAAAGGAACTTTATGTAGCTACATTATTGCTTCCATGGTACAGATGAGAAAATTAAGATTCAGGGAGGGAAGGGGAAGGGCCCGCATGAGGACAGACTGCTGGAAAGTTGCAGGTTGGGATTTGAACTCCGATCTTCCAACCTTCTGGGAATTCCAGAAACATTGCCCCAGTAGCTGGCACGCATGTGGGTGCTGAGGGGAAGGCTGTGTTGCCTATTCTCGCCCTACTGTAGCCAGCTGCCCATTGGCCCCTGTGTCTGCTGGCCTGCACCTGTGCGTTGGGCACCTACTAGGCTCTCAGCCCACTGAGAGGAGGGCACACGCAGAAGGGGGGGCTGACCTTGAAGGGATCCCCCACTCCCTGTGGACCGAGACGTCTCTTGCTTTCCCCTGAGTCCTCTGAGCCTGTGAGGGTTCTGGGTGGTTACCCATCTTTAGTCTCCTGCTGTGCAAAATGGAGTAAGTAGTGCTACCATTATTATGGGTTGGGGGCAGAATCCAAAGGGCTCAAGCATGTGCAGGCCTAGCTCTGGGCCTGGCCGCTAGCAAGAACGGGATGCAAGGCTGCTTCAAGAGAGGAGATGACAGGCTATTGACATTTGCCGGGGGTCCGTAGGGGCATCTCGTGGGGGTAGTGGCTGGGATAAAGCAGCTGGCGGTGTTAGTGTGACTGGGCTCCATCACAGCTTTGCCAGTTACTAGCTGTGTGACCTCTCAGAATCTCCATTTCTCCATCTGTAGGGTGATGTTATCTGTAGGGACCCGTCCCTGGAGAAGGACATCATGCTTGGTAAACTAGAGTGTCAACGAAAAAGAGGAAGACCCTCCACGAAATGGATGGACACAGTGGCTGCCACAATGGGCTCAGACATGGCAATGACTGTGAGGATGGCGCGGGGCCGGGCAGTGTCTCGCTCTGTTGTACACTCGGTCGCTATGAGTTGGAATCAACTTGACAGCACCCGACAACAGCAACAAGACAGAGTGGTGAAAGAGTACCTATTTCATGGAGGTTGGAGTGAGGCTATGCCCCTCTCTGGGCCTCAGTTTTCCCTCACCTTCGGGCTGCCTACATTGATTTCTGAGGCCTCTGCCTGGGGCAGGGCTGCCTTATGGACCTGAGTCCTGGAGGGAGGCCAGCAGCCCCAAGGGACCTTGGGGAAGCTGACTCAGGTGAAAAAATAACCCTTTCCCAGGGACAGCAGCAGTCTTGTGGGCCTACCCTGCTGAGCCAGGGGCCTTCAGAGGGAGCAGTGTTCAAGGGCTGACCAAGCCAAGGCCCACCTGGAGCAGGTGGGGCCACCCCTGGGGCCTCCAGGAGCTCCTGTCTTACCTTCTTTGCCATACCCCAAACCTTGACTCCTGGGTGGTTTAAATGGTTAGTTAACACACTCGGCCACTAACCAAAAGGTTGGTGGTTCAGGCCTCCCCAGAAGCACCTTAGAAGAAAGGCCTGGCCTTCTAATTCTGAAAAATCTACCATCGAAAACCCTCTGGAGCACAGCTGCACTCTGGCACACGTGGATCGCCAAGAGTTGGAGTCAGCTCGATGGCAGCTGGGTTTTAATGTGCATGAAGTGTGGAAAACAGCCCCTGGCGTGCAGCAAGTGGCTCGGAAAGGTTTGCCGGTGTTGTTCTGTAGCCCCCAAGAAGCTGAGATCCTCTGCTCTGACCCCAGAGTGTGGACGAGGGAGCCTGGACCCATCCCTGCCTGGAGGATGCCCTCTGGAGCTCGTTCTTATTACAGTTTTCAGGAGGCTCAGTCTGGGGGATGTGGACCCCCATACGCACACTGTCCCGCACTTAGAAAGAGCAAGAGCGAAGACTGAAGCCAGTCAATAAGCCCGGCCTTCCCTCCACAGCAGTGGGTGAAGGTACAGCCGTAGCTGTCAGCTCCCCAGGCTGTGCTGGGCAGCCCTGTGGGGGTCCCTGGCAAACATCTGGCTCAAGTTTTCCCAGGAGCAGAAATGGGGTCAGAGCTTAGGAAGGAGGGAGAACTCCACCCCATCTCTAAGCCAGCCTTTGGGTGGACTCTCCCAGGACTCTCCCAGGGCCCTCCCCCTCCCTTCCTGCTCACAGGATGGAGCTGCGGTCCTGGGAACTTTGGAAGGACCCACAGCCCACTCCATTCCACTACATGTAATCCTGGCTGGAATTTCTGTATGGAGTAACGGCCTACAAGTGACAGCAGTGGATATTTGTTGCCGTTGTTAGTTGCCACGAGTCACCCCTGACTCATGGTGACCCCATGCCTAATGGAACGAAACACTGCCTGGTCCTGCACCATCCCCGTGATCAGTTGCAGACTGGATCAATGTGATCCACAGGGTTTTCACTGGCTGATTTTTGGAAATAGATCACCAGGCCTTTCTTCCTAATTTGTCTTAGTCTGGAAGCTCTGCTGAAACCTGTTCAGCATCATAGCAACCTGCAAGTCTCCACTAACAGACAGGTGGTGGCTGTGCACGAGGGGCATTGGCCGGGAATTGAACCCAGTGCACTGCATGGAAGGTGAGAACTCTACCACGGACCCACCACTGCCCCCTAGCGGATGTTTAGTGAACACCTGAGTCATCTGACGGTGTCAGCACATACTAAGTGCTACGTTAAAGATTTCGGTTTGGGTTAACATGTACCTTACAGGTGCAGGAAATGGAATATGATGGTTCAATCTAGCTCCTGAGCAACGTCCCGTGCTGCAGACCCACCCACCCCTCTCAGATCCCTGCTGCCCGCTACAACAGGCATCATAACCATGGGTATGCCCCCACATACGATTTTTGTTTGAGCTGTGTGATAAAATTGTGATAAAGGTATTGTTCCCATTCTACAGATGATGAAACTGAGGCTCACTCAGGGAGAAAGTGAGAAGGCAGGGACTAGAGGCCATGTCTCCTGATGTCACCCCTTGTTCTCATTCCATGCAACTAACAGCAGCCCCCAGCTGTTTTTTAAGCTTTGAGTAAAAGCCTGAGTTAAACTGAAGACTGAGCTAAACTTGTGAAAGCTGGAACGTGTGTAAGGCGGAAACGTGTCAGAGAAGGAAAACTCAAATATTTTCCACTAAAAAGGGTCATAGAAAAGTGATAAGACTGCACACTGTCAAAGGCAGAAAACTCTCAAGATCTGGAAAAACAAGTCAGTTCTGGCTCTCACAGGTTTCACTGTGTATATGTATACATACATGTGCACACATATACGTATATATATACATATTCAATCAAAAAGACTATATGTGTGTATATATGTATATGTGTGTGTATACTCCATGTATCCATCCATCCATCCATCATTCATCCATCCATCCATCCATCCATCCATCATCCAGCCAGCCAGCCAGCCAGCCATCATCCATCCAGCCAGCCAGCCATCCAGCCATCCATCCCTCCATCCATCCATCCATCCATCCATATATCTATCTATATTCCAAAAGTTTCAAGATCTCCCAAATATCACATGCCTGGGGCCACAGAGGAAGTGGGAAATTAACCTGAGCTGTTCCTTGGCCTCCAGGGCCCTCAACCCCACTCCTTGCAATGCCCTCTTTAGCTACTCCTTGTGTCGAAACTTATTCTGATTTGCCATGCCCCCAGATTCCAGATGGGTCCTGGGCAATCCCATAAGCCACTTGCAACTGGAGGGTATACGTCTGTAAGGCAGGCATTAAAGTATTCTCCCCCTTCCAAAGTCCTGTCTGCATTTACAGGGAACACTTTCAAACCCAAACTATACAAACAGCTGATGCTTGTGGGCCCCTGTACTGTTCCCTAACCACTTTCACTCCCTGCAGTATTTGACTTTCTCAGCAATACCCCGTGGTTTGTGAGGATTATTCTTCCTATTGTGCAGGTGGAGAGACTGAGTCCCAGTTAGTACGCAGCAGAGCATGCTGAGCCCAGGGCTGCCTGTCTCCTCTTCATCAGACCCTCTGACACTGTATTTAGGGCAGTGGCAAGTTACTCTGTGACCCTAAACCTCGCCTCTGAGGAAGTCTTTTTCTGGCTAAGGAGTGAGCAGACCTGGGGGCAGGTAGAATCCAGGCCACCTTGCTCTTGTCCCTTGAGAGAGGACAAGGTCGAAGCCCCAGGTGGGCCCTTGGCAAGGGTGCTGGGAGTTTGAGTCTTTTGTCCTGACACTAAGATTCTGCAAAGACCCTCCCAGCTCTGCCTTTGATGCTGGTTGGAGGCTCCTGGCTGCCCTCAGGTGCCAGGGTCTTGGGGCTTCTGAGGCTGAGCCAGAGTTGCTGCAGGTTACCGAGGAGACCTGCTCGGGGCCAAAGACCTCAGCCAAGCCCACCATGCAGGCAAGGCTCTTTCCCCCATTTTATGGAAGGAAAACTGAGACCTGAGTGAGGGTGGGATTGGCCCAAGGCCACCAGGTAGGAGGTGACAACAAGGGATTTGAATCTGCCCAAACATGGTGCTGTTCCGTCTATACTGTGCACTCTGTGCCCATTGTATGGACGAGAAGACTGAGGCTCTGAAACGGAATTGGTTGCCACAAGCTGGCCTGAATCTGGGTGCGGCTCTTTTTCTCGAGTGTTCTGAAACCCTGATGACAATCTTGCAGGTTTGTTTATTTACTGGTGCACATTGAAGAAAAACCAAAACCAAACCAGCTGTCATTGAGTCCGTTCTGACTCATGGCGACCCCGCATGTGTCAGAGTAGAACTGTGCTCCACAGGGTTTTCAAAGGCTGGGATCTTTCAGAAGCAGATCACCGGGCCTTTCTTCCCCGGCGTCTGTGGGTGGATTTGAATCACCAACCTTTCGGTTAGTAGTTAAGTTGCCCTTGAGTTGATCCCCACTCAAGGCTACCCCATGTGTTGCCGAGTACAACTGATCCGCAGGGTTCTCAGTGGCTGTGATCTTTATGGAGCAAATCGTCAGGCCTTTCTTCTGTGGTGCCTCTTGGTGGGTTCACACTGCTGACCTTTAGGTTAGTGGTCAAGTACAGACCGTTTGTGCCACCGGGGACTTTGAGGAAGCCACTCCAAAAACAGAGAAAGAAACACGGAGAAAGGGAACAAGGAAGAACGAGGAAAAAAAATCTCTTTCCTGGTTTTTGCGGAAAATATTCCGCTCCAAAGAGGAGCATAAATTCCGCACGGGCTCGAAGGCCCACCATCCGAGGCAGTGCCATGACCACCAGCTAAAAAAATCACCAATGAATGCCAAGTTTCTGTCTTAGCCCTTCGGGTCCAAAAACTACTGACTCCCCAGGCCCATGGATCACCGTCACCTCAGCCCCGCAACCAGCCCCCTCCCACGCCGCAGCCTGTCTGCCTCCCTGCCCCCCTCCCACTGCAGCCAGACCCATCAGTGAGACCAGGCCAGATTCAGTGGGGCACAGGACCCCAGGCCCCGACCCAGTTTCTGCCCACAGCTCCATGATGCCAGGCTCTGCCATCTGTGCCAGCAGCCTGGGAGGGGGTGGGGGCTGGGCTCTCTGAAAAGGTCTCAGCCTCCAACAGCTGCAGCCCCGGCCCCTCATCGGCCCTGTCGGCAGCACAGCCTTGGTCTGTGCCATGGACTCCTTGGTCCCTGGGTGGCAGGACACACACAGGGGGTTCTGAAAGTTCTGGCCCCAGGCTGCAGAGCTGAAAGTCTCGAGCGGGACAGGGAGTGCACCCCTGGGCCCAAAAAACCCAAACCTATTGCTGTCAAGTCGATTCCGACTCATAGTGACCCTGTAGGACAGAACAGAACTGCCCCATAGGGTTTCCAAGCAGCAGCTGGTGGATTTGAACTGCTGACCTTTTGGTTAGCAGCCAAGCTCTTAACCACTGAGCCACCAAGATTCCTACAGCCCCCTCCAAATCCAGCCCCCAGTGCTCCCTGGAAGTCCTGTCATCTAGATCACAACAAGGGGTCCCTGGGGGGTGCAAACGGTTAAGTGGAGACTACTAGCTGAAAGGTGGGTGGTTCAAACCCAACCAGAGGTGCCGAAGAAGACAGGCCTGGTGATCTGCTTCCCAAAGGTCACAGCCTGGAGTCAGAATGGACTCAAAGACAGCTAACAACCGCAGGTCACGCTAACTTCACGTAGGACCTTCCTCCCTTCTTTTGCTCCTCTCCCTCTGAGCCTGTTTTCTTTTTTTCCCTCCCACCTTTATTTAAATGTTTCCTTTCCTCTCCACCCTCCCCGTCTGTCTGCTTGCTCCTCTCCTCTATGTCCCTGTCTCTGAACTCTCAGGCAGGTGAGGAATCCATTCACGTTTGCATGCCACCACCTCCCCAGTGCATTCCCCTCAACCACAGAGTCTTAAAGACCTCATTTATATTCCTGACCATTGATTATTCCAGAAGAAAGGAGCCAAGGATACGAACCTGTCCTGGGATGCCGCCTCCCACCCCCCCGCAGCCTGACCCAGAGATGGGAGGACACTCAGCGGCCCAGAGATATTTTGGTGCCTCCTTCGGGAGGACTCTTGGGTTTAGCCCATCCACAATATACTGGCGCCTTATGATGCCTCGGCTGTGCCAGGGACATTTGTCCCGGGTGCGCAGGTGGTTCTGTTTACCACTGCCTGTCCGGTGGAAGCCCAGCACTACGAATGTAGGCATGGAGGCCAAGAGACCAGGGGCTGATTCCCACCTCCAGCACCTCCTCTCTCTACCGCCCCAAGCAGGCTCCTTAGTCTCTCGGAAGCTCAGTTTCCACATCTGGAAAACGGGAGTAGCAATCACCTGTACTCCTGGTTCCTTGAGGAGAGTCAACGAGAGCAATCAGCCCCAGCCCTTGGCGCCGGCGCCAGGCTCGTAGGTCGTGCTCAGTGAACGCTTACTGCTACTGATTGTGATTATTGTCAGGTCACTGTGGATGCATGATACGTCCCCAGCCCAGGGAGGAGGAGGAGGGTACAGCCCCACAAGGCACCCATGCCTGGCCTGTTTGTGTGGAATGGATGATGCAAACCCCAGTGGTGTCAGGTGGGGGCAGCGGCCAGTGCCGCCAGGCAGCTGTGTTGTAAACAGGCCCGCCGAGTGTTTCAGAAAGGAGTGAGTATCTGCTGAGGGTTGCTTGGCCTCTGCTGGCAAAGGTCCGGGGCTGCGGCTGATGTGCAGGCCCAGCTCGTCCTACCTTGGCCGCTGTGAGCCCCCTCAGTTCCTGCTTGCCCATCCTGTCAGGGGGCGGGGGCCTTAGTGAGCCTCTGCCCTGGTCAGGCCTTCCTCGTTCACCCTTACCCCGTGAAGGGTCCGCCTGCCTCCTAGTCCTTCACTCTCCTCAGGGTTTCCCGAGATGCTGTCTGAAGCCAAAGCCGGACCTCACCCTCCTCTGCTCCAACCAAACCCAAACCCGTTGCCGTCGCGTCGATCCCAACTTGTAGTGACCCTATAGGACAGAGTAGAGCTTCCCCATAGGGTTTCCAAGGAGCAGCTGGTGGATTTGAACTGCTGACCTTCTGGTTAGCAGCCAAGCTATTAACCACTGTGCCAGCAGGGCTCCTTCTGCTCAAAAGCGGTCAGTAAAATGTTCGGTCTTCTCGCCTGGCATCATCGCCCTCCAGCTCCCCTCCCAGCTTCACCCACTACTTCCTACCTCTGCGGCCCTTCAGGCAGCCGCCCTACCCTTTCCACCGGCACCCAGCCCCGTCTCACCCGTCTGTCCCCCACCTGAAGATGCCTCCCCACCTCTGCCTGATGCTGTCCACCCGTCCTTCCAGAACCTACTCAAAGGCTATCTCCTGCTTGAACCTGTCCAGTGCCTCTGCCCTCGCACACACACACAGAGGAAGAATTCTTTGTCCTGGTCATTCTCAGTGTTTTGTTAAGTCTTGCATAACATTCTCAGTCTTTTCACTGTCTTGCATGTTTTTGTTTGAAGAGTCGATCTCTTCTCCTGAGCCCCATTGCAGGTAAAGCCCAGGCAACCCTGGTTGCTATCCTCCCTCCTCAATGCCACGCACATATAAACACTTCATAAATGTTCACTTGACTTTCCCATGCATGAAAATATCTGTTCGCCTGACCTGAATGCATTTCTGAAAGTCGTTTGTCTGACGCAGATCGTGCCTAAGGCCTATGGCACCAACAGTAGCATCATCGAGAACTCCTGCTGCATTGCCATGTTTAGATGTGCACAGCAGAGCGACACTCTGAGCGAAAGTCCCCCCAAGAATGGATAAGCCTATGCAAATTGCTGATTCCATGTCCCCCAAAGCCAAGATGAAAAGTCACCAGGAGCTTTATAACTCAAGCGAAAAGGAGAGAGAGGGAGAGGCAAGAGCGTAGTTTGACTGTAAGAGATTTCAGATAAGTACTGCAGCGGTAAGCCCCGGCCAGCCAAATCATCTTTCTCAAGGTCTGTATAAGAGAGTTGAAAGCATGCATTACCTGTTAGGCTCTGAAACAAGGGTACAACTCAGGTGTAATAAAAGGATTTTCTTGAGAGTGTCTTAATTCAGAACATGCCCCTGCATTTTCTCTGCGTCCTGGCTGCACTGTCAGGCAGCTCGGAAAAACTTGCCTTTGAAGCAGGGAGTTTATTTCGGGCCCACCGCATGACCAGTGATGACAAGCCAAACTATAAGATGTTATGAATCTCAGATTTCCTGTTTGCAGAATGCACTAGGAAACAGCGGTCCTGCCTTCGGGCTCCTCTCTCGATGCGTCAATTACAGACTCTCACTTCATAGACCATCTTGGAGCTGAGCCTCCAGCGCTGACCCCCACGTGACATCATCATTTGTGATCCTTGACATGGAGGCCATATATGGGTATGTTTCTGGAACTACCCAGGAGGGAGAGAGAGAGGAGAGGAAGGAAGAGGGGAGAGAAACAGCGTGTGAGAGACAGAGAGACGGGGAAAAAGAGTGGAGAGACAGAAGGTTGGGAGAGAGAGAGAGGAGCAGGTGAGAAAGAATATGTGAGAGAGAGGAAGAGAGGGAAGAGAAGGAAGGAAGGGAGGGAATGGAAAGAGATGGACAGAGAGAAGGAAAGAGAAGGGAGAGGGTGGGAAGAAGAGAGGGAGGGGATAAGGATAAATGGAGACAAGAAGGAAGGAAAACAGGAGCACCGGGAGGACAAGGAGAGAGAGGAATGGTGATCCTCTGAGAGAGGAAGATGGAGAAAGAGTGAGACAGAGAAGAGTGTGGACGGGAGGAAAGAAGAGACAGGAGCGGGTGAGGGTGGGGAAGGGAAGTGACTAGGGGAGGACAGAGGGAGGGAAGAGAATAAAAGGAAGGAGAGGGGACGCAAGAGCGAGAGACAGAAAGGAGATCGAGCACTATCTGGAAGAATGGAAGAGTGGGGAGAAGTGATACAAGAAAGGAAGGAAAGATAAGTAGGCAGAAAGGGAGACGGAATGAAGGAAAGAAAAGGAAACAGGGAGGGGAAGGAGAGGAAGGGCTCCATGTAAACAGCCTTTGGAGAACCCTCCAGCTCAGTACTTGGGTGCAGAACTGCAGCAGGTGGCAGAGCCTGGCATTTGGAGGCACCAGGTATCCAGCTGCTGGATGCTGGGTGGACAAAGTGCAGGGACAATGAGTAAACAAAGGGTGGGGCCGGCTCTGGGCAGAGGCACACAACAGAAGGGCACTCTTCCTCCAGGTCCAGGGAAGAGCGTCTCCTGCTTCTGGAACAGGTCAAATGGCACAAAATGTCAGCGCCAGGTGGCAAAGACCACAGCCGCATTCACACTCACTGGGCTTCTGATGTGTCCAGCCCGCTGCCTGGTGAGCACAGGGTGTGTGATGCACCCTACATATGCTTTCTGTCCTGGGGCAGAGTCAGGGGCAGGAGATGTCTATGCTGCTGAATGAAAATCATTCCAATTTCAAGAGCCCATTCCCCTTGGAAGATATTGGATGTAGAACAGCTACAGCCTGGTTTCTTATCAGCTCAAGCTCAGGAGAACTTCAGCACACCTTTATACTCGCTTTGAATATTCTACCTGAGAATAAATCCCAGTGAATACAGGGTGCCCTGGCGTTGGGTCAGAGTTCTAGAGGTCTGGTCTGGGGCGAGAATGGGAGGAACATCCTCAGTCCCTGGCGGTCTCCCAGCTACTGTGACACCTGCTGGGTCTTCCAGGCAAGTGCTATCATCACCCCCATTTTACAGATGAGGAAACTGAGGCTTAGAGAGGCTGGGTCATTTGTCCACAGTCTTACAATTCATAGGCAATGGCTTGGCCACCTAAACCAGATCGCCCCAGCTGAGACCATCCCCCCAGGCCACTGTGGCTGGGTGGCCCCTCAAGGTCAGGCTCAAGCTCAGCCGCTCTTAGGCCCATCATTTAGCTGCTGCCCTGTGCCATGGCAGGGATGTGGGAGACTAGGCGAGGGGGCTGTCCAATGCACTTGACCTCTTTTGGGACTTTCCTTGGCAATTTGAAGTTCTAGTGGAGCTTCGTGAGGTGCTCACCTGGGCTCAGATTCTCCATCTATCTACCACCACCTCCTCCCCAGACCTGGCCTGGGTGGGGTGGGCATAGGCAAGGCACAGGCCCTTCTCAGGAATGTGTACATCAACCTGCTGCACTCCCAACGACGTTCTGAGGCAAGTACTATCATCACCCTCACTTCACAGATGAGGAAACTGAGGCTCAGAGAGGTTGGGTCATTTGTCCACGATCCTGCAATTCCTAGGCAATGGCTTGGCCACCTAAACTAGATCTGC
Organism: Trichechus manatus latirostris; assembly: GCF_000243295.1. Lineage (NCBI taxonomy): Eukaryota > Metazoa > Chordata > Mammalia > Sirenia > Trichechidae > Trichechus > Trichechus manatus. The sequence goes on from NW_004443981.1 coordinate 6,542,702, forward strand.
CTGACACGGAAGCCAATGCTTTTAGCCATAGCACTCTCCCCCATGTAATGGGGAATCCAAAAGTTGGGGCCAAGCAAGAAGACCCACAAAGCAGTATGGGAAAATTTCCTAAATGCTAGGTTGCTGGATAGTGGGTACTTTGGGAAAAGAACCAGCTAGAAGAGTTCCCCACACACATACTGTCCTGTAGACCAGTGGACAAAGTACCCTCTGGACTGGTGGTTTTGCTCCCTCCCATTCCCCCATACCAAGGTCTGATGGTTAATGTTAGGTGTCAGCTCGGCTAGGCCATGATTCTCAGTGGTTTGGCAGACACTGGACTGGGTGCTCTTCCATCACGTAATATAATGTAATCACTTTCTGTGATCTGATGTCACCAGCCAATTAGTTGAAAGGAGAGTTTTCTCAGGGTATGGACTGCCTCCAATATATAAATGGATGTTCTGGCAAAGTTTGCTCTTTCTTCTCGTCACCTGACCTCTGGGATGTAAGCCTTCAGAAGTCTTGGCCTGCCACCTGAACTGCAGGCTTTGGATTCGCCAGCTCTTGCAACTCCATGAGCCAGCAGAGGTCTCCAGCCTGCCGCCGGACCCATGACTTTGGGACTTGCCAGCCCCCACAGTCGCGTAAGCCATTTCCTTGAAGTAAATCTCTACCTGCATTTACATATACATTTCGCTGGTTTTGCTCCCCTAGAGAACCCGGACTAAGACACGGACATCCAGTGCATCCACATCTTCTTCTCTCGGCACCGATCCTGCTCATGACTCACCAGCAATGGGGCCTTTTGCTGGGGTTTCAGCCAAGGCCATCATTTCAAGCATGAAAGACCTTTGTGCGGTATCAGTTACCTAGTGCTGCTATAGTAGAAATACCACAAGTGGATAGCTTTAACAAATAGAAATTTATTTTCTCACAGTTAGGAGGCTAGAAGTCCAAACACAGGGCGCTGGCTCTAGGGGAAGGCCCTCTCTTTCTGTCAGCTCTAGGGGGAAGTCTTCTTCTCTTCAGCTTCTATTCCTTGGCTGCTTGGTGATTTCCATGGGATTTGGCATCTGTCTTCCCCCATCTCTGCTGGCCTAATCTGCTTCTTTTTTGTCTTTTAAGAGATTGACTCAAGACACACCCTACACTAATCCTGCCTCGTTAACATGGCAAAGACAACCCATTCCCAAATGGGACTATAAACACAGACATAGAGGTTAGGATTTACAACACACATTTGGTGGGGCACAATTCAACCCATAGCAGGACGTTGCACCATCTGGGGACAGAACCTTGCCTGGTGCTGTCACATTCTGTTCCTCATCTGAGATGTAAAACAGCTGTCAGGTGGACAGAGATGGCTGTGTCATTCCCAGGGTCCAGACGAGAATACCTAGGGTGTGATGGTGGCAGAGCCAAGGCTTGACCCTGGAACCCTGACTTCTCCCCTGGGCCACATCCCCACTTGAGCTATTCCTCAGAATGAGAACTACAGGCCACGAGAGAGATGTGGGGATGAGCGTGGAGGGCCCACCCCTGGGGGAGTCAGCCAGCACCAGTCAAGACCCAGGATCCAACGCTCCATACCAAAATGAAGAAGAACTCAAGGGCTTACCCAACCACAGACCAAGCCTTTCCCCATATTCATCACCTCCCCACATCCCTAGTGAATCAGAGCTGCGTCCAAAGCTACATATGTACTTCCTAAAATGATTAAATTGGAATATAATCTGGGACGAAACAGATTTATCAAGTTAAAATGAAATATACAAGAAAAAGTTGACAGTATGTTAACCCAGTCACCATCAAGTCAACTCTGACCCATGGTAACCCCATATGTGTCAGAGAACTGCCTCCAGAGGGTTTTCAATGACTGATTTTTCAGAAGTAGATCACCAGGGCTTTCTTCCAAGGTGCCTCTGGGTGAACTTGAACTGCCAGCCTTTCGGTTAATAGCCTAGTGCTTAACCATTTTCACTATCCAGGAACTCTCACAATATGTTAAGTGGGGAAAAAATACAAAAGGATGAAGAGTAGCCTAATACCATCCCCCCTTTTTTATACAGTGGTGCGTAGAGAAAAGTAACATGTACATAATTGTTACCTCCATGTTTTCCCAATTTTCTACCCTCACAGTGTAGGAAAAGGGTGGCATTATTTAAGCAATTGATTGAGTTTGAGTTTCTGTTGGGCAGGAGGAGGCAGCTCGGGCCAAGACGGACCATTCGCAAGTGAGACATCCTAGACCCTACTTCAATAATTCCTGTTACGAAGTAACACCAGGTTTGGTGATGTCAAAGAACAGGACAATTCTGTCTTTGTCTCAGACTTTGTGGCCTTTTGCTAGCAGCAACAAGCCTCCTAAGACTGGGCTGAGTCAAGCACTGGAGGAGAAGCAAATATCCATCGATTGGTTGTGGTGACTGATACCCAAGATGGCAGCCGTCCATTCCTCCAGGGAGGGTTTTTGTGAGGACGGGAAGGGGCAAAAGGTGGATAAATGCAGAATCAAACAACTGGCCACCCTGTAGGGGACCAGGAAGAAGGATGTGGCCCCCAAGAGAAAGCCCCAGGCTCACCTCCATCACCAGGGGTGCTGATGTCTCCCTGATCCTAAACAGAACTCTCCTCCCCCCAACTCTCTAGCCCCTTAGATAGATAGACAGCTGCTGTGGAGTCGGCTCTAACTTATGGGGACCTTATATACAACAGAACAAAGTGTTGCTCAGTCCTGCATCATCCTCATGAGTAACAGCGTGTTCAAGTCCATCATTGTGACTATCGTGCCACTCCGTCTCACTGAGGATCTCCCTCACCCTCGTTGGCCCTCTACTCCACCAAACACGGTGTCCTCCTCTACTGATTGATCCCTCTTGATGACCTGTCCAAAGCAAGTGAATCAGACAGTGATCTCTTGTGATCCATGAGGTTTTCATTGGCTAATTTTCATAAAGAGATCACCAGGACTTTCTTCCTAGTCTGTCTTAGTCTGGAAGCTCTGTTGAAACCTGTCCACCATGGGTGACCCTTTTCTTTGAAATACCAGTGGCATAGCTTCCAGCATCCCAGCAACATGCAAGCCACCACAGTATGAGAAACCAACAGACAGATGGGAGCTCTAGCCCCTGACCTGCTTTTACTTCTCTGCGTAGCACTCATCACCGCCCTTGCCTATTCTCTTTTTTGTCTTTTGTTCATTCCCTGTCTCCTGCATCTAGAACACTGTCTCTCTGTTCCCTGATGTGTGTCAGAGCCTGCAACAGTGCCTGGCACATGGTAGGTGCTCATGAAATGACTGTCGAAGGTGTGTGCCCACACTCCGGCATCCAGCCCTGGGGCAGAACTGGGGAGGGCCCTGCCTGCCAGCCCAAGCCTGGCCCTCAACAGGCATGCACACATACACACACATACGTGCACACACACACGTGTGCACATGCATATACACACCCAGGCCTCAGGTCACCGTTCGATGACATCTCCGTGTTCTGCTTCCCCTCCCAGGCCACCGTCCATGTTTATTTTCATCTGAATCCCCGTAAGTAAATGTGTGTGTGTTGAGGCGGGGTGAAGGTGGCGCATAGAGACTCACACCCAGTAGGGATCGGAGAGAGGGCCAAACCCAGCAGTTTTCCTTGTGACAGTGACTCCTCTTCCAGGAAAGAGGGAGGGGGAGGAGGGCCAGGCCAGGGAAGGGGCTTGGGGCCGGGGCTGCGAGTCAGCAGGAAGTCCTGGGAGGACTCTGACCCGGCAGAGGAGCATCACCTGCTAAAATAAGCTCCCCTGCAGCCTGGCGGCCTGGCCCCTGGCCCTGGCTGTCTCCTGATGTCTGTTTATTTTGGTTTCAAGAGATGAAGACTAGGCCAGAGTCTGATCCCTGCTTGGGGCAGGGCTCTGGGGGTGACAGCTGGGGAGGGGACCAGACAAAGGCCCAGGCCCTGGGAGGGAGGGAGGAGCACCCATGGAAAGGGAGGAGGAGGAGCAGAGAGAACCCCAACTGCTCTTCCTCGCTTCACCAGCAGCACTTGTTGCCCTCTGGGTGTGGCAAACTCACAGGGTCTTTCCTCCTGAGCAGTCCAGACCCCTCCCCTCCCCTCCCAGGTCCGAGGCCAAGGCAAACTCCAGGGACAGAAGACCGTCTTCCCATTTACAGGGCATGAACAAGATGTCATAGATTGCATTGTGTCCCCCAATATATGTTAAAGTCCTAACTAACACCTGTACCTGTGAACGTGACCCTGTTTGAGAATAGAGTTTTTCTTTTGCTACCCAGTAGGCTGGGTCCTAAAGCTAATAATCCTTTCTGAGCCTGTCAAATAAAGGGAAGTGGAGAGAGACACAGAGGGGGCCCTGGTGGCACAGTGGTTAAGCGTTGAGCTGCTAACCAAAAGGTCGGCAGTTCGAATCCACCAGCCGCTCCTTGGAAACCCTATGGGGCAGTTCTACTCTGTCCTATAGGGTCATTGGGAGTTGGAAGCGACTCGATGGCATCCAACAACAACAACAGAGACACAGAGAGACACATGCAGAGTGGGGACACCGTGCGACAACAGCGGTAAATGCATTTAGGAGCCCAGGAACAGCTGGCAGCTACATGAGCTGAAAGAGACAAAGAAGGACCTTCCCCTAGAGCCTGAATTCGGACTTCCAGCCCCCTGAACTGTGAGAAAATAAACTTCTCTTCTTTAAAGCCACCCACTTGTAGTATTTTATTACTCGGTCCTAAGAGAATAACACACAATGGTATGATTCTAACCTCTCAGATGGGGGAGAAAAGGCAGGTCTGCCGCACTCACTGTGGAACATCTAGGCGTGGAGGTGACATCCAGTAGGATCATCACCCAGCATGGCCCCTAGGGCAGCTCGGGTGCATCCGAGGCCTCCTCACCTGTACCGCTTGCTGTGCCTGGGCCCCCACAAGGCCTACCTGCTCCTGGCCCCGTTCTCTCCAAAACCCCACCTGCGCATGAACAGGAGAACCAGTGGGATCTTACCATGATTTCCATGAGAATTAGTAGGTCTGAGGTACAAACGCAAAGGCGAGACATTGGGCTGTTTGCAGCAGGCGGGCAGGGTTGGGGGTACTTACGGAGCCATGACTGCCCTTCAGACACAAGGGGCTGGGGCCGGCCAGCAAGGCAGAAAGACGGGGTGGAGCCACGGCCTCAGCTGGCCTCCCAGCTCTCTGTTGCAAGCCCTGCTCCCCCTTGAAGAAATCGCCACTATCACAGTTGGGCTTGTTGTTTTATGCCGTCAAGTCAGTCCCGATTCATGACGACCCCGCCTATTACAGAGGAGAACTGCTCCATAGGCTGCAGTCTTTACAGAAGCAGAGCTCCAGGCCTTTTCTTCCACAGTGCAGATGGGTATGTTCGAACTACCACCCATTCTGTTAGCAGCTGAGTGCAAACTGTTTGTACCACCCATTGACCTGTATTATGGTTGGCAGCCTGTCCAATCTAGTCACTGAGTTACCCCTGCCTGGTGGCGCATAGTGAGGTCGTCTCTCTCCACTCCTGGGGTCCGCCCCAGAGAACGACCCATCTGCAGTAGAAACCCTGTACGCCCCAGGACGGTCTGGTGGTGAGCCTGACTTTCCCCAGTGGAGGGTGGCCCAGGGCCTGGTGGGGCCAGGCCGCCTGATTAGGGGCACACTTGGACAGCCCTATGCAAAAGGCACCTTCCTTGCTGAACGTGTCACCTACATGCAACTCCATCATTGCTGCCGACCTATCTCCAGCAGGGGTTCTGAGGCCGGTAACCCAGTCCCTCCCTCCCTGCACCTGGAATCTGACTCATCTTCTGAGGGCGAGAAGAGGGTGAGATGAGATGCCAGAGCCCCAGCAGCCCATCCAGGGCCCAGCTCGCTGGAGGCACGCATCTGTCGAACTGCTTCTTCCTCACCTGCCCCCTGAAGGGTGTGCGGGAGGGCACCCCCACAGGGTCTGGAAGGCTTAGGCAGCTGGCGGGCCTGGGGGCTAAACCACCTGGAAGCTGCTGGCAGTAGACTCTGTCACCGACCAAGCCACTTGGCATCCTCCAGGGTTGATCTCAGCCTGCCTGAGTCCCCCTTGGGAACTTGGGAATAAAGCTGAACCCTAAGTCAGCTCCTGGACACGCACACAGAGCAGAGCTGGGAGCTATCCAGTGCCCTTCCGTGGGAGGAAAACGCCTTTCCCAAACAGGACCAACATGCAGCAGGCACAGCGCCTGTTTCCCGGGGTTAGCCCCTGGCTGGGTCAGACATGCAGGGCCTGTGGATGCAACCGCTCCTAGACCCTCCCTTCCAAGCTGGGGCCGGATCTGCACCTCCATCTTCTCCAGCAGGGAGGGAACGGAGGATCCCCACTTAAATGCAGCCCAGCCCAGCCTCGCTAGCCCCAGCCCAACCTGGCTAGCCCCAGCTCGCTAGTCCGAGCGGCTCAGGAGGCTGAGCCTGGAGGGCGCGGGGCTGCTCCAGACCACAGCTGTTCCCCATTTGGCACCACTGCAGGGGCCGCCAGCTAAAAGGCGGCTGAGCCCAGGTTTCAGCTTTCAGCTTTCTCCTCTGCCTCGCTCCTTGGGGAATTCAGAGTGGCCAGTGACGTGTCACCACCGAGGTGTCAGCCAGGCCTGGAGCCCAGAGGGGGGCACTGGGCCTGCTCTGATGAGGAGGCCGCGGTTCCTGGTGTGGGCAGGGCTGGGAGACTGAGTGAGGCAAGTTTCCACATCGCAGGGAGGTGTGTCTCCCCTCTACCTGCAGGGAAAGGAGTGCACTTATGTTTCCTGCCATCCCCTGGGGTCCTGCACTTGCTTGGCAATCCTGGACCTGAGGTGTTATCATCCCAAATCTACAGATGGAGGAAATGAGGCCCTCATGGAACATGCCAGAACTCCATGACAGCGAAAACTCTGACCATACAGACACTGACCACAGAGAATTAAAAGATCGGAACAGGGCAGGAGGTCAGAAGTACAAGGTCCCTTTTTCTGCAGAAGGGGAAACTGAGCCTGGAGAGCGAGAGGGACTTGGCGAGGCTTGACTGGGAGCCGTGGCCGGCCTAAGCCAGAAGCCAGGGCCTCCAGAGTCCATTCTATGCTTGTTCGTAGCTCCATCCTAGGCTCATAGTGTGATCTTGTTGGCTGATAACCACATCCTGCCACAGGCCCTAAAATCCAAGCTGTTGGGCCAGACTGGCAGGAATCCCATCACACCGGAGGCAAACGAGCCCAGTGTGGAGAGGGGAAGTGTCTTAGTCATCTAGTGCCACTATAACAGAAATACCGCAAGTGGACGGCTCGAACAAAGAGAAATTTATTCTCTCACAGTCTAGTAGGCTGCAAGCCCAAATTCAGGGTGTCAGCTCCAGGGGAAGGATTTCTCTCTCTGTCGGCTCTGGAGGAAGGTCCTTGTCATCAATCTTCCCCTGGACTAGGAGCTTCTCCCCGCAGGAACCCCGGGTCCAAAGGATTTGCTCTGCTCCCGGCTCAGCTTTCTTGGTGGTATGAGGTCCCCTAATCTCTGCTTGCTTCACTTTCCTTTTATCTCTTGTAAGATAAAAGGTGGTGCAGGCAACACCCCAGGAAAACTCCCTTTACATTGGATCAGGGATGTGACCTGAGCAAGGGTGTTACATCTCACCCTAATCCTCTTCAACATGATCCAATCTTGCCTCATTAACCACAGGCAGACATTAGGATTTACAACATATAGGAAAACGATATCAATCATAAAATGGAGGACAACCACACAATACTGGGAATCATGGCCTAACCAAGTTGACATGTATTTTGGGGGGACACAATCCAATCCATGACAGGAAGGCAGGCCGGACTCCTTCGTGGGCACTTTTAATATGCCCAGTACCCCTGGGGACACCCAGAAGTGCTTATGGGTAGGAGGCTCTGGTTTGCAATAGACCACAAGCCCCAGTGTCATTGTGCCTCGTTGTCCCCACCCACAGGAGATCAGGCTGGGGTCACTCAGGGCAGACAAGTGCTTGTGAGGTGTCTCTCGCAGATGCCCTGCAGAGCCCAGACTCTAGAGGCATCTGCCACCTCCACCACTTGCTAGCTGAGTGTCCTTGAACAACTTACTTAACCTCTCTGAGCCTCAGTTTCCTGATCTGTAAAACGGGGAAAATGATAGGACGTGTACTTCATAGGAAGATTGCCAGAATTGTATATTTGTGTGTGTGTACATATAAAAATATACATATAAACCCATTGCTGTTGAGTCAATTCTGATTCATAGCAACCCTGTAGAACAGAGAAGAACTGCCCCATAGGGTTTCCAAGGCTGTAATCTTTGTTATATATATATATATATACACAAACACATATACATACACATACATATATATAAATATATACATATATGTATGTGCATGTACATATATATATACATGTATATAACCATTTGCTATTAGGCCGACTCTGACTCATGGCGACCCTCTGTGTGCCAAGGTAGAACTGCTCCATAGGGTTTTCATTGGCTGATTTTTCAGAAGTAGATCGACAGGCTTTTCTTCCGAGGCACTTCTGGGTGTACTTGAACTGCAAACCTGTCGGTTAGTATTCACAGTTTGCATCACCCAGGGACTCCATACCTTAGACTAGAGACATACTACAAATATTAGAGGTTGTTATACCTCAAATTTCCTGATAGACATGGAAGGGATGGTGGTTAGTCGGAGACAGTGGTTCTCAGCAGGGGAGTGGGGGATGATTTTGCCCCTCCTGGGAGATATTTGGCAATGTATGGAGGCATTTTTAGTTGTCACAACGGGAGGGAGGTGCTACCGGCATCTAGTGGGTTAGAGGCCAGGGATGCTGCTAAACATCCTACAATGCACAGGACGGCCCCCCAACAACCTCGAATTATCTGGCCCCAAACGTCCACAGTGCTGGGACTGAGAAACCCTGGCTGGAAGAGCGGAGGGTGGTGGCGGGAGGACCTGTGGGGGCAGAATGAGGCCTGGAGCTGACTGAAGGGAAGGGGCGGGGGCCTGACTGTGCACCCCAGGGTGGCTTTGGATTTGGGAATAGCTGCAGTCAGGAGGTCCTGGTGTTTGGAATCCAAATGGCTTGTGACCATTACATAATGGCATGGCTCATTGAGCTGCTCATAAACCAGCTCTGAAGGTCACAGGCAATGGGAAACGCAGCTGTGGTTGAGCAAAGCCGAGAAACAGGCTTTGTGATCCCCACAAAGTTGGGGTGCTCCTTTAAGTAGGAAAGGGGGGCCTCTAGGTGGGTCTCAGCCCCGCTAGGGCAAGCCTGGCCACCCATCTGGTGCTTTCAGACACACACATGCACACACGCACAGGCACACACACATAGCTCACACAAGGTACACACACATGGTATACACGTTGTAAGGGAAGAAAACAGGTGAATTTAATCCACCAGTTGGCAGGACAGTTGGTGAGTAAATTTGTCTAATGCAAATATTAGATAACTGTTTAAGTCTCTTGCTTTCTAAAACTATATTTCTCCATCTCTTTCTTGGTGCTTGTGCGTGCGGATCTGTGTGCACATGTGGTGTGTATAAACTATCTAGGCAGGGTTATGAGGCACATTGCAAAGAACTCGAGCCTAGCCCTCAGGGTGCTGGTCTTGGCCTTTCTGGAAAGTTCTGTCTGGCCCTGTGCAAATCTTCCCTTTCTCCAGAGCACTGAGAAATGGAGGAAGGGACTGCACGGCAGAGCCTTTAAGATCACAGCCCCCACAAACTCTGAGAGCCTCCGAAGATAGAGTAAACGGCTCTAAGTTACTGTGCCCAAGTATCCTTTTTTCTCTGAGAATAAACATTTTAATTGTAAATCAGTAGGAATTGAAATCAAGCCTATGTAAGTCTTTTCAAAAATAAAAATTATTTTTATTATTATAATTATTTTGGAAAAGTCTCTCAACCCTGGGATTCAAACTCCCATCACCCATAATTTCAAAATAATTCTCTTGTTCGACAGAATTCAGTTAATGTATGTATTTGCTGTTGGTCTTTGGCACGTGGGCTGTCTCCCACTCATCCACACACACATGCTCTTGAACATGCCCCAGGTCACCAGGGGGACCCCTCCCCACATAAGGCTGATCCTTCGGGAACCGATCCCAACTCCGGCATGAGCTGACACGTGGGGTGAGAAAGGCAAAGGCTTGAAAAGAATGGTCCCACGGGGTGGATGGAGACAGTGGTCGGTCATTGCTAGGACTCTCACCTTCCGTGTGGGAGACCTGGGTTGGATTCCCAGCCAATGCTCCTCATGCGCAGCCACCACCCGTCTGTCAACGGAGGCTTGTGTGTTGCTATGATGTGAACAGATTGCAGAGAAGCTTCCACACTATGACACACCAGGAAGAAAGGCCTGGTGATCTACTTCCAAAAATCAGTCAGTGAAAACTCTACAGATCACAATGGCCCAATCCCCAACTGATCATGGGAATGGTGCGGGACTGAGCAGCATTTTGTTCCATTGTGCGTGGGGTCCCCACGAATGGGGGGCCAATTTGACAACAGCTAACCACAAGGGGTGGATGTGGCCCTCTCTGTTTCACAGATAAGGACGTGGAGGTGCAGAGACTTTAAGGTGTTTCCAAGGCGACTTTCCAAGGCCGCTCCGTCAGTACGGGGTCTGGATTTTCACGTGTTTCTCTCTTTTACGTGTAGATACGTATCTGTCTCTCTTCCTTGTCTCTCTTTCATCCTTATTTTCCCGGTGTTCTGAGCTGACATCCCCTCCAAACTGCACTGTCATAGTTCCTGGCTGGCCCTGGAGGTATGTGACTGGCTGTACATGCCCTGAGCTGCCCACAGCCAGGGCCATGCTGGGGGCGGCGGGGGTGGGGGGCAGGGGAGGCGGGGAGACGCGCTGCAGGGCACCAGGCTCTGCCAGCCCCCTGGTCTCCTGGGACGTGGAGAGATGCCTTTCTGGTTGAAGCAGGGGTGGCGGCCTGTTCCATGGCCCGCCTGGTTAGCCAGTTGGCCTGTTTTCGCCCTGTCCTCAGAGCCTCTGGGCCTATATTTAGTGTCAATGTCCGGCCCAATGGGATCAAGTGTCTGTTATACCACGTGCCTCAGGAAGGGACAGTTGGAGCCCGAACATCATCTCCAGGTGTGGTGTCCCGCGGCCCGGTTTCTGACCCAGACAGCCTGGTACCTGTTGGGCCATGGGTGGCTGTGGCCCAGAGGGAAAGGCCAATCTTGGGAGAACCAGAACAGCTGTGCTTGGTGGCGTTGTGCTCAGTCTTCTTGGTATGGCATTCGAGGCCTCTGTGGCCCGCCCCACACCACTTCCGCAGCCTCATCTCTCACTCCACCCCTCCTCCCTCGCTCTACCTGTCGGCATGTTGATGCTTTGGACCCTTTGGATCTGACCTGTAATGGCCTATCCCTCCTGACCTGTCTGGACAAGTCCTGTGGAGCAGTGGGCACTGGACCGGGCGACCGGGTTCATACCTTGCCCTCCACCCCCTGGTAGCGGTGGGCAGTTTACTCAGTCCTCCTCTCTTCCCCACTTCTCACCTCGATTCCAACCGTGGCGACCTCATGCGTTACACAGTAGAACTGCTCCATAGAATTTTCTTGTCTGTAATCTTTATAGGAGCAGATTGCCAGGCCTTTCTTCCACAGTCCCCTGGGTGGGTTTGAATCACCAACTTTTTGGTTATAGTCGAGCGCAAACTGTTTGTGCCACCCAGGGCCCTCCCGCCTGTAAGGTAGGAGTCGTCATAATTGTAGCCCCTCCTCCTGGGTCTGTGTGAGGCTCAAATAACGTAACACGCCAAGGAAGTCTAGGTCAGCGGCTTTTGAGGCAAGTGCCCAATAACTGTGACTATTATTATTTTTATCCTCAAGGCCTAGGTTAAATGCCATGAACCCTATTAAGAGGCAGAAACATCGTCAGCCTCTGGGATGTACACCCCCTACCGGCGGGGAGGCAGGGCCCCACAGAGAAGGAGGGGCGGGGGTCTGGGGGAAGGGAGTGAGAGGAAGGGGGGTTGGGGAGAAGAGGTTAGGAGGAAAGTGGGGGTCAGGAGAGGGGAGTGGGGGGAGGGTAGGGCTGGAGAGAAGGGGGAGGGAGGGTAGGGCTGGGAGGAAGGTGGGGATTGGGGAAGAGGGAGTGGGAGGAGGGATGGGGAAGGGAAAGACAGACAGACAGACAGAACTATCTTTGTTGAGAAAGTACTTGGCTGAATGCTAGGGGTAGATGTGCCTCCTCCCTTACCCTGGGCCTTCGGAGGAGGGGGCCGCAGTTCTACACACTTGAGGGGAAGGACTTGGACCCCAGGAAGGAGGGGAGTGAGAGTCGGGGTGGGGGTGCTGGGAAAGACACACCCTGCAGACTCGTGAGTGACTGGGTTGTAGACAGTCTACCAGGACCTGGGGGTCCACCCTGGGTGGAGACAGCTCGCCTGGAGCAGGGCCTTGGAAGCAAGAGAACATAAACCCTGGGAACTGGTGGGAATTCCAGGAAAGGCTTTAAGCTTAGAAGGACAAGAGAACTTGGTGGGGCTGGAGCCAGCTGGAGCAACACCTCGAGGGCAGAGAGACCCCAGGGCCCTGCCTGGCTCCATGCCGCACCAGTCTGGCAGCAAATGGGGCGACCAGCACAGTTTGGAAACGAAACCAGGGGCTCTTAATCCCCCTTCGGCTCTGTCTCCCTTGGTGATACTTACAGAGAACCTTCCCTGCCAGGAGGGGAAGGGATAGGGGCAAAGTCACAGCTGCCACACCCAGGCCCCGGCCCTCCAGCTGCCTCCATTGGGCAAGAGGCACAAAGAAGGCGGGGCCAAGCCAATGTGGCCAGATGTCCATGGGCCTGTCGGCCCTCAAGGTGTGGCCTCTTTGCCACATTGCATAATGGGAGGCCTCCCTGGAGACAGAACCACAGCCTGAAGAGATGGGAAGATGAAAGTACTGAGCAAGGTATCTCCTCGGTCACCTGGCATGGTCCCTAGAATCCCCCAGAGCCACGGGGACAGGTGTTCTAGGCCCTGCTCCCATAAGCTGGTCTTGGCCGTTGGCAGGGATGTGGCTGAATTGTCAGCACCAGCCTTGAGGCCACAGCAGAGCCCTGAGGGGTTGGGGTCCAGGACAGAGATGTTAGAGGAGAGGGAGCTAGAAGGGTCTGGAGGCCTTCAGTGGACTGCAAACTGGATTCAGATTCAGCTTGAATTCCCTCTGCCGCTTCCTAACCATGGGACTCTGGGCCTTGGTTTCCTCATCTATAAAACGGGGACAGTGATTCCTATTGGGCAGTTTGTGGTGAGATTAAATGACCTACTCCTGGCACCCAGGCCGTATGTAACAAGGTAGGATTGATTGAGGTCTGCCCAGCTGCAAGGCCCAGCTTCTTGCCCTCTGAATGAGGCAAGATTAGCTGCTATAACAAATAAACACCAACATACACGATAGCTCAAATTCAATAGAAGTTTATTCCTCCCTCTTAAAAAATCTACCCAGGCTAGTTGGCATAATTGGCGAATTGTTCTCCTAGTGGTGATTCAGGGACCCAGGCTCCTTCCGTGTGTGTCTCTACCATCTTCAGCATGTGACTTCCAAGGTCTCTGTGTTCGTCTGCATTAAGGTGGGAGAGGGAAGAATATGGGAGATGGCATGTGGAAAATTTTTATCAGCCAGGCCTGGAAGTGGCACGTTACTAACTCTCCCATCATACTGGCTAGAACTTAGTCGCGGGCCACTTCTAACTTCAGGCAGGCTGGGAAATGTTTTTTAGCTCTGTTCCCAGGAAGAAGGAGAAATGGGGTTGGTGACAGCCAGCAGACTTGGCCACACTCCCTTGCCCCAGAAATTGATACCACCGACAACACACAGCAAAATTTGCCAGGAGGTCCCAGGAGAAGGAAACCTCTGTTAGCTCCAAAGAAATGAGGCATAATGGTGAAATGTCAGACAGTGTCTTAGTTTCGGTTCCCCCAGAAGCAGACCCTGAGATAAGGGTTTGAGTTCATATAGTTTGTTTGAGAGCAGATCTCCTGACACATGGGTAGAGGAGTAGGGAAGTGAGAAGGGAAGGGAAGTCAGGAGCTTGGGACTTGTCCTGCTAAAGAGGAGCTAGGGAACTGGGGGTACTGATACTCCAACTCCTCTCAGTCATTGGGTGTGGGCTGCTCCTGGGAGGGTGTTGATTCCCTGGCCCTTATGTCCTCTACATGTGGGCAAGTGGACTCAGGTAAGAGATGCAGGTGCTGGCAGGTGGAAGGTAAGTGGTCAGGGTGAGGGGACATGAGCGGGGACCCACAGCGTCTGCTCTACTCAGCAAATGGGCGAGGGACATTCAACTCTCTCTCAATTAGCCCCCTGAAGGGATGAGGCAGGGTTCAATTCTCAACCTGTAACAGTGTCCATCACCTGCACCCTGGTCAGATAGCTCCCAGAACCAGCATCACAGGACCTGAGGCACTGCATGGCCAGGGATGAGCACTTGACTCGGAGCCAACTGATCTGAGTTCAAGTCCCAGGTCTGCCTCTTATAGGCTTGAGACCTTGGTCAAGTCACCTCCTCCCCAGGCTCAGTCCATTGTCTGTTCACTTAAACTCACTGAGTGCCAGCTGAACATGTGGCCCTGCACCATGCTGGGTCCTGAGGATACAGCTAGAGACAAGAGCAACTGCCCAGCCCTCCCGGTCAGGACACAGATAAAGCAATTATAGCTCTATGCATTTGCCCTTCTGCAAGAAAGCCAGTGGGTGACTCCCAGCCCAGTCTTGGGGAGCAAATTCAGTTCCTTTGAAGCAGTATTAACTGAGCATCACACCAAGCCCTATGCTGGCTGCAGGGGTCCCTATGCTGGAAACCCCCACAGGTTCCTATCTGTAAAATGGGCATGCTCACAACCCCCTCCTGCTGAAACTGTGGTGAGGATGAGCTGAGATCAGCACTGCCTACATAATTTGCAAGGTGATGCACCATGACACTCCATACTGGGCGGCCTGTCAGGGCCAGGGCACGCCAGCCCAGGGTGCCACTTACCTGGTCCCATTCCCCTCCCCCACAGCAAATGCTGCTCAGACCTCTATTCATTCAGGAGGCTACCAGGCCAAACCATGGTCTTCAAACTCACACCGAACTTGCCCTTCATGCCCAACATGGGCCCTAGAGTCCCCAGGATCAAGCCCCAAACCCTCAGCGTGTCTCGTAAGGCCTTTCCTGGACCATCCCAGAGGATCTACAAGTCAGAAGTCCTGGAAGACTCAACAGGGTTCTCTTCTGAGTGTCTCAGAGCCTGAAGTCAAGGCATCAGTCTGGCTGGGATCCTATTTGGAGACCCTGGGGAAGAATCCACTTCCAAGCTTATTCGGGTTGCTGGATGAACTTGGTTCCTTGTAGCTGTAGGACTGAGGTTTCTATTCCCTTGCTGACTTGTGGCTCGTTTCTTGGTTACCAAGCACTGCTGTAACAGAAATACAAGTGGGTGGCTTTAAAGAACAGAAATTTATTGTCTCAGTTCTGGAGGCCCAAAGTCCAAATCAGGTCTTATTTGTGTTGATTCCTTCCTTGTTGGTAGCCCCAGTGTTCCTTGGTTCTTTTGCTTGTAGAGGACCTTCACATGGCATCTCTCCCCCAGCCCCCACGTGCGGGTGCCTCTGTGTCCGTGCCACTCTTCATATAACGCAGAAGTGATTAGGTTTGACATCCACCCTACACTGGTATGACCGAAACTGACTGATGACTATATTGTGCTATACTGCATTATGGAAAGTGATTATATCACATTACATTAAATGTAATTACATTACATTGCATTGCATTGCATTGTGTCACATCACCTACATTGCAATTATGTTATGTCCGCAGGTATGGGGGTTAGGACTCCAAGACATATTTTTGGGGCACACATGCCAGCTAGGGGACAATGCTCAGCTCCTAGAGGCCTCTCTCAGGTCCTTGCGCCATGGCCCCCTCCATCTCAGCAATGAAGAACCCCTCGCTCATCAAACCCCTCACACATCCAGTCTCCCTGACTTCCTCTTCTGCCGTCAACCAGAAAAAGGCCTCTGCCTCTAGAGGGCTTCCATGATTTATGTTAGGCTTACCCTGATATTCCTAGTTTAAGGTCAACTGATTAGTGACGTTAATTACCTACGGAAAATTCTTCTTTTGCCCTGTAAGGTAACATAATGAGGGTGTGGTTGCTCATCATATTCACAGTCCTGGGGACTAGGGCAGGAAGCCTTGGTGCATCTTAGAATTCAGCCTGCTGCATCCTGCATGATATCCTTGATTTCAGGACACCACACTCTCCTGGTTTTCCTCCTTCCTCACTTCTCCCTTGCTTGGTCTCCTTCGCTATGTCTACATACCACTGTCAGCATTTTTAAGAACATAAAGACTCCCTTAAAAAAATTATAATAAAAAAGAGGGCTAGGTCCAGGCCACCCAGGAAGCTGACAGAAGCCACCCCAGCTGGGGGTCTCAGCTCCAGGCTCCCGGAAGCCTCTGTTCCAAGGGCTGGCATTCTCCAGGATAGAGCCCTGTCACCAAGCTTATTGCTCAGGGTCAGGAAATCCTGCGGGAGATTTTGGGGAAAATGCTGAGGCAGCCTCCTGTCCACCTTGAGGGTAGAAACTAGGACAGCTAGGGGTGGAAATGAGGGTGGGAGACCCAGAGAGAATTGACCCTCTGTCCAGCTTGGCTGGAGAACATTCAGGAAAGCGCCTGGCCTTAACCGAAATCGCTGTGAACCAGAAAATGAGCACAAACGGCGGATCTGGGAAGGGACCTGTACCAGGTGGGGTAGTAGTAATAATAACAGCGACATTCTTGAGCACCCACTATGTGCCAGGTGTTAAGTGCTTTACACCTATCAGCTTCTTTAATCCCCACGACAACCCTATGAGGTAAGTACTATTGTTAACCCCATTTTACAGAGAAAGAAACTGAGGCTGAGCGAGGCTAAGGGACTTGCCCAAGGTCAGACAGCTTGTACGAGGAGAGGAGGTGCCAGAGGAGGTGCCAAAGGGGGCCACACCTGCCTTTAGTGTTTCTCCCGTGCCAAAACGCAACTCTGTCGATCAATCCCAGCATTCATAAGGTGGTTATAATAATAAGAGACTTCCTGTATGGAGCCCCAAGCAGTTGCACCAGGACTGAAGACTGGTGTTAGTTTCCCAGCACTCCCGTAGCAATGGAATATTGCTCAGCCATAAAGAGTAATAAAGACCAGACTCATGCTACCACATGGAAGGACCTTGAAAAGATCATGCTGAGTGAAGTAAGCCAGGCACAAAAGGACAATAGTGTGTGATCCCACTTATAGAAAATGTCTGGAATAGGCAAATGCATAGAGACAAAACTTTATTAGTGGTTACAAGGTGCCAGGGGAGTCGTTGCTTAAGGGGCGCTAAGCTCCTGTCTGGGGCAATGAAAAACTTTAGGAACTGGATTGTTGTGATGGTTGCACAACCTGGTTTAATGTAATTAATGCTGCTGGGGGGCATGGGTGGGGGAGGAAGCTGGGGTGAGGAAGGCACAGGGTGGTCACAGAAGGTCACTCTTAATGGGTGGCTTCTGAGCTGAGACCTGAAGGGTGAGAGGGAGTGAGCATTGTGAAGAGCTGGGGGAACAGCACCTTGGCAGACTGAACTACAGGTGCAAAGGCCCTGAGGCAGGGAAGGGGATCAGAGAGGCCTGTGTGGGAGCAATGGCTAAAGCAGGGCCAGAGCATTTACAGCCTCATCAGCCAGGCTTTGAACTTCATTTGTAGTTAGTGGAGGATTTTTCTTTCTTGTTTTTTTAATTTATTTTTTGTTGTTGAGAATACACACAGCAGAACATACACCAATTCAACAATTTCTACATTTGCAATTCACTGACATCGATTACATTCTTCAAATTGTGCAACCACTCTCTCCCTCCTTTTCCTAGTTGTTTCTCTCCTGTTAACATAAACTCACTGTCCCCTAAGATTCCTATCTAATCTTTCCAGTTGCTGCTGTCAATTTGATCCCATACAGACAGTTTTTGAAAGCGCACAATGCTCAAGGCAGACATTTTTTACTAATTAAGCTAAACAACTGTTTGGTTTACAGAAAACTTCAGGGGATAGTCTTGGTTTAAGGTTTAAAGATTATCTCAGGGCAATGGTTTCAGGAGTTCTTCCAGCCTCCATGGCTCCAGAAAGCCTGGATTCCATGAGAATTTTAAATTCTGTTCTGCATTTCCCCCCTTTTGATCAGGATTCTGCTATAGAATCTTTGATCAAAACTATTGGGAGGTTTTAAAGCAGTGGTGTGCTGGAGCCAGCTCCCACCAGCTCATAAGAACCATTTGTTAAGTCATCAGGAATTTATTCAACAGATTGTTAAACCATCAGTAATATGAAATTATCTATGGTGGGAGTATTTACACCATGGAAATTGGCAAGTGCCAAAAATTGTGGCTTTTCCCCCAGACAGCAAGTAGTTAAACACTTTCCTGCACAGCACTGGTTTTCAACAGGGAAATGGGGAAAGTCGATTTGCTCTTTAAGAAGAGCTCTGGCTGCTGGGTGGAAAATGGCCTGCAGGGGACAGAGAAGCAGGGAGACCCGCTGGGGAGGCTGTTGTGGTGGTACCGGTTGGAGAGATGGTAGTTTGGACCAGGGTGGGCCAGTGGAGAGAAGTGGATGGGTTGGAGAGATTTAGGAGGCAGAATCAATGGACCTTGCTGACCTCCGGCTGCTTTCATTCCTTCAAGCCTCAGAATGTGCCCCTGTGGTGGTGGGGTGATGATCCCCTCCTTGGGGTTCAAAGCAGGGATGTGACTTACCAGCATCACACAGCTGGAGCATGGAGGAGGCGTGACTTGAACCCAGGTCTATGTGACCCCTAAACCCACCCCTCTCTCTTACACCTCAGTGTTTCCCCCAGTAACCATGAAGATGCTTTCTGGGGAAGGTTATGGTTCTGAGACGAAGAGGACATAGTTAATGATGTCCCTGGTTACGCCCAGCCCTGGCTTCCTGAGGTCAGAACATTCCCTTTCCAGGCCCTTGCTGGGAGGGTGGTTCCTCCGAGATGCTGTGAGGACAGGCCAAGATGTCACCATCACAGATGCTGGAAGGCCCAGCCCCTGCTGGTGGGCCGGAACCACGGCCAATGACGCCGTCCTCCCAGGAGGCCCCTGCCTCAGGAGGGCTGGACCAGAGATGCCCTCAGAGGATCCCGGGACTGCCTCGGAAGTTCCCCAGCTCTGGGGCTGGGAGCCTCCCTGGCACGGGGCAGCGGGCACAGATGAGGGTAGAAGGCTGGCAGCAGGGACCCAGCCAGGCTGGGTCTCAGACGAGCAGCCACAGCACAGCTTCCTGGGCCCTGGGCTGCTCCGGGTTTTGCCTCCTCTTGCAGATGGCGAGTGGTGTGTGGGCACCAAGCAGTACCAGGTCTTGGCAAAATTGCAGCATCAGTCATGCTTGTCTGCCTTCCTTGCACCCCCCCACCCATCGAGTCCCCAGGCTTCACATTGTCCTCTGCCCACTCTCACAGGCAGTCTGCTTCAGCCCCTCCCTCTGTCAAAGTTCACATTCAGCAAAGAGTCCTGGGCTGCCGCTTACTAGACCACCGCGATCCTCTGAAGGGAGAGAGAAACAAAACCAATGCTGACTGAACACCTACTATGTGCCTGGCACTGTACTGTTTGCTTTGCTAAAGGTTTAGAACAGATACTCTTTCAAAAAGTTATGATTATATAAAAGCGTCCTCCGATCCCCAGCCCTAGGGGCTAAAACGTTCATTCATATTCTTCTAGACTTTCTTCTATTCTTTTACACAGCCACACACCAAATATTTTTACAAAAATAGGATGATGCTAAGTGTTTTACGGGGGTCACCTCATTTAATCCTAGGTGCTGTAGTTGCTCCCACTTTAGTCTTTATGTGGTGCAAATAGTTAAGCACTCAGCTACTAACCAAAAGGTTAGTGGTTTGAATCCACCCAGAGGTGCCTCCAAAGAAAGGCCTGGCGATTTACTTCCAAAAAATCAGCCACTGAAAACCCTACGGAGCACAATTTTACTCTGGCACACACGGGGTTGCCATGAGTCAGAATCAACTCAATGGCAGCTGGTTTGGTTTTTTGGTTTTGGCTGTAATTATCCCCACTTTACATTTCAGGAAAATGAGGCTCAGAGAGGTTATGCACTTTTCCTAAGGTCACACAGTCATAGCCTCTCCCTTTGCATCCTGAGCTTCACCTCTGGATGGGGAGGGCTTGGACTTGTCCCTGGGGGTACATTGAGGCTGCATAGCAGGCAGGGGTTGGAATTCCAGGCAGGAGGCTTGGCCTGGCTTTCTCTCTACCTTCTCCAGAAACCCAAGCCCTGAGGACAGAGTCCAGCCCCTGTGTCCTTGTTAAGTTTTTTTTAAAAAGATTCTTTTGCCATCTAATTGCGGCTCTGCCCTTGAAAGAGGCTTCCGCAGCTCCCAAGGTTCTCCGCATCTGTGACAGACAGACCTGCCTTAGGTTTCTCTTACTCACGGCCCAGGGGATTGAGGCCAGCTGGGCGGTCTGAGGCCCGGACCTCTCGCCAGCTATGTACCCTGGTGGCTCCTGCCTCTCTCGGCCTCAGTCTTCTCTTTTCTTGTTCCTTCCAGCCTCAACATACACCTATGGTTCTGCCCCAATCAGAGAGGGGTGTGGTGTGCAGCTGTTGGGGTGAGGGTGAAGGTGGGGGGCAGAGGAGGAAAAGGAAGAGCCGGCGGTGAAGGGGCTCTGAGGCACATCAGTGGGTTTGGAGGGAGAGGTAGAGTAAAATATCAGGGCTTCAGACTCCCTAGACCTGGGTTCAAATCCCAGGTGAGGCCTGTGCCCTGTGCTTGGTTTAATGTCCCACAGTCGCCGTCTTTAAATTCTTCATTGTTGAACAAGGAGCCCAGCATTCTTATTTTGTGCTGGGCCCCACAAATTATGGAGCCAACCCTGCTCCCAGTTATTAGCTGTAGGCCCTTGGGCAAGTTACTTTTCCTCACAGACCCTCAGTTTTCTTATCTGTAAAATGGAGCAGTGCTTTCACTGCCTTGGAGGATCCTTTGAGAGTTAAATGAGACACCCCAGGTGGAGAGCCAGGCAGTGGCAAATCCATACAGGTGTCAATCTGAGGTAATGATGATAGAGCTATTTAGGGGCCTGGCAGCAGAAATGTCTCTGGAGCAGCAGCGATCTCACTCCCACCCTTATTCGAGTGCCCTCTGGGCACTTTTCCAGAACACTTCAGGCCAAAAATAAAATCCTCACAGGGAAGCAGAGAGTACCACCCTCTCCACAACCCCGTGCCTGTGGCTGTATTGGTCAAGTGGTTGAGAGCCTCAGGCTTGTGGAAGGTGGTGCTGGGGCTCTGAGCCTGGGAAGCGGGGTCCTGGGAAGGGGGCTCCAGCCTCTGCTTTAGGCCAGGGGAGGGTCACAATGAAGCCCCGACTGTCAGAGGTGTGAACACAGTCTCCCCAAGTGCAGACTCCCCTGCTCTATGTCACTGCCTGTAGGACCCCCATCTGATCAGCTTCCAAGTCTTGCCAACTCATCCTCCCAGACATTTCAGGAATCCCAACTGCAAGATGAGCATCTCAGCTCAGCGGCTTCCTAACCATGAGACCTTGAGCAAGTTGCTTAACCTCTCTGGGCCTCTGTTTCCCCGTCTGTGAAATAATAGCGTTGACTCTGTGGGTTTGTTGTGGAGATTAAATTACCCCTGCATGGAAAGTGCTCACAGCTGGGCCCAGCACAAGCGTGCCCACTACAACTGCTGGCCCACCTGCCTCCCTCCACTCTGCCGCCAGACAACTTGCTCAAAGGTACAAGTCTGACCCTGCCACTCCTTCACGTGAAGCCCCTCTCTGCCCGCTGGCTTCACAATGAAGCATCAACTCCTTAGCCTGGCTACCTGAACCTCCTGGTGGTGAGCATGGGTGCCTTTGGCCACTCAGCACCCATTTGCCCTGCTCCAGGGACCAGCACCAGGGTTTGCTCTGAAAAACCTCCACCCCCAATGCACAATATTTTGATGTGACTGTCAATCATACCAAGGGGCGGGCACATGGCCCAAGTTCAGCCAATTGGGGGCCATCTCCAGATACCTTGATTCTTAAGGATGGACTGGCCCATGGGAAGGTGTTGGAAAAGGTTTATCTTCAGGGTGCCATGGATCTCTGTGGCCTGGATCTTCAGGGCTGCCTTGGATCCCTGTGCTCTCTGAGTCTGGGTCTTTAGCTTTTCTTCGGATTCTGCGCACTCCCGCAGAGCCGTCCATTGCTTCCCTTTCTGCCTAGAGTCGCCTGGTCAGTTTCTGTTGCTGACAACCTGAGTACCTGGCCAACGCGCTCTGGACCCTGCTGGCCACTTCTCCAGCCACATCCCAAACCACCTGCACCCTGATCTTCACCTTCTGCTTTTTTAAGGATCTGCCCTCAGGCTTCACAGCCCTTGCAGGCTATGTGGCACCTCTGAGCCTCCATCCCTGCTGTTCCTTCTGCCAGGAATGTTCTTCCCACCTGACTTCTGCTCACCACTTCTTATTCTCAACAAACGTTTGATGCATAAGAACCATGGAGGGTAGGACATGGGACCTACTCAGGGACTGAATCCATTTCCCAGTGATGAGGGATAGTGAGGGGAAGAGCTGAGGAGTGGTCCCAGCGCCTGCCAAGCCCCAGCCAGAACCAAAGCCAAAGAGCTGACCTCAGCCCCAACCCTGGCACAATCCCAATCCCAGCCCCAGCCTTTGATCCAGTCATGGCCCCACCCCAACCCCTGCTCAGACCCCTGCATCAGCCCAGACCTGCCGCCGCCTCAGCTTCTGCTCAGACCCCTGCATCAGCCTAGATGCTGCTCCTGCCCCAATCCCTGCCCCTGACCCAGCTCCTCCCTCACCCCTCTCCCTGCCCTGGTACCTGCCCCTCCCCCAGCCCTTACCCCAGGCTCCAGCCTCCACCTTTGCTATCACTGCAGTCCCTCCCTACCCCCAGCAGTCTTACTAGGGAAGCCCCTTCTGAGGCTGTGACTTCCCAGGCTGCCCTCTCAGGAGGTCTTGGCTCTGACTGAGTGGGGGGCCTCTGTGGGGGGCGGCCTGGTAGTGAATAGAGGTGGGGGTCCTCAGAGGTGCCACCAGGCCCACCCCTCCCAGTGGCATAGGGCCAGCAGCTCCAAGAGCAGGTAACAGGGCCCAGCCTAAGGCAGGGGGCAGGTCGCAGATCTGGGTCCTGAGGCCCCTTCAGTGTCAGGGGACAGGGGTGGGGCCTGAGCCATGGCTGGGGTGAGCCTTCAGGGGATGTTGTGTGCCCCAGCCGGGGAAGTGCCTGAACTGCAGCCACCCACAATCAGGTGGAAGGGGTGGAAGGAGGAGTCCCAGGACAGGCCCGTGAGACTTTGGGCAGCCTGCAAAGTGGGGACATCAAGTGACCCCCACCTTGACCGCAGATAACCAGCCTTGAAAGAAAGGACAAAAATAGCCCACATCTCCAGTGGGGTCTCCAATGGGGTCTCTAATAGAATATCCAATGGAAACTCCAGTGGGATCTCCAGTTGGGTCACCAGTGGGGTCTCAGTGGGGTCCCCAGTAGGGTCTCCAACGGGATCTCCAATGGGGTCTCCAGTGAGGTCTCCAGTGGGGTTTCAGTGGGGTATCATTGGGGTCTCCAATGGAGTCTCCAGTGGGGTCTCAGTAGGGTCTCTGTGGAGTCTCCAGTGGGTCTTCAATGCCTCTCCACCCCTTCTCCTCGAGAACCAAACCAGGGAGGTGGAGGTGGAAGGGGGTACAGGACCACAGAGAAGCTGGCCCTCCACCCACAGCTGGGTCTGCAATAGGTACATCATGAGGACAGAAGCCAGCATTGTGATGTCACAGCCAGCTATGGCTTTGTGCTCCTGGAGCTGTGGGTGAGTCAACTAAGCCCCTTCCTCCTCCTCCTCCCTGTGCCCATGTACCCATGTCTGATGCTCAGGGCTGAGCAGGCTGGCCATGTAGCCTCTCACCTTCTCTCCTGCTCCCCCCCACACGGGGCTGGTCCAACAGATGGCCAATGAGTGTCATGCTCAGGCAGCTGTCTCCTCCTTTTGGCCATAACTGGGAGCTAGCCTTGGGCTAGTGGCCAAGGAACTCTTTGCAAGTCTGTGTTGAAACTACCTGTTCAGAAACCCTATTCTCAGCTGGACCAGGAGCTTGCTCTGAGTGTCTGTCTCAGTCTCCATTCTAGCTCTATGAGCGCGTATAAGCTGTGAGTCTGTGCTGTTGGTTAAATGAAGAATGCATGGATGGGTGGGTGGGCACACAGAGATGGATGATGAAGGCGCTTCTTCCCTACTCAGGCTGCTTTCTGACCCCATGACTCTTCCCTCAATGTCATTGGAAGCCAGCATCTGTTGGCAGTCCGCCAGGCATCTGGGTGGCTAAGGTCTGAGACTTGGGGATGATGGAGCTGTACCAGTTATGGGGCAGCAAGGGCAGAGATAAGTGGTCAGTAATGCTGCTACAGAAAGCACCCTCAGCCCCTCCAGAGCGGGTGGTGTAACTCAAAGACCCTGAATTTATTTAATGAACCCCAAGTCCAAGTCCAGTCCTGCCACTTGCTGGCTGGCTGACCTTGAGCTAGTCATAGCTCCTCTCTGAGCCTTCGTCTCCTTTTCTATGAGGTGGGAACGTTGACCCTGGCTTCCGAGGACTATTGGGAGGATCCAAAGAGAAAGCTGCTGCCGGGAGGGTTGCTGCCGCCACGTGTCTTCCTCTGCCTGCCTCAAGTGGCTGCTCCTCCTCTGGCAAACCCGGGCTGTGAGGAGCAATGGCAGTGGCCATGGATGCGGGCCTGGGGGCTGGCCTGAGCAAAGCCGCCGACGAGGACAGAGACCTGCAGGCACTGTTCCAGGAACTCTGCCAACTCCAGGCCAAGTACGAGTTGTCCCAGGCTCTGCCGTCCCCCCTGCCCCAGCCTCAGGGCCACCCACAGGGGGTAAGGGGCTAGGACTGAGCACAGACACCAAAGGAGGCCAGACCAAGGATGGACCAGGAGGGAAGTGACGCCCAGAAGTGAATCAGGAAGTGACACCGCTGTGGGGAGGAGATGGCAGGCTTGGCTACCAGTCCTCAGGGCCGCAGTCCCCCTTTGACCTTGGGCCAGTCCTAGGCCCTCTGTGGCCGAATTTCCCCACCACAAAGGAGGAGGTGTGTGTGGCCGTCCCTATGGACCTGTCAGCTCAAACTCTTCCAAAAGGCACCCTATGAACTTGCCCCCCTAGCTCTGAGTGAATTTCAGGGTGCCCACAGAGGCCCGAATTAACTGCAAGAGGATATGTTTGTGAATAGTTTTAGAAAGAAAAGTGCCAACCCTTCCATCAGATTCTCAGCAGGCTTCTGGACCCCTGTGAGGTTTAGCACTGCTGTGGCTTCCAGGGGGCCCACATACTGTTTGTGGGGAAACACTGTTTCTTCCTGGATTTTTTAGGAATTAATGAGCAAGAAAACGGGGCCCAGCAGGGCAGAGGGACTAGCTCTGGGACTCTCAGCCATCATTCAGAGATCCTCCAGAGCCCTGTCCTGCCCTCTGCCCTTGACCTCTGGGAACCCCCACCCACCTGCCCTTCTGATGACCTTGACTGTGCCCAGGCCAGGCAATCTATTGGAGACTCAGCGTGCTTCAGGATCCCCTGAGAGTCGAGCGTGGCAAGGCAGTAGGCCCCGGCCACCTTCCCTCCAGAGGCTTGGTGGGGTCCCCGACCTCAGACTGAGCGCTCATGATGTGCTAGCTGCCCCCGCAGGGTCCCATTGAAGGAGGGGTCTCTCATTGCTCGTGTTACAGGTGGGCACCTCAGGTGCAGAGAGAGGAAGCTCCTTGCCCCTGGTTCACCTAAGAGGAGGCATCTGTCCCCAAGGTGGGGTTTGGGCCACCACTGGCTCAGCCCAGGAGAGGGGCCCATGGACACTGTACCAGGAAGACCTGGGCTTCACTCTCCCTGGGCCCCCGTCCTTGCTGCCTGACAGCGGGCACTGATTTGACCTGTTTGAGCTTCAGCGTGCTCATCTGTAAAATGGGCGTGGACAGACTGAGAGAGATAAAAGGTGGTGGCCAGCCCTCATAAGGGGTCATGATCTGGGAGCCTCCAAGTCATGTTCTCATGTCTGCCTCTTGCTGTCACGGAAATGTTTCTGCAGGCAAAAGAGGTTGAAGAGAAAGGTCGAGAAGCACAAGCGATTTGAAGATTTTCTGATCAAAGTCGTTGAGAAAATCCCCAAGGGTACGTGTGAAGCTTCCACGGGAAGCCTGTCCTGTGGGCGGCTCATGCAGGCTTTGGTCCAGCTACCTCCCAGCCACGAGATGGGCACAGTGCGTGACCTCATGAGGCCTTGAGCTCCTCATCTGCAGAATGGGGAGCCACGAAGGTCAAGGCCACAGTGCTTAAGAAGGGCCCAGGGGCCAGAGTCAGACTGCCCGGTCCAAACCCTGGCCCCATGGTGATCCTCTGGCAAGTTCTCAGGTTTTGGTTTCTGTATCTGTACAATGGGAATAGTGATAGTTACATGAATTAGAGGAAATCATCCTTTGGAAGCATGTAGCATAACGCCCGGCATTTAACAAGCACAAGTAAATGTTAACTATTATTATTATTTTGTTTGCGGTGGTTTTGGTTTTGCTATTATTAACCACATAGACAGCTGAGGTGGGTTGTTTGGTTTAGCTTTGTTTTTATTATAATTTCTACCAGCGTCCACTGTTACAAGTGCTGAAAACTTCTTAGAAAAGGGAAGGGAAGAGAAACACAGACATGTTTCTTACCATTAATATTATTATTTTAGGAATCCCTGGGTGGCACAAACGTTTAAGGGCTCGACTACTAGCCTAAAGGCTGGCAGTTCGAACCCACACACAGGTGCCTTGAAAGACAGTCCTGGCAATCTGCTTCCAAAAGGTCGCAGCCTTGAAAACTGTATGGAGCGGTTCTTGTCTGCGTACGAGGGGTCGCCATGAGTCAGAATCAACTCAATGGCAACTAACAACAATTATTATTTCAGCATCGCCAATAATAGCAATAATTATTACCATTTATTAACTATTACTTTGCGGTGAGCTCTTAAGTAAATCTTTTTACTCCTTCTTGGGAGCCCTGGTGGCACAATGGTTAAGAGCTCGGCTGCTAACCAAAAGCTTGGCGGTTCAAATCCACCAGCTGCTCCTTACCCTGTGGGGACAGTTCTACTCTGTCCTATAGGGTCACTATGAGTTGAAATTGACTCGGCGATGATGGGTTAGGTTTGGTTTGGTTTCATAAGCTTCTGAGTACTGTTTTATCTAGGCTCAGAGACGTTAAGAAACTTGCCCAAGATTGCCCAGTCAGGAAGTTGTAGGGCTGGAACTCGATCTCTGATCTGACTTCATAGCCTCGCACTAAATGCTGTAACAGAGATACTGAAGAGGAGCTGTGTGAGCCTGAGGACTCTGCCCCAGGGGTTAGGGAAGGCTTCCCTGAGGAGGTGACCTCTCGTGTGGCGCCAAACGACACACGAGGTCAGCGAAGGGGTCTGGTATCCAGGCGAAGAGAATAGCACGCTAGTGGTGGGTTTGCTACTGGAGCGCCAGCACAGGGCTGGGAGGCATGGCTGGAGGTTGGATGACAGCAACGAGCCTTGAGCACCAAGCCAGGCGTGGGCGCGGGGCTCCAGCCCAGGCATGGGGCTTGAGGCCCACCTGGGCACCCAGTGCTGCTTCTGGCAGCCTCCCGGGTTGGGGCCTCCCTAATTCAGCCATTTGGCTACATTCAACTCATCTGAATGAGCAACAGCCAGAGCTGGGATCTGGTCACTCGGGGAAGGAACAATTCCCCTCCCCCTTCTTGCAGGTTCCCCCAATCCAGCTGTTTCTCCTTGGGTGTCTCCTGTCCCACCCGGCAGTCCCCTGAGAACCCACGTTCTCAGCCACTAGGAGGCCTTTTGAATTTTGAGGCTTCTCTAGCAGTCCTGGATGGCGCACATGGTTAAGTGCTTGACTGCTAACTGAAGGGTTGGTGGTTTGAACCTACTCAGAGTTGCCTTGGAAGAAAGGCCTGGTGATCTGCTTCTGATAGGTCACAGCTATTGAAAACCCTATGGAGCACAGTTCTACTCTGCAATACTCAGGGTTGCCATGAGTCGGAATTGACTCAATGGTAACTGGTCTGGTTTTGCATTTTTTGGTTTCTTGGAGAGGTGGGAGGATGATGGGCAGACAGTGCCAGCCTGTCCTGCTGTCTGTGTAAGCCCAGCATTGTCTGGGGCTGGAGCCTCATCGAGTATATCGGGATCACCCACCGCGGGGTAAGGTAAGGGCCGGGCTCTCTGCACCCACCCATCCCTCATGGTGCTATCTCCATAGGCTCCAAGGACTGGGAGGAGCCGGAGGAGGCCCTGGTGGAGGCCATGGTAGAGCACTACGGGAGGCTCTTCACAGCCAGCCAAGACGCCCAGAAGCACCTAGAAGCCCTCTCCAGGATGAGCCAGGCTGTCCGCCAGAGCCTGGAGTCTCTAGAGGAGGGTCACAGGTCTCTTGTCCCGGTAACGGCCGCCTGAGACCTGATCTGACCTCTGGCCCAGACAGCTGGGAGCATGGAGGAGACTTTCCTCTGCACCCCGGGGAAGGCCTGGGGTAGTGGGAGGCTGCTGAAAGGGTCTGGGTAGGGCTGACACTCCCAAGTCTTGGTCTATATCTGCCTTTTCTCCCCTTCTGCTGATTGACGGGCTTTTTCCTGAGGCCCAGCTTGTGTTTAAAAGGTATTCTCTAGGTTGTACAAATGGTTTGCTCTTGACAACTAACTCAGAGGTTGGCAGTTTGAACCCACCCAGTGGCACCGAGGAAGAAAGGCCTGGCGATCTGCTTCTATAAAGATTACAGCCAAGAAAACTCTGTGGAGCGGTTTTACTCTGTAACACATGGGGTTGCCACAAGTCGAAATCAGACAGCCCAGGGTTCAAATCCCAGCTCAGCCACTGACCAGCTGCATGACCCTGGGCAAGTCTGTACCCTCTCCGAGCCTCAGTTTTTTCATCTGTCAAATGGGGGCACCACACCTAGCTGGTACGGTTGTTGTAAGATAAATGAGCACAAACTGCTTGTCTCAAAGCGAATGCCCCCCAAACTTCATTCCCCACTTTCCTTTTTGGTTATTTCACAATAAATAGAAGGTTTGCCTGGAAGGATGGGCATTCCAGAAAGAGGGAACCAGTCCAGCAAAAGCCTCGCATCATGAAGATGCACTGCAGCTGGTGTCTGGAGAAGTCAAGGCAAGGCTGGCTGGTTGGCTCATTGCAAAGAGCCGCTGTGTGATGTTTGGGGAGTCTCTGCCCCCTAGTGGCCATGCTGCAAACCTACACAGTTTGTACCCACCCTGGGGTTTCTTTTTCCCACTGGAGAGTGGGGACGGCTTACCAGAGTCGGCACCGTGAGCAGAACTTTCCAGGAGGCATTTCATTTAAATCTCACCCCAGCGCCTCAAGGCAGGTGCTTTTATTCCCAGGGCTGACACTAGGGTGCGGTGAAGGAGGGGAGTCACTTAAGTATAGGGACAGATGCCATTTTTAACATTCTGATATTTTGTTCATCCTGGATTTTTTTTGCATTATTTTTTATTTTTAAAGCATCGCGTTAAAATATTATTTCTCTTGATCATGGAATTTTGGGCGCCCCTTCACATTTTGCACTTTAGTCCCAGTCCCGCTCTTCCTCTCATTTACGAGATGAGGAAACTAAAGCTCGGAGAAGTGGGGAGACTTGGTCTGGCCTTGGGTCTTCCATATTTGGATCCCATGGGGCCAGCTCCGCCCAGGCCTGAGGAGATCCCGCCTTCGCTGACCGCACCCTGCCCGGAGGAGTGTGCGGCCCCGGCCACTGCAGGCGGTTCGGTCTTGCCCTGCCCCCTCCGCGCGCCCGCCCCCCCACCCGCCGAGGCTGAAGGGCACAGGCTTTGGGTTCTGGTGAGGAAAATGGGGCTCCAGAGGCTGAGTCAGGATTTGAACCCCAGTTGTCCTGGACACGCCCTTCTTGCCTCTTCTGGTGCTTTGAATGGCCCCTGCCACCCAGAACTTTCCCCTCCTCCGTAGGGTGACATCTGTGCGTGCTTCCCACTCCTGTCATTGCTCTGACCCCAGGGCAGAGAGTTGCTCGGGACCAGGCCCAGGCAGGTGCCCCAGGAGGGCTGGCCACACAGAGGTGACCCCGACCCTCTTGCCCAGAGACTCAAGATCCGTCTGTGTCAGCTGCAGAAGAAGTGTCACCGCAATGAGGAGCGGCAGCGGCGGCAGGTGGAACACAGCATCACCTACCAGAAAGGCACAGTCAGCCACAGTGTGAGTGCAGGCTGCTGGCTGGGGACGGGGGCTGGGGGCTGCAGCTCCTCCACAGTTATCACCCCCAACATACACATGCGCGCGCACACACGCACGCACACGCCCACATGCACACTCACACCACTTACCTCTCCTTGGGACCGTCAGCTTCCATAAGACTTCTCAAAAATGGGTGCAGATGTTGTTTTACAGATGGGAGAACTGAGGTCACAAAGAGTTAAGGATGGAGGTCTGCTAAAAACCAGAGCCCCGGTTCCAGAGCTGGCATTGCGATGGGTGCTTGGTCTTGGGCTTACAGTGTTTGTACTTAACAATAGAAATAACGATGTTTAAGTGAATGGTTATTCAGCTCTCTCTTCGGTAATCCTTAGGTCTCTCTGACCTAGACACTCCTAAATATTGGTTGAGTTTTTTTAAAAAAAATAAAGTTGCCGTCAAGTCAATTCTGACTCATGGAGACCCCGTGTGTGTCAGAGTAGAACTGTGCTCCATAGGGTTTCAGTGGATGATTTTTCAGAAGTAGATCGCCACACGTTTCTTCCGAGATGCCTGTGGGTGGACTTGAACCTCCAATCTTTGGGTTAGCAGCTGAGCACTTAATTGTTTGCACCACCCAAGGACTCTGGTTAAATCTTACCCATGCCTGTTTTACGGATGAGGAAAGTAACACTCGGAGAGAACAAGTCATGGCTGAAGTCCTTGACCAGGGACCAGAGTTTCTGGACTTAAGCTCTCACACTGCCTCTTACTGGCCTTGAGAATGAAGTCTAGTTACCTTCTGGAGCCCTAGTTTCTCATCCATAACAAGAGCCAAGAGTCTGTGCCCTTCCAGCCTTGGGCTGCTGGGAAGACTCTCGGGAGCAAGGCTGTGAACAGCCTCCTGTGGCCCAGGCCTGCCAGCGGCCCAGGGCTTGCTGGGCACGTTCCCCCAGGCAAGGTGTGGTCAGCGAAGGCAGGGCTTCCTCAGGCCTGGGCAGACTTGGCCCCATGGAATCCAAGTTCGGAATACATGAGAGTTGGGGTCTGAGGCTGCCGGCCCCCAGCAAGGGAGCCAGGGGCTGGATTGGCCACAGTGTAGAATCCCTTCCAGGCCTTGCTCTCCAAGCTGAGAGGCAAGGCTGCCCAGCTGTCCATGAACCTGAGGTCCAGAACTCCAGAGCTGCCAGGAACAAAGGCCACTGGTTCCTCAGTACTCTTTAGCAGCTCCCCAGGCACATACCTCAGATGTCTCCAGCCAGGACCTCAGGCCCCAAGGGGGAGGGGCTTAGCCAAGCCCCGCTGGGAGAGAAGCACAGATGAGGACGAGAAGGTGGCTCCTGGCTTCAGGACACTTCCCTGGCTGCCGAGTGAGCTGGGCGTGGGGGGCAATGGGAGAGGGCCTGAGCCGCCTCCTCCTCCTGCAGAGCCTGCTGCTCAACTACGTGCAGATGGCCATCGACAGCATGGCCCAGCAGTGCTGCCCCTTTGCCCACAGCCTGCCCGAGAACATGGGACTCTTCTCCAAGCTCGACCTGATTCAGGTGAGGACAGCAGGCTGCAGGGCATTGACTGCCCCAGGCTGGCCTGGGCCCCTGCGTTCATTTCAGCCCGTTAACCCTCCCTGCAGCTACGTGGCTGCTGGTGCAGAGGGGCACATTGTGCTGGGAGCCTCTTCCAGTCTCTCAGCAAACTTGTCATGAGCACCCATTAGGTGCAGGGTTTTCTGTGTAGTCCCCACTCCAGCACATCGCTCGCACACACGGTGTACATGCACACACACGGTGTACCTGTGCACACACGTGGTGTACACGCACACACACACGTACAGACATTCATATATGCTCTCTGCACACCTAACACAAAACATACACACACCCCTGCACCCACACACACAGACATGAGCTCACAGTCACAAAGGCGCACACACAGGCATGGCCATGCATTTATACACATGTGTGCACACACAGAGAGGCGTATCAGTGACTCTGAGGGAGCCATCTGCACAGACCCTCAGTCAAGTCCCCGGAGGGCCCCCTCCCCACAGCCCCCACGCCGAGCGAAAGCCCGACATCGGTCATGTTGCTGAGGCTGCCATAACATAAAATGTGTCATCAGCTTGGTTTCAACAAATGCGCGTGCTTTTTTTTTTTTAAATAATAGCTTCTCTGAGATATAAAAAGTTCGCCTTTTTTGTCATTTCAACATTTCTCACATGTACGATCCAGTGCCATTAATTACGTTCATCATATTCAGCCATCACCACTGTCTGTTTCCGTATTTTTCCATCGCCCTTAATAGAAGCTCAGTGTCCCCTAAGCGATGACTCCCCCTTCCTCCCTCCTGCCCACCTCTGGTTGTTGGTAGGTGCCATGGAGTCAGTTCCGACTCATAGTGACCCTACGTACAACAGAATGAAACACTGCCCAGTCCCACCTCCAGCAACCACGAATAAACCTTGGTCTCTATACACTTGCCTATTCTAGATATTTCACGTAAGTGAGATCATACAATCGTTTGTAAAGTGTACACTTCGTTGTTGTTAGTTGCACAACCATCACTACTATCTAACTTCAGAATATTTTCATTACTCCAAAAAGAAATCTTACACCCATTAGCGATCACTCCCCATTACCTCTTCTCTCCAGCCTCTAGGAATCCCTAATCTGCTTTCTATTGCCATGGACTTGCCTATTCTGGACATTTCACATAAATAGAATCATACAATATGCGCCCTTTTGTGTCTGGCTTTTTCTACTTGGCATAATGTTTTCAGGATACATCCGTATTGTAGCATGTATCTTCATTTCTTTTTATGGCTGAATAATATTCCCTTGTATGGATATACCACATGTTTTTTATCTATTCATCAGTTGATGGACATTTGTCTTGTTTCCATTTTTTGGCTATTATGAATAATGCCACCATGAACATTGTTTGCATCTATGTATGTTTTTAATTCTCTTGGGTATATACCTAGGAGGGAATTGCTGGGTCGTATGATAACTATGTTTAACATACTGAAGAACTGCTGCCAAATTGTTTTCCAAAGTGGCTGATAACACTTTTATGTTCCCACCAGCAGTGTATGAGCATTCCAATTTTTCCACATCCTGTCAACACTTGGTATTGTTTGTCTTTTTTTACTTAGCCATACTAGTGGGTGTGAAGTGGTATCTCATTGTGGCTTTGGTTTTCATCTCCCTAATGAGTAATGACACTGTGTATCTTTCCAAGTGGTTATTGATCATGTGTATATTTCCTTGGAGACATGCCTATTCAAATCCTTTGTCTATTTTTTAATTGGATTGTTTGTCTTTATTGTTGAATTGTGAAAGTTCTTTATATATTCTGGATACACGTCCCTTATCAGATATATGATTTGCAAAATTGTCTCCCATTTTGTGGGTTCTTTTTACTTTCGTGATGGTGTTCATTGAAGCACAAACATTTTTAATTTTTATAAAGTCCAATTTATCCTTTTCTTTCTTTTGTTGTTTGTGCTTTTGATATCACATCTAAGATGGTCAAACACAGGATTCTTAGCTCCTCTTGAACACTGACGGGCAAGTCCCTTCTCTGGTGTCCAATAGCAACAGTTCACAGTGAACAAGCTTGCATCTTAGTTCAGAAGGACTTCTCACAGCAATTTCACAGACAGTATCAGGGCCGCTGTGTGGCACAACTCCCGGGGACACCATTCATGCTGAAGTCTATATAATTGGCATCCCTTGGGGCAGAACTCATTCACATTGCACTATGAATGATGTAATTCTGGATAAGGGGCACATTTGTCTAAATAGTCACTGTGTATTAAAGTCACCGTCTTCCCAAGAAAAAGAAGAAATGTATGCAGTGATATCAGGAGGGTTGTCCCCAACAACAATCACGTGGGGCCTCTGGGTCTACACCAGTCAGTCATTCTACCAATACTAATTGAGTCCCGCCATCCCTATAGTCTCAGCACTGTGTTAGGTAAAGCGTTGGTGGTGTGGGGAGATAAAGGGTCACCTGGTCCTAAAAAAGGAATGCCCCTCAGAGAGGGAGCCTGGGAGCAGTCAGGGCTGGCTCCTTGGAAGAAGCAGTAAGAAGAGGCAGGTGACCATTTTCAGGAAGCCACACAAGGACCAGGACTCAGAGTCATCCAGCCCACCACCACTGGGCTGTGCAGCTTCAGGCAAGTGACTTAACCTCTCGAAGGGGCCTCAGCTTGCTTCTTTGCCGAATGGCAATGGTACCCCATGCTTTGCAGAGCCCCTGTGGGGGCTACAGGGGATGCACATCAACCTTTGATGATGTTTTAGTCCCTGGTGTTCCGGGGCTCCAAGACACTGACAGGCGAGAGAGATTTGTTTTCCTTCCTAGGAATTTATCCTGGACAAAATGGAGATCATGAGACTTATATCGCTGCTCACGGGACCCAGAGTGTGCTGGGCAGAGAAGAGCCTCAAGGACCAGGGCCTCAGAAGATGGCCCAGATCCTGCAGGAAATGTCCGAGCAGCTAGGGTTCAATCCCCAGGGCGCTCCAGCCCAGCATCCAGACATCTGAGTGCTCCAGCCTGTACTGACCGCTGCGGTCCGCAGGCCCTGCGGCATCACGACCAGCTCCTCACTGGCCTGGCCTGCTTTTCTGCCACCTCTGACACCTCAGTGGGCGGGAGTCAGCCTGCGGGCAGTGAGTGGCCAGGCAGAGTCCTGGGGCGAGCAGGGGCTGAGGGGGCGCTGTTACCATGCTGCAGCCTTGGCAAGGGTCGTGGGGAAGCCTCCTGAGAGGGGGAAGGGATGGAGGGAGGGAGCTTGTGGATTAGAGGCAGCAGCCAGGCGAGAAGCCGCTGACTGGAGGCTGCCCCATGGGGGCCGGGGCTTCGTTTCTCACAATCATGGGTGGGCTGGTCTGGGAACAAGGAGCTTATTTAGACAGCCGCCTGGCTGTTGGGAGCATCCGAGTCACAGGCACTCTTGTTAATAGCCACCCAGAGCCACAGAATGCATGGGAGTGCGCCTTGCCCTTAGCAGACTGGGGAGCCAATACCAAAACCCAAACCCGTTCCGACTGGTGGTGACCGTATGTGTTTCAGAGTAGAACTGCTCCATAGGGTTTTCAATGGCGGTGATTTTACAGTAGTAGATCACCAGGCCTTTCTTCCAGGCCTTTCTTCCACGGTGGATTTGAACCACGAGTGGATTCTAACTGAACCTTTCGGTTAGAGCAAGCTGTTGGCACCACCCAGGGACTTATTCAAACCCGCTGCCATCAAGTCGATTCCGGCTCACAGTGACCCTGGAGGACAGAGTAGAACTGCCCCATAGAGTTTCCAAGGCTGGAAATCTTTACAGGAGCAGACTGCCACATCTTTCTCCCGTGGAGCAGTTGGTAGATTCGAACTGCTGACCTTTTGGCTGGCAGCCGAGCACTTTAATCACTGCGCCACTAGGGCCTTACAAGGGTCGTGAATTCGTAGAGGGGTATCTTATCACTGGCTCCCAGAAACTGAGCACCACGTTGGTGCCTCCTGCCCGCCCTGAGGGTCCCAGAGCTGTCTGGAATGAACCACCACTTTGAGGCAGAACTTGGCAGAGCAAAGCTTCTCTCTGGGCGGGTTTTCCCACATGTAAAAATACGGCTTGAGAGGATACTCAGGGGAGACCCCTCCAGACTGACGTTCTCAGGCGGAGGCTGGGAAAGCCTGGTCCACTTGGAAGGCGCTGGCTAAGTTTTATTGTACCCCTGGTGTAAAAGCATCCTAGCCACCACCGTAGCCCTAAAAATAAGTCACCCCTGAAGGGCTGCTGATGTTAATTTATTTAGGTAGCGATTTCAAGTTAGAGCAGCTGGTGAGCTGTGAACAGCGGTGAGTCAGCAAATTAACTTTTAAAAGGAAGTTTTATAAAAGATACTAATATTCAGTCAATAAACGCTAAGGGTCTGCTATGTTCCTGGAGTGGATGGGAGAGAAAGACAGGAGGCTCAGAGGGTGGAAGGGTGGGGGGTTGAGTAGGACTTGGCCACTGAATTAATTAGGGAAGCTAATATAACAAGGCTGAGGAGCGTGGTCAGGTCTTAAATAAGACCAGTTGCTCTCAAGTTGACTCTGACTCATGGCGAGTCCATGTGTGTCAGAGTAGAACTGTGCTCCACAGGGTTTTCAATGGCTGATTTTTCCGAAATAGATCATCAGGCGTTTTTTCCAAGGTCCCTCTGAGTGGACTTGAACCTCCAACCTTTGCATTAGCAATCAAGAGCATTAACTGTTTGCACCACCCAGGGGCTCTGGCCAGATCTTAAGAGCAGTTTAAACAAAAGCGCACCAAGGAGAGAGAAATCATTTCCAATGTCCGACCTCATAAGACTTTGGAGAACAGAGGGCATCTCAGTTAGGGCTTGAGTTAGATCTCAGAAGGGAGAGTCTCGGGGACGACTGGAGAAAACGGACGAAAACACAGGGGAGGGGCTTAAAGTTTGATTGGAGCCTGAAGAGCCTGAGGGGCAGTCTGAGCAGGTGGGCTGGCCGCCATCATGGGGGCCCCAAGAAAGACCATTTTGGAAAAATTAGATTATTAGCAAATGGCTGGTGCTGAGAAAATTGACTACTTGAGGGGGAAATCAATTTTTTTCACACCATACGTATCATACACTCACATAATACAGTCCATTTCCTTTGAGTGGTGGTTTTCAAAGCTTAATGTTCATTAAAACACCTGAGATTGTTTAAAATGCAGATACCTGGGGCTTAACCTCCGATTCTGATTCTGGAGTGGAGCCTGGAAATCTGGATTTTTAACAAGCTCCTCGGGTGGCTCTGGTGCAGTGGCTCTCCAAGAAAACCGGAAACCCGTTACGGTCAAGCTGGCTCCAACTCATGGCGACGCTATGTGCGTCAGAATAGAACTGTGCTCCATAGGGTTTTCAATGATTGATGTTTTGGAAGTAGATCTCCAGGTCTTTCTTCTGAGATATCTCTGGGTGGGCTTGGACCTCCAACCTTTCAGTTACTAGCTGAGTGCATTAATTGTTTGCACCACCCAGGGACTCTGTTCTCCAA
The DNA here is from genome assembly GCF_000243295.1 of Trichechus manatus latirostris. Lineage (NCBI taxonomy): Eukaryota > Metazoa > Chordata > Mammalia > Sirenia > Trichechidae > Trichechus > Trichechus manatus. The sequence goes on from NW_004443981.1 coordinate 6,579,977, forward strand.
TTACAGGGTGAGAAACACTATCTGAATGTCAAAAAAGAGAAGAAAGTCTGGTCCATATTTACCCAGTCTTCAGTGCGGAAGGACTTTTGAAGCATGAAAGCAACAGAAGTGACACCTGAAAATAATTTGACCACATAAAAATGAAAAACCTATCTAAAGACGATATGCTAGGGGAAGATAGTGAGAAATTTGACAAAGGATCAATGTTTTTGATATTTAAAGAGCTCTTACAAAAGTAAAAAAAAAAAAAAAAAAGACCAATTTTTCATAAAGCAAATGATTCACAAAAGAAATAAAAATGGCCTATAAATATGAAAAATATTTCACCTCACTAAAATTTTTTTTAAATTAAGTTATAATTTTTGCTCATCAAAAAAAATATTTTTTAAATCTAATGCACTAATGCTTGTAAGACAGGCTTTCCAATGCTGTGGCACTGTTTGCATAAATTCTCCAGAAAGCAATTTGATGCGAGCTATTGAGAGGATCAAAACGTTTATGTCCTTTGGCTCAGTAATTCCAGCTCATGAAATTTAAGTAAGTAAAACCAGAGTTATTTGGTTCAAAGTGACAGAATGCCCAACACAATCTGGCTTAAGCAAAACGCAGAATGCATTGGCTCCTAAACTTCAAAAGACCAGGAATTCTAGCTTCAGGCACAGCTTAAGTCAGGAACTCAAGGTCAGCAGAATCCAGTCTGTCTTCATCTCCAGGCTCTGCTCTCCTGCATCTTGGCTTCATTCTCAGGCTCAGCATTAAAAAACGATGGCTGCCAGCAACTCCTGCCCTGCTTCCTCTAAATTGAAGTCAAAGGAAAAGAGAGAATGCCTCTCCCCAGTTGCGCCTGAGCAAGTCCTAGGAGTCGCACTGATTGACTCATCTTTGTCATGTGACTCTCGGTAAACAAATCACTGATTGGCCAGGCCTGGGCTATGTGTCCATCCCTGAACTAATCTCTGTAGTTATGGGGGATTTCATACGCTGATTGGCCAGGCTTGGGTCAAATTTTTATTTGTGTTTTAGCTAGGTGGAATATTTTTCATTTTTTAGAAGCCATTTACCTTGAGCCAATAGTGGATGTCACATGAATTATATGCACTGAAATAAGAGGAGGGGTGGTTCCCCATAGTGAAATCAGGGAACTGTTATCAGAGGGAGGCAGGACCTGGTGCTGAACAAGCAGAAGCAAGAAATGTCCATTACAGATGCCAACAAAGGTTCTGCACAAAGATGTTCATCACCTTGTTATTTATTTATAGTAGCCAAAATTGAAAACAACCTAAATATGCCAGAGGAAGAGCTCAATAAATTATGCCAAAACCTTCTGCTTTTATGATTCTACAGCCATTCAATAATATGTTTTCAAAAGTATTTAATGATAAATAAAAGTATAGAGTGTAAAGTTAAGTAAAAAGAGCAGGAGTAAAAATTAAACTTTACCACCCATCTGTCAGTTTGTTGTACTGTGGTTGCTTGCATGTTGCTATGATGCTGGAAGCTATGCCAACGAAATTTCAAATACCAGCAGGGTCACCCATGGTAGACAGGTTTCGGCAAAGCTTCCAGACCAAGACTAGGAAGAAAGGCCTGGTGATCTACTTCTAAAAATTAGCCAGTGAAAACCTTATGGATTACAAGAGAACACTGTCTGACTCACTTTCTTTGGATACATCATCAGGAGGGATCAATCACTAGAGGAAGACATCATGTTTGGTGATGTCGACGACCAGTGAGGGTGAAGGACACCCTCAATGAGATAGATTGGCACAGTAGCTGCAAAGATGGACTTGAACTTGCTGGTGATTGTGAAGATGATGCAGGACTGGGCTGCATTTTGCTCTGTTGTACATGTGGTCACCATGAGTTGGAGTCAACTTGACAGCAGCTGTCTAAAAATTAAGCTAGAAGAGAAACCTGGTTTAGTAAAAATTATATATACACACACACAATGAGTAGAAGGAAATACACTAAAGCAGCCCTAGTGGCGCAGTGGTTAAGAGCTCGGCTACTAACCAAAACAGGTTGGCCGTTCAAATCCACCAGCCACTCCTTGGAAACCCAATGGAGCAGTTCTACTCTGTCCTATAGGGTCTCTATGAGTCGTCGACTCTACGGCAACTGGTTTGGTTTGGTTAGTTTAATGCTTCTAAATGGGAGGCTCATGACCCCTTGTAGAAGTAGACATATTAGAATGTGCCCTGGTGGCACAGTGGTTAAAGCACTTGGCTGCCAACCAAAGGATCATTGGTTTGAACCTACCAGCTGCTCCACGGGAGAAAGATGTGGCAATACGCTCCTGTAGATTGTGTCCTTGGAAAGCTTATGGAGTAGTTCTACTCTGTCCTATAGGGTTGTTAGGAGTCGGAATTGACTTGATGGCAATGGATTTGTTTTTTGTTTTGTTTTTTGTAGTGTGGTAGGTTGAATCCCAAGTCTCTATTCCCCTATGGTGGTAGTATACATCAACACCCTAGCCAGAGCCTCATGGTGGGCAGAGAATTCACCCTACTTCTTGACTTTTGGGTTGGCCATGTGACTTGATTTGGCCAATAAGGTGCAAGTGGATTGTGACACAAACAGAGACTTAAAGCATGCTTGCGCATGGGGCTTACCCCTTTGCTCTCTGCCGGATGAGAGACATGTGGAGCAGACATGGGCCCAACCTGCAGCTTGACGCCAGGCCTAGCCCAACCCATCTAAGTCATCCGATCCTCAGCCAACCCACAGACCCATTCACAAGAAACAAATGCTTGTAACTAACTGTAAGCCAGTGGAACTCTGAGGGTGTTTGTTACACAGTTGTATTACAGCAACAGCTGCCTAATACACCTGGGCCCTTCCTCCAATCCCACATTCTCTCCAACCCAAGAGCTACCAGGTAGGGGAGCCAGTCTACCTGATGGGCATCAACCATGGCCCTCAGGAATACGGGCATGTATAAAAGTGGTTAAGAACTCTGTCCTACCATAGCAACAGTGGGTAGCTCTGGAACACGGGATTCTAATTTTTTTTTTCCTTCTTCATACGTATGTATGTTTTCCAAAATTTCTACAGCAAGCATGTTTAACTTTTATAACCAGAACAAAATATTTTATTCAAAAAGTAGAAAAAGTCATTGGAAACCAGTTATTTCTTGACATCTTGTTGGTTCTAACCCTTGCCTTTCCCCTGGTATCTCCCAGAAGTCTCATTGCCAATCCTTCACTCATGTGACTGACTTCAAGTCTCTTGGCCCTCTGTGTATTTTTTCTCCAGGTTCAGCAACTGTGGTTCTTTTATGTGCCCCTTCGCCACTGGTTCCTGCCCTGTGAATGGGTCCCCATTGGTCTCCAGCCTTAGAACGTGATACCCTACCCCGAGTCTCATTCTCCTGGTAAGGAGGCTGGCCAGATGGGGAAAGTTTGGAAAAGGCTTCTTTGCTGTGTTGTTGTTGTTGGGTGCTACTGAGTTGATTCTGCTCACAGTGACTCCATGTGACAGAGGGGAACTGCCCCATAGAGTTTTCTTGGCTGTAATCTTTATGGAAGCAGATTGCCAGGTCTTTCTACTGCAGAGCCGCCGGGTAGGCTCAAACCACCAACCTTTTGGTTAGCAGCTGAGCACTTAAGCCCAATCCCCTGCCCACCATGCTCTTGGCTCAGGAATGCCCTGGCTACTTGGGGGCTTGTGCTCTGAGGTTGCCAGTGGCAGCTGGACCACAGCACCCCACGGGTGCATCTCAAATGCTTTGAATCCGAGCCCACTTGGCCCCCAAGCTCCCCCATTTATCTTAATAGGCATCTCCAAAATTTCCAGGAAAATGTAGGAACAAATAGTGAGGGATGTTTGGAAAGCATAGGAACCCTTGCTACCACTTGGCCCTCAGGTAGGGTGGTCCATGTCCCACACACTGCGGCTGATGAATTCCTGGGGCCACACCACCTCCCAAGAAGAGCTGCCACCCCAGTAGCCACCCAGGGTGAGCCTTTGGAAGCCGGCCAAGGTTTTCGGATATCCCGAAGGGGATTATGGGGAGATGGGCTCCCTCTCTTCACCCTCCACAGCATCGCCAGTCACTCTGGGCTGCTGCCAAGGAACGCAGGAGAAGAGGGCCTCAGGACAGCCAGTCCCCCACCCAAGCCAGGGACGGTGTCCATCTCTTGGGAGAGAGCTTGCTCTGGGCACAGCCTGGTCACAGAGGCGATGGGGCCCTTCAAGCCCCTCAAGCCCTGGCTCGACTCACTGGGCTTTCTTTTTCGTTCTATCGTGAAACATATATAATAAAACATTTGCCATTTCAACATTCTTCACATGTGCAATTCAGCAACATTGATTATATTTATCATGCTGTTTAACCATCACCAATATCCTTCTCCAAATTTTTCCATCACCCTTAACAGAAGCTCAGTACCTCGGAAACACACCTCCCCGCTTCCCCTCCCTGTTAACCACTAATAAACCATAGTCTTTGCCTGTGTCTATCCGAGATATTTCAATATACGTGGGATCATCGATATTTTTCCTTTTGTGTCTGACTTATTTCACGTAGCTAATGTGTCAAGGTTCATCCCCGTCGCAGCGAGTATCAGAACTTCATTTCTCTTTACGGGTGAATAATAGTCCATTGTGTGGATCTTCCACATTTTGTTTATCCATTCATCTGTCGATGGACACTTGGCTTGTCTTTTCCTTTTGGTGACCGGGAGCAATGCTGCAATGAATGTTGGTGTTCACAGGCCTTTAACGTGTGGAGTTGGGACACGTGAGCTGGGAAGGGAACAGAAAAACAGGGTGAATCCCCCATTTTTATAAATGTGTATATTAAGTTTTCCTTTTTACTAGCTTATTCACAAATGGCTGCATAGATTATCACCAAATCTGGAAAGTGGTTCTGGGACGATCTGGCTGAAAAATAAGACCTCATAATATCCATAAAATTGGCTGAGGGGGCTTCAAGGAGCTCTTGGTTTTTTGCCTTTTACACAGAGTGCTGTAGCACATCACTTAACAATATTTCAAAAAGTTGATGTAAGACATTTACACAATTTGGATGCTGCTATCACATCTTGCACAGGATATGGCAGGGATGGGGGCTCCCCATTTATTCCTGCAAAAATTGCTTCTTATTTTTCCATTTCCTGTGGTCTCCCATAAGAAATTATTTAGGCAAAAGGCTGCCATCTGGAAGATGAACAAATCTTCATCCTCCTTCAGCAAGTAATAAAAAGGTGAGGATTGTGAGAAAGTCGGAAAGCCAGTCTGAGAGAACAACTGCCTGAAGTCCCCCTGGGAGGGGCAAGTCTTTCAAATGCAACCAAAACTGATGCCCTGGCTCAGAGAGGTGGAGTAACTTACTCAAGGTCACAAAGCAAGCCCAAGTCTGGCTGACCTCAAGGCTGGGGCTCTTTTCCTGATAAAGCTCCTAGAACTCTTCCCTCAAATACCTCTAATGGCGGAGGAGAGTGAATTCTGAACTTTAGGAAGCTGGCATGCAGGCTTGACAAGGAACTCAGAATATCTTTGCATTTTTGTGTTTCACTTGAAAGTTTTACGTAAGTAAATTTGCATTTTATTTCGTAATACTTTGCTCTAGTGCAAAAATCATGTTTCTCCAGGCAAAAATCTTGGAGTAAAATAGACAGCCCCAGAGGCTGCTCCGTGTCTGCGCTGCACTGTAAGTCCTGCCTAGCAGAGCTCTGTGGACCCCCAGGACCTTGGAGGAGACGTCCAGCGCCCAGCACTTACCCCACCATCCTCCGTCATCTGTAAGCACAGGCTTGAGTTTCAGGAAGTTCTTACCGACCACTCCAAGACCACACTTTTCTGAGTTTTGCTCTCCAGGGTTCCAGAGAGTTTCCAGGGACCACAAAACCCTGAACGTTTCCAATTTGTATGTCTTGGGGGGACGGTAGTTGGGGGGCTCATACAGACACTCTCAGGACTGCTCAGTCTACTTAATCGAGGCCACGCTGTCTGGGATCCCGCTCTCCCATACACCCCGCAGGGCAGGCAGGAACCTCAACATCACCCTAGACCCTCTCTCTCCTGCTACCCCACACCCAGCCCACCACCAAGTCCTGACCGTGTTACCTACTGCTCTTGGAAACCATTCACTTCCCCCCATCTCCCATGGCTCTCCCTAGTCCAGCCGCTCTCATCCCTGGCCCGTGTGACTACCTGGTCTCCTGTACCACCCAGTGCTCTAAGGGGGCTAACTCTACCTCATATCCTTTCTGACCTTCCCGAGCAGTGAAACAATACACTAATTTGTGTGTGAACAAGTTTTCCAGACCAAGGGTCCAGGCTCTGATGTCAGGGGTTGAGGGCAGCCAGGAGGACCCAGGTGGATATTCAGTGGGGCCTGCACTCTGCAAGGAGGTGAAGTGCTTTACAGCCTAGGAGACCTGGTCCTCTCCTAATTAGAGGGCCCAGGAAGAAGCTGGATTTGTTACAGACTAAATAAATTACGTTTTCCCCTGGCGCAGTGGTTAAGAGCTCGGCTGCTAACCAAAATGTCGGCAGTTCAAATCCGTCAGCCGTTCCTTGGAAACCCCATGGGGCAGGTCTGCTCTGTCCTGTAGGGTTGATGTGAATCAGAATCGACTTGATGGCAATGGTTTTATTCAAGTTGCAGTTGACCTCCAATAACCGAGCACGTATACTGAGATTCTAGGTAAGACTGTGTTTTCGTTTTTAAAGACTTCACTGCTAAAAATATTTTAACTCTTTTTTTTTTTTTTTTTTTAACTGCCCAGAGTGTCCATCCCTCTCACTGAGTGAGGAACCAGAGGCCCAGAGAGGGCCTGCAGCTGCCTGGGGCCACACAGCAGGGAGCAGCAGAGCCCAGGGCTGCTTGGGGACTCCAGCCCAGTGTTCCTTCTACATAGCAATGGCAGCTGGTTCGGAGCTGCCGTGGCCTGCGTTGGGGAGTACACGGGGCTGAGGGCTCAGGGCTTAGTGTGGCCCAGCACCAGGGGGCCTGGAAGCCTCAGTTCACTTCTCCTCCTCCTCCCAGAAGCCCCAAAGGCCTCAGAGACCAGACCCCAGGCAAAGACCTCGATAGCCAAGGCTCCTCACCTGCATCCCACACGCACCTTGCGGGGCCACACCTGGCTCAGTCACTTGCTCACCACGCAGCCCCAGGGAACCCAAACAAGTCCTGGAGCAAGCATTGGACAAGGAGGCAGAAGTCCCAGGATGCAGCCCAGCTAGGCCACCTCCTAGCTGAGCCGTGCTGGCTCGGTCCTGTCACCTCTCTGAGCCTTGGCTTCCTCTGCTGTAAAAAACAAAGCAGCGCCTCTCCAAAACAAGCAGGGCCGTGGGAGGAGACAACCCCTATGGTCCTGTGCATGGTTCCTCAGCAGAGCGAATTACAAACCGGCGCTGGAGTCAGGCTGCCTGGCATTGAGTCCCCCCTGGATGCTGTGTGAACTTGGGCAAGGAGCTTAATCTGTCTGTGCCTCAGTTTCCTCATCTGTAAAATAGGGATAATAATAGGACCTACCCTGGCTAGTGCAAGTGGTTAAGTGCTGGACTACAGTTAGAACTTACCCAGAGGTGCCTCAAAAGAAAGGCCTGGCGATCTGCTTCTGAAAGGTCACAGCCTTGAAAACCCCATGTAGCAGTTCTGCTTTGCACACATGGAGTCGCCATGAGTTGGAATCGACTCAAGGGCAACTAACAACAACAACCCCCATAAGCTAGCTGTGAGAAAAGATAATATATGGAGAGTGCTTAGGACACGGTCTGATACACAGCAAGTGCTCGATAAAAGTTAGCTATTGTTTAGTCCATCGTTGGTATGTTTGAGTCCATTGTTGTGATTATCGTTATTGCTCCTTGAACCTCACCTGACCCCCGTTTCCTCTCCTTCCCCGAGTAAATGAAAAACACTTGAAGACACAGATGTTTGTCTACTAAGCATAGCCTGGTGCCTGGGGCTGGAAGGGAGCAGTGCAGAGGAAGACGACTCCGTAAACACTCGTGCACTGGAGTCCCCATCCAAAGCAGATCATCCAGGGGCCAGGGGCTGGTGAATGGATCTTTGGATGATAAATATGTTTGGTGTCCGGTAATAATGAGCTTGTACGCAGCGTGAGTCACTCAGACCTGGTTCACTGTCTGTGTCTCATATACATCCATCCATACAATACCAGAACCACAAAGTCAACCAGCCTGGAAATTCATTCATTCAACAAGTATTAATTGGATGCCTGGAAACCTACTGATTCATGAGTTGAAAGAGGGGGAACTATTATTTAGAAGCTACGCAGAGACAGGTGGTTAACTTAATGTTATTGGAAACGTGTTTCCTCCGTGCCTTGTTCTCTGATCTTGAGCAAACTATACTTATGTGACCTTGTTTATTAATTTATGAGGGCCAGCTAATCTTTCAGAAGACCTCAGTTTGCAGTTTTTGTCAAAAGCCCCTCAGCCTTTACAACCAAGGACCTGTCTTTCTGGGTTGGGCGAACTCCTTTGCTAGTTAAAAGCTTCCTGTGTGTTTAAAAGAGGGAGGTACCCTGTCAAATGAGCCCTAAAGCATAGGCTGAAGAAATGTGAAGTCCCACCCACTTTCTGTGACGTCCTGAGTCCCGGCTTCTGATTGCCCGTTTCAGACGTCAATCGCGGGGCGTGTGTCTTGCAGGGACACAGTCGAGGTCTACCCTCTGGTTTGCGGGGCGGTCGGGTGTATTCGCCTCACGCCCCCTCGCCCTCCAGGCCCCGCCGCCCGATCCAACCGCGGAGCTGGCCAGTGCCTCCGCGGCGCCCTCCCGCACCGGATCGCTCCTTGCTGGGGCGGGACCTGGCTCCAGTCACTATGGTCAGTGGTCGTGGGGGGAAGTCGGGAAGGGGGAGCGGGGAGGGGGCGCGAGGGGCGGGGTCGCCACCCGGGCGCATGTGCACTCTCGGGACGGGGGACGGGTGCGAGGTTCAGCGCCCTGTATCGTTCCCGCCGCGTTCGGACCCCCGAGAATACTGAGTCCAGGCGGATGCCAGGGGACCCGGTCCTTCCTTGGACGCGCCCTGCTGTCCCCTGTGGACGCCCAGCGAAAGGGAGCCAGCCTGGCCCCAAGGACCCCCGCCCCCAGGGCCTCCGTCCTGGGTGACCCCGAGGGTGTCGCCCCAATAGCCCAAGGTAGGCGCCCCCGACGGACCAGGGGCAGGGGAGCTCCAGGGCTAGGGATCCTCCCCTCTTCGTTAAGTAGCCCCCCATCCGGCAGCCCACGACCCCACACACCCCACAGCCACCAGAACCCCATCCCAGCCCCGCGCCCCCGAGAGTGGACCTAGGGCTTGCACCGGTGGCCGGCTTGCCTGTTTCCTGAGCAGCTGCACGTTCTTTGGGAGTTGGGGCCCACGTGGAGAGGCTGCTTCAAGTTGTGAGGCGCATGAGTTAGGGTTCCAGTGAAGCAAAGACTAGAGAAGGATCCAGATCCTGTTGGAGCACAAAGAGCCCCAGAGGCCCTCTGAGCCAGGCCCAAACCCAGGCTTGGAAAAGTGGGAAAACTGAGGCCCAGGCGGGGAATGGGCCAGCATTGACTGTGGTGAACCTAGGGCTAAACCCAAGGCTCTGGACTCCCAGTCCACTGCTCTGTGTTACATCAGTCCACTTGCCAGGTTGCCATGGGGCCAGGCACCCTGCAGGGGACTTGATGAGGTGGCCTGTAAAACCCTCCAACCCTGAGCCCCTCTGCTTCAAGAAACCTATACAGTATAAGGGCAGATGGACTGGCCTGGGGTCACACAGCCCTGGGTTCAAAGCTCACCTCCGCCCCTTAGTAACTGAGAGGCTTTGGTTGGCCATCTCCCTGCGCAATGCTGCTTGGCCCATCTAGATAATGGGCTGCTGGAGGACCACATGATGCATGTGGCATGCTTGGCCCATCTGCATAATGGGGCTGCTGGAGGACCACGTAATGCATGTGGCATGTTTGGCCCCAGGCAATTAGCTGTGGCTTTTCCTGTGACAACAAAGTCCTGGAAATGGGTGTGTACAGGCACCTGGGTCACAGCCTGGTCATGACCTGCCATGTTCTGGATGTGGCATGGGCAGCTGGCTGCCCCGGACAAACCAGCCTGCCAGTGGGGCGGCTGGGGGCCTCTGGGTATCTGGAGGTACCAGCTTCCTGCTTCCACGCTGTGCCCAAGGGGTCACGTGGCTCTGCTGCTTCTGGAAGGGGGCCCAGGTGTTTTCATCCTACCCACAGGAAGTGCTGGGAGCTGGGGTAATGAAGGATTTGGCCACCCAGGATCTGAAGGCTGGCATGTCCTCTGGCTGACTGACACCAGGGAGCTGACAGCACAACAGGGGCGGTAGGAGCTGGGACCCCACCTTCTGCCCTGTGTGCTGCACAGCGAGGCCACTGACTCCATCCTGCCCACCTGGCCTGACTCAGGAGACCGAAAGTCAGAGGACAGATGGAGTCAAATGCACAGCAGTGACACCTAATTAAGTGCCACCCCCCACCCCCAGCACGCCTCTGTCAGTGGAGGCTTGGGCACCTTGGAGGTGGATAGGGTGGTTACTCACTAAATAGCACGGCAGCCTTGCATCGCGTGGGGCAGAGACTGTGCCAGCCTGTTCCGTCTGTTCACGAAGCATTTATTGAGCGCCTACTGTGTACCAGGCATCATGCTGGGGCTGTGTGGTGGTTTCTTATGTTTGAATTTACATGGCGTGGATCGAAAAGTGAGTGTGTGTATGTGGCGGGTGGAGGAGTTTAACAACATGTCCCTGGAAAATACAGCATCTTCTTTCCTTTCCCACTCCAAAGTCCCTGGGCTAAGCTTGAGGAATGGTGCCAGGTAGAAGACACAAAGCCCCTTGGGAGGATGGGAGAGGGATGGGTGAAGTCCAGGCCTAAGCTGTCACTGGCAGGGGCTGCAGATAGTGAGGGGTCTCGTTGTGCTTGCTCGGGGTGCAGTTAATGCTTGTTGAATAAATAAGTGAGTATCAGGCATGGACAGCAAAACCACAGCATCATTCTTTCGTTTCTCAGACAAGCCCCTGATAGGTACCCTCAAGGCCCCTTGCTGGGTGGTGATACGAAAAGCGGGGGTCCCTGCCCTCTCTAGGAGCTCGTTGTCTGTTTGGACCGACACACAACAATCTCTGACTATTGATCATGACCTAAGAGGCCTGACCAAGGGCTCTGGGAGCACAGCAGGAAGCCAAGAGGGCTCTGAGGGAGTAGGAAGTATTGGAGAAGGCTTCACAGAGGAGGGCTTTTGAGCCAGGCATTGAAGGATATATAGGAGCGTTTAGGAAGGATTTGAGGAAGACGGCACCCCAGGTCAGGGGACGGTATGCTTAAACGTCTGGGAACATGGTCGAGAGGGGGATATTCTGGGAAAGGCCAGCAGCCTGTGTGGATGCAGGGAGGGGGGGAGAAGAATCTAGAAGAATTAGTGGGATCAGAATGTGCCGTGCTGTGGGGTTTGTGTTTTATTCTGAAGATGAGAATCATGACAGATGTTTAGTAAGTAAGAGATGGTTGACTTGGAAGGTCTCTCTGGCAATGGAGTGGACGGGGGGTTGGAAGTGGCCAGGCGGGAGTCAGAGACCAGCTCATCCATTTGTTCACTTGTTCTCTTGGTATACGGGGGACCTGGCCAAGACAGGCAGACAAAGCAAAGCCCCTGGCCTCATGGATTGACATCTAGTGGAAGGAGACAGACGGTATGCAAGTCAGCAAGTGAACCCATGGTCTAGATAATGCCCTGAAGAAATAAAACAAGGTAAGGTGATAGTGATAGGGAGGGCAGTTTAGGCCCAGGATGGTCAGGGAAGGCCTCTCTGAGTCATGCAGAGAGGCAGAGGAGCAGTCCAGGCAGAAGCAACAGCATGTGCAAAGGTCCTGTGGTTGGAATGAATTTATCTTTTTGGAGGAACAAAAAGCAGGCCATGTGGCTGGGGCCCAGAGAAAGCAAGGTGAGCAAGGGCCAACTGGGGTAGGACCTGGGAGGTTGTCCTCAAAAGGTTGAGTCTTTCTCTAAGTGAGGGCAGCCAGCGGGAGGTATTAAGGAAGGGCGTGTAAAGCAGTTTACGCTGGCTGCTTGTGGAAAACAGGTTGAGACAGGGGCAAGAGTGGAAGCCTGGAGGCTGTTGCAGCCTCCCCGGGTGTCATGGTTTGAATTATGTCCCCCAAAAAATGTGTGTATCAATTTGGCTAGGCCATGATTCCTGGTACTGTGTGATTTTCCCGTATGTTGTAAACCTGCCTCTATGATGTTAATGAGGGAGGATGGGTGGCAGTCGTGTTAGTAAGGGAGGACCTGATCTACAAGACTGGATTGTGTCCTGAGGCAATCTCTTGAGATATAAAAGAAGTGAGCAGTGAGACGGGGGGACCTCATACCATCAAGAAAGCAGTGCCAGGAGCAGAGCATGTCCTTTGGACCGGGGTCCCTGCGTGGAGAAGCTCCTAGTCCGGGGGAATACTGATGAGAAGGCCGACAGAGAGAGAAAGCCTTCCCCTGGAGCTGATGCCCTGAATTTGGACTTTTAGCCTACTTTACTGTGAGGAAATAAACTTCTCTTCGTTAAAACCATCCACATGTGGTATTGCTGTTATGGCAGCACTAGATGACTAAGACACCGGGGAAGGTGGTGGTGGCTGGAGCGGCCCCAGGAGCAGAGTGGACCAGGGAAGAGGTATTTGGCATGAGCACTAGCTGGATGCAGGGGTCTTTTGTGGAGCTGAGGAAGACTTGGGGAGAGGTAGAGAGGAGCGAGAGAGCTGTTACACCAGTTACTCCTGGGGACCTCACGTGTATCAGTTGAACTGTGCTCCATACAGTTTTCAATGGCTGATTTTTCAGAAGTAGGTCACCAGACCTGTCTTTTGAGGTACCTCTGAATTGACTCAAACCACCAGCTTTTCGGTTAGTAGCCAAGAGCTTCAACGTTTGCGCTACCCAGGTTGCCTAGGAGAGCAGTTAGAAACCAAAAACAAACCCTTTGCCATCAAGTCAATTCCGACTCATAGCGACCCTGTAGGACAGAGTAGAACTGCCCCATAGGGTTTCCAGGGAGCGGCTGGTGGATTCCAACTGCCGGCCTTTGGTTAGCAGCCAAGCTCTTAACCACTGAGCCACCAGGGTTCCAAGAGAGCAGTTAGGGGCATGTTAATTTGGGGATGCTGGGCAGACATGCGAGTGGCTGATGGCCACTGGACGCTGGAGCAGTCAGGGCTGGGAATGAAGATCTGAGGGTCAGCTGGAAGGGTGTTGTGAGAATCCAGCATTACGTGATGCAGAGGCAGGCCCTCTCTGTTTTCTGAGCTGAAGAGCAGAGAAGGGCCATGTGGTCGGCTGAATAGTGGCTCCCAAAGATGTCTGCATCCTAACCCCTGGAACCTGTGAATAAGTTCCCTTATATGGCTGTCCTGTTATCTAGGGCTGCTGTAACAGAAATACCACAAGTGGGTGGCTTCAACAAACAAATTTATTTTCTCAGTTTCGGAGGCTAGGAGTCCAAATTCAGGGCGCTGGCTCTAGGGGAAGGCTTTCTTGCTCTGGGGGAAGGTCCTTGTCTCTTCTGAGCTTCTGTTTCTGGGTTCCTTGGGGATCTTCATGTGGCGTGACATCTGTCTTTCACCATCTCTGCTTTTTTGCTTCATCTGTTCTTTTATATCTCAAAGGAGATTGACTTAAGACATGCCCTGCACTAATAATACCACATTAACGTAATAAAGAACACCTATTCTCAAATGGGATTATAACCATAGGTGGAGGGGTTAGGATTTACAACACCATTTTTGAAGGACACACTTCCATCTACAACAGTGGACAGTGGGGCTTTGCAGATGTGATTAAGTTAAGGATTTTGCAGTGGAGAGATCATCTTGGATTATCCAGGTGGACCTCTCACTTTGCTTGGAGAGACTGGATCCAAACCCTGAGCTGTCTCTATTCCTGGAGGGGCGCCACTGAGAACTCACTGGAGCTGCTGAGGATCCCGCTTGGCGTCACATGCTATCGCGAGGATTATGGGACAGGCCTTTAAGGGAGAGAGGCACGCAGCCTGTGGGAGGGAGCTGCCCGAGCCCATACCTTCCAGCTTGGCCCGTCTTCTGGTGGGGTGGGTACCTGAAGATCCTCGCCCAGTGGTGGGTGCATGGAGTTCACACAGGCAGGGGTGTAGCGGCTGTCGGGTGGAAGCTCCCGTGTTGCTCTGGCTTTGGGGACCTCTCTCTGGCTTCCCTTGGAGATATCTTGACCAGAAACATTCAGAGCTTCAAATACCACAAACAACCTGGCTGCGCCCATGAATTGGGATTTAGGTGAAGGCTGGGGCTTTTTTCTGATGTCAGGCTGGTTGAGGAATCCTTGGGCTCTGTGGGCAGGTTTTCCCCGGTGGCACAAACAGTTTGCACTCAGCTGCTAAGCTAAGGGTCAGCGGCTTGAACCCACTCAGCGGCAGCATGGAAGAAAGACCTGGCGATCTGCTTCTGTAAAGATTACAGCCAAGAAAACTCTATGGAACAGTTCTACACTATAACACACGGGATCCCATGAGTCGGAATCAACTCAACGGCAATGGGTTTGGTTTGGTGTTTCGGTGGACAGGTTTTAGATATCTAGAGAGGTTTTGGAGAAAAAACAAAAGTGGGGAATCTTACTTTCTGCAGGTTTGTGGGTGGTGTTCAGTATATGAATTAGGGACGGAGGAGCTGATGGTGATGGGACAGGTGTAAGCACCATAGCAGGGAGACCCGGGAAAGCAGGTGTCCAGGGAAAGGATTGAGTGGCAGGCTCTCGACAAGGGCTCCAGCCCGGTCTGAGCACCAAGCCAGCCTTCCGCTTCCTGCTAGTTCCCAGGATTGCTGGGGAAAAGCCAGTGATTAAAGAAACGTCCTTTCCTGACTTTGAAATATACTTGCCTCCACTCAGCCTGCTCCTTCTGAGCAGAGGTGCTCTCCACCTGACTTAATCAATTAGCATCTATTTGCAAACCAGCAATTAAAGGGCTAAAATCCTTTCAAGTGGCCTGGTGAGTTAGGTCACACAGTCATTGAGGCCTGCCTGTTCTCTCTCCATAACATCCTGGAAAATTTCAGCCACGGTCTAGAAAACAGAACAAAACACTCATTAGAGTCAGCCGAGTCCAAATCCAGAGCATCGCACCTGGTTTACGGGCCAGTAAATTGAGGCTGTGCTGGGGTTCTCCCTGGAGCTTGAGGCTCTAGTTTTGCCCAGGGGTGGGGCTGCCGTCAGAGCTGGCTTGGGTCATTCTGAAGGTGAACCAGGTGGGGACTTGAAGCCGCCAAGGCAGAAACCCACTTGCCCTCCATGTGCCCCTAGAAATACAGCCGGGACCACTAGGGGGCGCTGGAGGTACCACCACGGGTCCTTTATCTGGGGATGGAGGAGGCTGACCCTGGGGCCCTTCGTCAGCAGGGGTAGATCTTCCATAGTATTGAGTGGGGGGCAGCCGAGAAGGACCCGATGTCTATAGAATGATACGTGTGGAACTTTAAGACTGCATGCATACATAAGGCAGCACTACATTTTTTAAAAGGCATGTTGAAAGACATAACAAGTGGGGCTACACGTGGGGGTGCCATGAGTTGGAATCGACTCCACGGCAGCTAACACAACCACCACCTTGGGGGACTGAGGGAGTTCAGGAATGGAAACAGGGATGGGGATGAAGGGAAAAATCTTGAAAAAAAGTCCTTTGCAAAGGCCATGTTAACAGGGTGCCCTACAAACCGAGAATGTGAGGACCTCTGTTCTCAGTGGCGGAGAGGCCCCCTGAGCCACTATTTCATATTTTTTCTTTAAATTGACTGCTGTAAGTAGCCTAAGTAAATTTGTTAAAAATGCAAAGTTTATACTACTATGGAGAATGGAAAATTTAGAAAGGTTCATTTTCCCTTCCTAATCTACCTTTAAATATTCTTCATCTTACTGTTGCTGGCAGCCTTTTACATTTAAGTTCTCATCTCTGCATATTTAAGACAAATTCCTTCAACGTCTTTCCACTCCTCTTTTGATATCTTCTCAGAAACTGCTGAAAAAATATAACCGATTTTACTTCATTCTCTGGCTGTGACTCCTCCGCCATTTTCGTTTTTGTTTTGGGCAGTCCAAGGACAAACAGCATTCAGTATAGTTGTGTTGCTTTTCTTCTCTTCATTTTATAAACTGTGGTAAAATCTATATAAAATTTTAACCATTTTTAAGTGTCCGGGGACAATTCAGGGGCATTAATATTGCAATATTTTGCAACCATTACCACTATTTATTTCTAAAACTTTTTCATTACTCCAGATAGAAACTCCGTACTCATTAAGCAATAACTCCCCATTCTGTCCTGCCTTCAGCCCCTGGTAAGGACGAATCTACTTTCTCTCTCTATGCATTTGCCTGTTTTAGATATTTTATGTAAGTGGGATCATACACGATTTGTCCTTTTGTGTCTGGCTTAGTTCACTCAGCATATTTTCACGGTTCATCCATGTCGTAACATATATCGGAACTTCACTTCTCTCTATGGTTGAGTAATATTCCATTGTACAGATACGCCCTATTTTGTGTATCCATTCATCTGTTGATGGACACTCAGTTGTTTCAGCTTTTTGGCTATTGGGAATAGTACTGCACATGTATCTGGTTGAGTCCCTACTTTCAGTTCTTTTGGGTATACACCTAGCAGTGGAATAATTTGCTATTTAATCCATTGTTTGAAAAGGCCTAAGCCATCATCTTAAGTCATCTGGCTGTAAAAACAACAAGGCTTATATAAAGTGTAAACAGATTGTTAGTGAAATAAGTGATGGGATTTTGGAATGAACTAAGACTGAGTAAGTGAGTGAGACAGAAAGAGAGCGAGAAGGGGATGCTGTAACGTGAGTACCTTTGCTGTTTTTAAATATTACCTGCTTGTCATCATGTCATTCGATCAAGGCAGCAGGCTAGGTTTTTAGTCCTGAAACTTACGAGACCCCTGAGATACTTGCTTTATTAATGTACAGTATGAGTACAAAATTAACTGCATACCAGCAGTTTTTATTTATTATGTTAATAATGTAAATATTCCATGATTTAGGACAGATCAAAACATGTTAACTTTTTATAAATTTGCCACTGAAGTCAAGAAAGCCAGCTTGTTTTAAGTAAAAAAATAAATAAATGCAAAGAAAATGGAACTGTTTTGGGCTCCAAGCCAGAGGCTTCTCATTCTTCAAGAGACTAGCAAATTCGAAAGGTATTCTAGAAGCTGACTTTCTCCTTGACGTCTCAAAAGGCTTGAAGGAAATCGAAAAGAGAAGAACTTTTCCACGTCACTGATGTCTTTTGACACCATGTCTGAGCACCAACTGTAAGCCGTCTCATTCTACCTGTGATGAGTAACTCTGAGATGGTGAAACCCTGTTAGAGACCCTCGCCCCCAAGGTGGCTTTTCTGACCAGCTAGATGGAGAACTGCACTGTCTACCAGGCTAGGAGGTTGAGACCTGGCCTGTTGTCTAGAGAGCCCCAGAGCACCCTGTTCAGAATGTTCCTTTGTGGTCTAGCCACTTCGTGGGCTCTGAGCTCCGTTTGTCATGGTAGGATTTCCATGGGATCCAGAATCAGACAGACCTGTGTTAAGTCACTTCCTAGCACAAGCAACCTGACCTCTGTGTTTCTGTTTGTCAGTAGAATGGATATAAGTATACCCACCTCACGAGGTTGTTGTGAGAATTAAATGAGATAGTGAAGATCGCAAGCCTCTGTCCCAGAGCTTGGCACACGGGAGACGCACAACAATGGCACCTGTTATTATTTCATACATGTTGAACTTAGGGTAGCAGCAGATCATCAAACCTTCCTCCCTGTGCTGGTTTTCAACCTCATGGTCACAGGATAGCTGCTGTGATGGAGACATTGCATCTGCATTTAAGGCAGGAAGAAGAGGGGAGGAATGGGACATGCCATCTCCATTCCTTTTATCTAAAACTAAAAGCTGTCCCAGAAGCCTCCAGCAGATTTTCTTAAGTCTGGTAAGACCGTAGCTGCAAGGGAAGCTGGGAAAATGAGAAAATGAGGGACAAGATTGGCGTGACTTAACCCAGTCATTTTTTGTCACGTTGCCCTGAGTGAAACCAGGATTCTGTTAGTGGGGAAGAAAGCAGTGATGGATGATGGGAAAGCAACCCACGGTGTCTGCCCAGAACGGTTGTCTGATTCCTCCTCACATCAGGTTTCCCTGCTGCTCTGCCAGCCTGCCTCCATAGTGTCAGAGCAGAAGGGAGGAAGGAGCCTAAGCCGGGCTTATTCTTGCAAAGAAAGGTGGCTACAGAATGAAAACTTCCAGAAGCAAAACTCAGAATCCCCTCTCCCCACATCTAAGCATTTGCACACTCTGTTCCCTCTTCTGGAAGCACCTTTCCTCCTGTTCTTTGGGACAACGAATCCATCCTTTTCTACTTTGAAGCTTTCCTCTGGGAAGGTACCCTACCTCCCCCACTACCCCCAAGTCTGGGGAAGGGCGTGTCAGGAGCCACCAGAAAGGAAGAAAAGGAATAAAGTGTGAGTTCAAGGGAGAGCTGAAGCCTGACTTGGGAGGAGTGGGGGAGATCAGGGAGGCTTCATGGAGGAGGTGGCTTTTAGATAGAGCTTCTAAGCACAAATAGGATTTTCATTCCCTCATTTAGCAAACATTTCCTTATTCCCTCCTCCATGCCAGGCCCTGTGATAGGCCCCAGGAAGTGGGACAATGAACTGAAGGTCACAGACAGTATAACAAGCTGTTCTGTGCCAAGGGACACTGTGTGGCTTTGGAGACTCATAGCTGGGGATATCCAAGTCCCCTAGAAGTGCCCCTTCCCAATCCCAGTGTCTCTCCTCTGTCCTGGATGCTGGGCTTGTAAATCGAGGCCAAAGAAGCTCATCATCAAACAAAAGTTTGGAGTCTGTCCAACGTGGAGACGTGGGTAACCCTCACTGTAGAATCTCATGGCCCAGCTCTCTGTTTCTCCAGATGGAGAAAGGGCTTTGTACCCCCTCCTCTATGAGCAGGGTGGCGTTGGGTGGAGATCGTTACCAGTCAGTGATGAAGCCGAGGGGCAACTTGGGGAGGCCGTGTGGGCGGAGGCATGAAATGAAAGTGGCTAGCTTCAGCAACCATTAAGTGTCAAAAATGACGGTGATAAATGGATGGAAAATGAGATTTCCATTTTCAAAACTCCCAATTCATGTCAGCTTTCCAGCCGCACACCTATTGCGCAGAAAGGGGCTCCTTGGGGAGCGTGCAGGCAAGAGGATTGCCTTTCAACAGCGTTACTTATCTACAGTATAAGCTGTAAGGGGCTTTAACACCAGATTCTCCTACATTGTTTTCATGCTAAAACCAGAGCTGTTTCCAGGCAGATGGAGGGAGCGGATCTCCCCCATGTCTGAAGCTGGCAGGGAAAGCATATGGCAGAGACAAGGCCCACGGCAAGATGGCTGGTAGAACAGAGATGTCTCCTGTAGTTTTGGCCCCTGAGCTTCCTTCTGCCGTTCCCTCCTCCCTGCCAGATGATTTGTTCTCAGCCCCACAGAGACCTGACTCCTCTAGGAGAGGGCTTACTTTCCAGGTTGGAATTGACCGAGAGGCACAGCTGGGCTGCACTATGAACTTTCACCAGTAGGTGGTGCATGAAACTGCCCTCCCCATCCCATCTGCTCTTTGCGTGTGAAACCTTCCCTGGCACCCCCAGACCATTGTAAGGGACCTCCCTCTGTAAACCAGAGCCACACAATGTGACCTCTTATAATGCGTCATTATTGTTTTCCCCCCTAGGTGGTGAGCCCTGATGGGTATGGCTATATCTTATCACCTCTACTTCTAGCATTTGACACAGTTCCTGGCCCATGCTGAATGTTCAGGAATTGTTGGATGGATGGGTGGGTGGATGGACGGATGGACGGATGGACGGATGGATGGGTGGGTGGGTGGCTGGGTGAGTGGATGGATGGATGGATGAGACAGGAAGGACAGAAGGAGACAAACGGATATATCATTCTTCAGCATGAAGGTTCCTTAAGTTTGAGGTTTTATATTCTATAAAATGAATCAGTTTGGAAGCTACAAGATGAGGTTCCTTATAACCAAGGATGCCTCTATGTGATGGTGCTGACTGTCCCTGTCCCAGGAACATGGAATTCCAGGCATACCTCTAGGAGGTTGGTTATATACTCATACATGCCTTTTGTGGGAAGGTCACTATTTATTATTTTATTTAACTAGCAGTTCAGAGGATATCAGCTGGGTGAAATTCCATTGGTTGCTTTTGAAATTGTCTCAGCTTTTCTTCATCTTTCAGAGTGAAACATCTTTCAACCTAATATCAGAAAAATGTGACATTCTATCCATTCTTCGGGATCATCCTGAAAACAGGATTTACCAGCGGAAAATCCAGGTGAGGTAGAGGGGAGGGAGAAGAAGATTCTAAGTTAAATGGACTAGAGCTGGGAACAGAGAAGGAGGTGCACGTTGAAAGCAAAAAGGGCTTATACTAGTTTGGACTTGGCTCCTGAGCAAATTAAAAGACTCCCAGAAAAGTTTTATGTTGGGTGTTTGTTTTAACACAGAGTCCTTTAGTTGCAAAAAATAGCATTTTTTTTTCAAGCTAGGCACTATCCTAAGTGCTTATTTACTCATTGAGACCTCATTACATCTCAGTGAGGTAAGTATTATCATTATTCCCATTTTACAGCTGAAGAAACTGAGGCACAGGAATTAAATGACATGCCCAAGGTCATACAACCTGTGAGTGGCAGAGCTGGCATTTGAACCCAGGCAGCCTGACCTCATAGACACATTTGTAACCACTACACTGGGTGGTGCAAATAGTTAAGCGTTCGGCTACTAACTGAAAGGTTGGTGGTTTGAATCCACCCAGAGGTGCCTCAGAAGAAAGACCTGG
The DNA here is from genome assembly GCF_000243295.1 of Trichechus manatus latirostris. Lineage (NCBI taxonomy): Eukaryota > Metazoa > Chordata > Mammalia > Sirenia > Trichechidae > Trichechus > Trichechus manatus. The sequence continues at coordinate 6,600,861 of NW_004443981.1, forward strand.
CTGTCAACTTCTGAAAAGTTGCAGCCATTGAAAATCCTATGCGCAGTTGTGTTCTGAAACACATGGGGTTGCCATGGGTCAGAATTGCCTCAGTGAAAACTGTTTAGGAGCCCTGGTGGCACAGTGGTTAAGTGTTCATCTGCTAACTAGAAGGTCGGCAGTTCGAATCCACCAGCCGCTCCTTGGAGCAGTTCTTCTCTGTCCTATAGGGTTGCTATGAGTCGGAATCGACTGGATGGCAACGAGTTTGGAGTTTTTTTTTTTTTTTTTTGGTACACTAAGTTACCTCTCCGGAGTAAAAGCCTCTCCAGCAGCTCACAGAACAAGGGCAGTGGGAGGAGCTGGCTGCCCTCTCCTGTCTGTATCTCCGTGGCAGCACCATGCTGCTTCTCCCTGACAATGGCCAACACTTTCCCTTTCTGCAGAAGGTGCTTTTCTGGCAGGTGGCAGAAAGCCTGCCCTAGCCCTACAGGACCTTTGTCCCCTTGAGTTCCCTCACAGAGACACAGCACGGTCGCTGGGTCCCAATTACTGATCCTAAGGGACTCCAGTCGGCCCCGCTAGGGCCCCATGTCCATCAGGGCCTAGGGGCAGGGCGTCCTGCGATCCAAACACGGGCACAGGGAACACTTCTGGGCAGGAACAAGGGCTGGCGGCACACAGACCTCCGTCCACTGGAGCACTCTTGGGAGAGGAGGGCAGGGTCTCCAAGAAGCACCTCCTCCCCTCCCAGCCTGCCTCCAGGTGGCCGGGGTCAGCTCTGAGCCTTCTGATGGTTGTGGTATAACAGGAATCCCGCCGCCCCTTGAAAACCATTCTGTCTGTCCAAACCCTGCCTGTAGCCCCACGAGGCAGGAAGGGGGATTCGTGGCCATTTCAGAGGGAAATTGCCAGCTAGGAGCAGAACAGGAAGAGGGGTGGGGAGGGCCCCGCCTCTTGAGAAGTGTTTGCAGGATGGGGCAGAACTGCGTGGTATGCCCCAGGAGGCCCTTCCAGCAGCCCTGCAGCCTCCTCCACTGCCCCAGCCACAATGACCTCAACACCCCACCCCTCACCAGGCGTTCTCTCTGCTCACACGTGCCCCTTCCTCCCCCACCCCCCACTGCCACACACACTCCTGCTCCTGGTAACTCCTGCTCCTCTCAGTGTCATTTCCTCCAGGAAGCCTTCCTGGACTTCTGATGTCTGGTGTAGACACCAGTATGCCGTGGTCCCCCAGCCCCGAGCTTCCCCTGTCTTCCGGTTGCTGCTGTTTGCTTGTTCAGCTCCCACCCCCCCACCCCCCACCCCCAGACCATAGGCTGCCTGAGGGCCGGGACCAGGACTCTTGTCCACAACTCCTCGGTGCCTGGCATACAGGACGCATGAATGAGACTGGGGAAGGACAGCCTGGGCTGAAAGGAGGGGCAGGTGTTACCGGGGGGAGGGGGAGCCTGACGCAGCCATCTCGAGGTCCACGTTTCCCCCTCTCTCTGGCAGGAACTCAGCAAGAGATTCACTGCGATCCGTAAGAGCAAAGGGGACGGAAACTGCTTCTACAGGGCCTTGGGCTTTTCCTACCTGGAGTCTCTGCTGGGGAAGAGCAGGGAGATCCTCAGGTGAGTGGGCGTCGGGCCTCCCGTGGGCCGTTGCTGATGCTTTTGGCTTTGCTCTCTGTGCGAGGTCAGCCTTGAGACTCCCCCGGGGCCTCTCCTCTGCCTGCCTAACCCCGGGAGTTCGCTGGAGAGCTGCCTGACAGAAGTGTTTGATGTTGGGGGCGCCCAGCTGCCCGCTGTGGTTGAGATGGGGCAACAAGAAGCCAGTGGGTAGGATCGATGGCCTTCCAGGTCTGAGTCAGCCTGGTGATTCACTGCAAAAAGAAAACAGACCAAGCAGTGTCGCCTCGTGTCTGCATCGTGTCTGTTGACCTTGGCATTGAGCTGGTCAGGCCTCGAGCTAGATGTTAATGCCGCCAGGTCTCTGTCCAGAAGCTGCTCCAGAGCGTCCCTGGTAGGCCTTCCTGCTTTAGTTCAGGGCTTCTTGCCCTTTAGTATTTGTGCAAATCGCCTGGGACCTGTTAAGATGCGCATTCAGCGGGTCTGGGTGGGGCCTGAGACTCTGCATTTCTCACAAGCTCCGAGGAGACGCCAGTGCTGCTCGTCAGATGACACTGAGTAGCCAGGGGCTAAGAGAACCGGTCTCTGGGGGCCTCACAGCCCTTGGAGGATGGGATGGAGGCCAAGGGCTGCCCTCATTGGCGACACGCGCCTGCACGCTCCAGAAAACCCACACAGAGCTGCTGCCGCTGTCCTGGGTCTCCGTGTGAGGACCCCTTTGGTTAGGGCAGGTTTCTCAATAGCAGCACTACGACGTTTGGGGCCAGATAATTCTAGATGGTGGGGGCTGCCCTGTGCATTGCGAGATGTTTAGCAGCATCCCTGGCCTCTACCCACTAGATACCAGTAGCACCTCCCTCCCCACAACCATGACAATCGAAAACATCTCCAGACATTGCCAAACGTCCCCCAAGAGGAAATCACCCCAGTCGAGAACGAAGCCCCCGCCCTTATTCTGGATGAATCCTTCAGATTGTTTCCCAGGTGGCACACTGGCTGGGCCCCTTTGGATGGAGCCAGCTGTCTCAGTCTGCCCCCCTCACTGCCCTGTGGAGATGACCCCAGCTCTGGCCTCCCCGTGGCCCGTGTCTCCGGAGTTGTACAGCGCAGCGGCCCTGCTCTGAGGTCGGGCCACTGTGTGTCGCTCGTCTCTGTATCCCCAGCACCCAGCGCAGCGCCCCGCACAGCGGGGTCAACACTCATTGACGAGGAATGAGATGGGGGTTTAGGGGTGGGTGGCCCTGGGAGGGGAGGAGGGATGGGGACAGGAGAGCCAGGAACAGAGCTGTGCACATCACAGCCTTGTGGGGACAGAGTGACAGTCCTCAAGCCCTGGCCAGAAGAGCAGGGCTGGTACCGGCCCTCGGAGAAGCCCTGGTGAATAGCAGGAACTCCTGATGCCACCGCCAGTGCCCAGGGCTGTGGGCCACCCAGGCCACAGATACAGACAGAAATGGAGGGGTGATGAGGGGTGCTGCAGGGCCAGCACGGACCCACCAAATCCCTGCCTGGACCCCAAGGGGAACTGAGCGGTTGGTGGCAGCAATACAGCAACGGCAAGACGAATAAGGTTAACAATAAAGACCACCGTACACACCATCACCTCTGTTCAGTGCCCTGCAATGGAGGCGCACTGTAATTACCCACTACCCACTCTGTACAGGAGGGAAACTGAGGCCCAGACTCATAGAGCAGCTTACTGGTGGGGCTGCGGCCAGAAGCTCATTTCCCCCACTTCACGCTCCCTCCTGCCCCACACCATCCTGGCCAGCCAGGGGCCAGGTTCCCTTTAGGCACAAAATCCCCCACCTTCTGTCTTAGGAGACCATTCCCTTCCGTATGCCACCACCTCTGTCCGCCCTCTCAGCAAGGCACCTGCGCCTTTCCTCGAGCACAGCAGAGTCTGAAGCAGCCTCAGAACTTTCTCGTTGTGCCTTTTACTCGCTTGTGGAAGCTTCTCCCCGTTTCGTCTTCGTCAGAGTCCGGGCTCACTTCCCAGGGCTGCGAGGCTGGTCAGCAGAGCCACTGTGTTCTGTGCGTTCTAACTGGTCACCAGTGCCTTCCACGTTGTCCTCCTCCGGTGGGATACGCCCCTTCCTCCACGGACCAGTTACTTGTGTCTGTGTCTCACAGCCGCTGCTTAACTGCGTGTCCTGGGGCCAGGGGCCAGGAGGTTCTTCACCGTGCCCCCCCCGCCCCCCGAGTGCCAGGGCAGGTCTCAGCAAGGGGCTGTGTCCTCAGGGCCATTGCAGTGGGAGCAGAGAGAAACCAACCAGCAATACTTAGGGAGTAAAAATTCACAGAGAAGGGGCCAGGCCTCGAGGGTGGCTAAGAGTCTGCCAGAGGGAAAAGCGGGGCAGAGCAGTGGCGTGCTGGCAAAGTTTACCAGCTGGCTCTCGCGGTGGGGGGAAGCCCTGATGTGTTGTGTTTGCCAGTTCCTGTGGTGTAAAGACTTCTATCACTATTTCAAGCTACTGGAATGAGGCCACTGAACTGGGAGTTGGGAAGGGTTGTGCAATAACACAAGGAGCCCTGTGGGTAACAGCTTCGCTGCTAACCAAAAGGCAGGCAGTTCGAATCTACCAGCCGCTCCATGGGAGAATGATGTGGCAATCTACTTATGTAAAGATTACAGCCTTGGAAGCCCTATGGGGCAGTTCTCCTCTGTCCTACAGGGTTGCTGTGAGTTAGAATCGACTGGATGGCAATGGGTTTGGTTTTTTGGTTTGGTGTGATAACATACCGTTATATAATGTTTCCACCATAGAGATAGGCATGAATAACCTTAGCATAGATAATAGTAAAGTTAGGAAGTGATGAGTTGTGAATATTGTCTTTGTTTTTTAGCATAACTTATAAATTTTAAGTATGCATAATTGATTTTTGATAATGGCTGTTTAACAACCAGCCTGAGAATCTAACACTTGGCCTGTGTGAGCAGCTGGTGCTAATGGGGAGAAAAAGCTCTTGGGGGACAGTGATGGCAGTGGGGTGGAAGGTTTGGGGATGAACTAGAGATGAGGTTGGTGAGGTGGCAGGGCCTTGCCCTGAACACCCCTGCTGAGCTCTGTCCTAGGGGAAGTAGGGCTCAGTAGACACATTAACTAGAAGGCTATGGTAGGTCACTCCAGAGCTCCTTGGGGAGAAAGGCTCAGGCCAGAGATGGTGATGAGAAGGCAGGAACCATGGGGATAGGAAGGAGGGACAGCGTCAAGAGACCTTTGAGTGGTAGAATCAACAAGTCTGGGAGTAGGGAGTGGTTACCTCGGTTCCTCGTCTGTGAAATGGGTGTAACACCCACCTCCCAGGGTTGTTCACAGAGGGGCGAACAGAACAAATCAGTGTGGAGCCCAGGTCAAAACACTTTGAAAAGTGGTAGGTCCTTCAGCTCTTCGTGACAACACCCTTCCCAGCTGTTGGGGGGTCATAGTGGGTGGAGTGTGGGAAGAACACTGTCATCCAACGCTCCCTCTATTTCCCCTTTAGGTTCAAGGAGCGTGTACTGCAGACCCCAAATGACCTTCTGGCGGCCGGCTTTGAGGAGCACAAGTTCCGAAACTTCTTCAATGCTGTGAGTTAAGCTGGGCCCCGGTGGCTGCAGAACCGGGTCCCTCCACGCTGGCAGAGCAGAAGGGGCAGGTGCTGGCTGGAGCCCCTCCGGCCCTGCACTCTGTGGTTTGCCCCTCTGGCTCCTGCTGACGGGGGAAGGACTTAGGGCAGCTTGCTGCATGTGGGCAAGTGTGGGGGTGGGGAGCCCTAGGGCCCTGCCCTCCCTCTGGGATTCTCAGGCTGGGAGACTGCCCAAGGCCTCCTCCCCTGCCCTCCCCATCTGATTAGAGAAGGGCTGAGGTTTGGACGAGTCTCAGACCCTTGTCGCTCTGAATCTACATAAGAAGCCCACCCGCGATAGTGATGGAGGCAGATGCCAATTGCTGTTCGCTAGACTTGTCTAGCTGATTCCAACTCATGGCGACCTCATGTGTGCAGAGTAGGACTGCTCCATAGGGTTTTCAAGGCTGTGACATTTCGGAAGCCGATCGCCAGGCCTGTTTTCCGAGGTGCCTCTGGGTGGATTTGAACTGCCTAGTAGTCAAGCACTTAACCATTTGCGCCACCCAGGGACCCCTTCCCTAGATGTGACTCTGGGCTAAAGTGCTAGTTACACAGTATTTCTAACCCTGGTTACCTAGTTTTGGAGGAATCTCAGGTGGATTTATTTTAATACCTCAACTCGAGGCTCTAAAGAGGAAAATGCCGGCTGAGGAGTCCCGTGGAGGGAGGGGGATTGACCTGCCCCACCCTGGCTGATGGCCTGGGCGACCAGTTTTACAGTGTGGTGGAGCTGGTGGAGAAGGACGGCTCGGTGTCCAGCCTGCTGAAGGTGTTCAACGACCAGAGCGCCTCGGACCGCATCGTGCAGTTCCTGCGTCTGCTCACCTCCGCCTTCATCAAGAACCGGGCAGACTTCTTCCGACATTTCATCGATGAGGAGATGGACATCAAAGACTTCTGTGCTCATGTGGGTCCTCGGGCCACACGCAGAGGGTTCTCAAGCTGTGGGGACTCGCCCCCCCACCCCAACCGGGCTCTGCTCTTGTCTCCAGCCCCAACAAATATTAGGGCCACCATCGCCAGCCAGGGGACTTGTGCATCATGCTCCATTTGCAATTCAAAGAGCATTAGATTGGGAAGCTGGAGACAAGTCCTACCTGAGCTACCTGGACTGGGTGGCTCTGGGCAAGCCACTTCCCCTTGCTGGGACTCAGTTTTCCCATCTGGAAAATAAGGGCTTGGGGCTGGACTGCTTACAAAAGTGCAGAGTAGCAGCTGCAGTTACATTCACCCCAAAACGTACTTTGGTTAGGATATAAGGTATTTATTTGAAGGAGTTGCCAACATTTCAAAATTGGGCAATTTTCCTGTGAGACATCAGAAGATCCAGCCCCCGGACCCTTATTCTTTCGTGGCAACCATCAGCGGCAGCCGAGCAGCCGCTGCCCCCTTTATTTGGGGCCCCCACGCAGCTGGCCACCACCTCTGCCTCTCTCCATTGCTCTTCCACGTCCCCCGCACTCACACACTCACTCACCTGGCCTCTGTGAGCACTTAAGCTTGGAGTCCCTGATGGCAGTGCCCCTCTCAGCTCTGAAATTCTTTGCTTCTGGGCACTAGGGAGCCCAACCTGAAAAGGAATTCCTGCCCCCGTTCCCAGATTCCTCAAAGACCTTGCTCTCTTCTTACGTATAACAAAAGGGTCTGGAATCAAAAAGAGTTGGATTCACGTCTTGCAATTCTAGCAATTTCTAGCCAGGTTACTTCCTCTCGGACCAAAAAACCCCGTTGCCATCAAGTTGATTCCGATTCACAGCAACCCTATGTGTTCTAGTAGAACTGCTCAGTTGGGTGTTCTGGGCTGTAATCTTTATGGGAGCAGATCGCCAGGCCTTTCTTCCACGGTGCTGCTGGGTGGGTTTGAACTGCCTAGACTGTCATGTTGGCACCTCTCTCATGAGTTGTGTGACGGTTACTTCCCGGCCTAGGGGATTTGGCCCATGACCATGACAACCAGGCTGAACTTGATCCTTGCCCTCTGTCAGCCTTCCCTCCTAAACTGGGCTTGTGTTTGTTTTCGTTTTGGCCTTTGCAGGAAGTGGAGCCCATGGCCATGGAGTGTGACCACATCCAGATCACAGCCCTGTCACAGGCACTGAACATTGCCCTGCAGGTGGAGTACGTAGACGAGATGGACACCGCGCTGAACCACCACGTGTTCCCTGAGGCAGCCAGCCCTTCCGTTTACCTGCTCTATAAAACATCCCACTACAACATCCTTTATGCAGCCGATAAACATTGATTACTTTTGGGCCAAGCAGTAGAGCCTGTCACCTAACGGGACCGCATTCTGAATGGAACATTCCGGCTTTTCAATTTTTTAAGCGATTTAGCCTGTAGCTAGAAAATGTACAGCCTTCCGGGCAAAGCCACTGGGAATGAGGCCTCCCCGTTATGGACTGTGGTAACTTGGTGATCCTGTTAGTATTTATTTTGATGAAGGATCAGATGCTTTCTAACTCTGGGTTGGGAAGCCAGGGGGCCTGGCTCTGCTCCCAGCTCCCTGAGAGACGCTGGGTCGGTCACCTGTGTGGGCCTGTTTGTCTGGAGGAAGTTCCTGCCAGTATTGACTTTCGATTATTGTAGAAAAATGTCGTTTCTGTTCGCCAGGGGCGGGGCCTCTCCAGAGGGCTGGAAAGCTCAAGGTCACACTTGACTCAAGTGACTTACCAGTTCTAGAGAAAGGAATCAAGTCCAGTCAGTTGGATTGGACTTTGGTGGATGTGACTGAAGCATTGGCCTGCTGAGGCTAACTTGAATGTGGAGGATTCAGTGTGGAACCAAACATCCGTGATGGGAGTAAGTTTTCCTATCCCCAGCTTAAGCAAAAAGAAAGAGGCTTTTGTGCCAAAGTCCAGAAGGGACCTGTGGCCTTCAGCATGAAGCTCATGTTAGGAGCCCAGGCAGAAGGGGCCCCCTCTACCTCTTGAAGGGCCAGGACTATGTGACTTTTGGAGGGAAGACCCTTCAGAGTTCTGTCAGCCCCACCTGACACAGGCCTGACAGAGTGGGGTCTGGTCCGAAATCCACGTATTTGTCTGGGACCAGGAAGCTGCAGTTGTCCCATGATCCCCAACAAGTCCTAGGCGTACTTTTAGATGCTTGGCCTGTGGAGACATGGGCACATGCAGCCGTGGGCTCCAGCTGAGCAGAGCAGACATTTTTCAAGGCTGTCTTTGGCTTCTGCACCCCTTTCCCCTTCTGTTCTACTTATGGGCTGGTGCAAGCTCAGGTGGCAAAGAACAGGGACAAGCTGAGGAAATTGGCAGTGGGGCAGGAGACTTCTCACTTACTGAAAACTGCCTGGTAGCCCAGAGCCCCAGACAGCAGCCTCCTTCCTCATCCACCTGAACGTGACCTCTTAATAACCTCACCTTGCTGCCTCAGGACCGCAAGAGCCCCATCACTGGGCTAGTGGGCGAGAGACCCCAGTGGGGAAGCAGACACTGGCCGGGCTGAGGTGCTGTTCCCTCTGCGGGAGATGAAGAATACAGGGCTGTGGGGTCACCCTTTGGGAACTTCCTTAATCCCAGGCCTTCTCCCAGGGTTCATTGCAGGGGATTAATTAGAATCTATTGGTGCTGCCGTGAGTCAGCTAACAACCAGACTGCACAGGAAGAATGTTAGCAGATTCCTCAGAGTTCTGTTTACACACATCTCGCTTCTGTCACTGTTCTGCCTTTGGGAAAAGCCAACAGTCCTCTAAGACACATGTCAGGGGGACTTTCACTCCAGGCAGGACCCAGGTTCCCATACTGCCCTCAGCTGGGACTTGGACAAGCTCGAGCTGAGTGATGATGTCACTTTTCCACAGTAATGCCAACCTAACCCGTCTGCCCATTGTCCCACCCTGCTCTGCAGTGCACTGGAAGAGTGGGGGGACACGCTTTGTGATGGGTGAATAGCATCCTCTTTGCCAGACAAGGCTCCAGAGAATCCCTATTTCCAAACTGAAGGGTGTGACCACATGGGGTACCCGACGGAGCCGCCCTTGGCTGCTCTGAGGGGTGGTAAGACGGGGCCCTGAGCCTCCCTGACAGGGCTCCCAAGGCTCCGTGTTTATGGCTTGTGCAGCGTTCTCAAAAGCAGACCTCTCTTTGGCAGACTGGCACGATGGCGTTCTCTGGTGAGAACTATCTTGTGCTTCCAGGCCAGAGAGCTGCCATGCTCATGTGGGACGTCCTTCCCAGGAGAGAGCCTCAGTGCAGAGGCAGAATGCCCAGGTCTGGCGGAGGCCAGCCAAGCCACTATCATGGCCCTACACTCTGCTTCTCCCTTTTTTTCACAAAGCCAATGGCCAATCCAAACCACTGCCTTCAGCCCTCCACATCTGCCCTCAGAGCTTGTATGGGGCACTAGCAGTGCAGAGGAAAAGGAGTGGCAGAGTTTAGTGTCACTTTCGGTAACTTGGTAAACTCACTTAGCTTGCTCGCTACGGCAGCCAGTCATGTTGACCACACATTTCCTGATGAATTCTCCATGAATTCCATGAATTCTCCACCCCATGAAGCCACCTCTTTCCAGACAAAAGCTGGAAGAAAAGTTGTATGACAGCTTATCTTGACAACTGCACATTTATTTTCTTTCCAGAGGAAACTTTCTAAGCCAATGGGAATATTTAGCAACAGAAAAGCGTAAACTGCCCTTGCTTTTGATTGAGGTTCCTGTTAGCACAGACTGAAATAAAAGGACCCTGAGCCAGACTGCCCGGGTTCAAACCTCAGCTTTGCCACTTGCTAGCTGTGTGACCTAGGACAAAGTCACTTCCCCTGTCCGAGCCCCAATTTCCACATTTGGGCAATGTAGACAGTACCTTCATCCCAGGATTGTTGGTTAAAATGGAGTGAGATTATGTGTGTAAGGACAACTGATACCTGACATAGTAAGTGCTCTACAAACGGGATGTTCCCCAACCTAGCCGCAAGCAGGGAAGCAGAAGGGCACTGCACGATGGTGAAGCGCGGCACCTCAGCAGTGACTCTGTGGCTTCCCGAGCAGTGGGAGGTGTCAGGGAAACCAGAAGTGGGGTGGGGAGGGGGCCGTGGCTCAGTGAATGGCTGCCAGGGGCCCTCGGTCCTGAGGGATGTGGGCCGCACTTGCAGCTTCCCAGGGCAGTTGGTGAAAACATTTTCCCAGCATGAAAATGGTTTCCACAGTAGCTTGTGTCCTGGCTTGTCATGTGGTCCCTGACATGCACTGGAGAGCCGTGCTCTCCTGGGGCTCCTGCGGGCGAGTGGTTCAGTGGGGAGGGTGGGCACTGTCGCAAGGCCCAGGCTCCTAGTTCAGTGGCAGATCCAGGGCTCCGGGAACAACACTGGGGGCCAAGGAAGCCACAGGCCTCACGCAGCCTCACCTCACCAGGTGGGAGGGCAGAGCTGCCTGGGAGCCTGGCCCTAGCTTTTAAGACCCACCTTTTAATACCCCTCCCCTCAAAAAGGAAAAAAAAAAATGCTATTAGAGGCAAAAGGGGAGGCTATCGGTGGATAAGAGTGGATCTCTCTCCCACCTGTCACATGGCCCCAGGCCTCCCATGGCTAAGGAACTGCTTATTAACCCTGCTGACCTCCAGGCACCATTTGGAAAATGAAGAATCCCTCTGCCAAAAGCCGGCAGCTCTGAGTCAGGAAGGAGGCTGGGGCTGACCCCGCAGGCTGGAGCCGGTTTCCCTCTCGCCTATCTTCTGCCTCCTGCTCCTCTCAAGGTCACCAGGGACACTGCGCAGGCATTCCTTGGCAACACTGCTGTCTTTAAAGCAGTTTTATAAACTTGCCCTGGGCCCAGAAGGAAGACCCCCCTGGGTTCTAATCCCAGCTGTGCCACTTGACTGTTGGGTGATCCTTAATCACGAAGTGTCAGCTTCCTTAACTATTACAAGAAAGTATTTATTAAAATTCACGTCAGCGCCTTGAGAAAGACTAAATGATACACAGAGTAAAGTGTCTCAGTGTCTGACATGTGGTCAAGACTCAATGACCCCTGCATCTGAATACGGGCATGAGGCCAGGTGTCCTCACAGCCGTCAGCCATCCATCCTCCCAACCTTGCGTGCCATGAGGCGAGGGAGGGCGGGTTACTTGGATCTTGGGGTATCTGGGTCCATTCGTGTACTCTCTTCAAATGCATGGGTGCCGCTGAGCCGAGCAGCTGTACTGGGCCCTGATTAACGACTGTTCGTGAGTGGACAATGAGCTGTTCAGAAGCCTCCCTGATTGTGGCAGCTGTGGCTACTCACCCAGAGCAAGCCAGAGACGGCTGGGGCAGCCTCAGGTCCTTCACTCCCTCAGTGTGTATTTTCACCAGGCCCTGACCTCAGCAGCGGGCTGCATGGGGGGATAAAGCAGGCTCTCCCCCTAACTCACGGCCTGAGGCGGTCAGCCAGCAGGCAAACACCACAGTGGCAAGTGCTATGGAGAGGTGAATGTGGGGTGCTGTGGGAGCCCGCAGGAGGAGCACTTCACCCTCCTGGGGACTTGGGGAGCTAAAGGGCATCTGCGCTCCAGGATGGAAAAGGCAAACGGCAATCCAGGCCGAGGGCCAAACCTGTGCACAGGACCACAGGCACAAGCCGCTCTGTCATACAGAGATGGAGGAGGTGGAGACGAGGCTGGTGAAATAGGCAAGGGCCAGAACCCAGGGCCTCGCTGACCCGACTCGTCACACCGTTACTGCTCCCCCACAATTAGCTCGTGACCTCTGGGGAAGCCTCTGTCCTCTAGGAACCTGAGGACAGCAATTTCTTCTACCCACCTCCCAGGGTGGCTCCGACACCGCAAGTGCCATGAGCCAGGGGTAGAGAGCCGAGGAGCTGTTGGGGTTCTGCGGTGGAGAAACCAGAAACCACAATGAGGAGACATGCAGAAATGACTTCCCGGCGATCTGTACAACTCTCCGGCCTCCTGCTCCCCCCGTGCTGTCCGGCAGGTAAAAGGCTCCCGCGAGCATCCCGCAGTCAGAGGACCACGGCACTGTGCTCGCCCACCCAGAGGGCCTAGCACCACACTGGCCCAGAGAACCCAGTTATCAATGGGACACAGCTGCACCACTGCCCATCTGCTGGCTACAAATTCAGGATGACACGCCAGTTGTGACCACTGTTTTTAATTTAGGAAATCAAGGTGAACATATACGAAGCCTATAGCACTGAAGTACAGAATTCTTACTCCCAAACAACACAAATCTGTGGGAGGTCTCTCCTGCTGTGCAGAAAGGGTGGAGAACAGGGAGACTTCTGTAACTGGACCTGACACAGAGTAAAAGAAAAGGGTGGGGAGGAAGGTTTCACATAAAAGCAGAGAACAGATACCACTGTGCTGTCCCCAACACACTCTGCCCGGGGGCAGTTAATCTGCACTTGTACTTGGCTGTGGCTGCTGCTGCTCTTTTAGCTTCTTCTTCTTCTTTTTCTTCTGTTTGGAGATGCAGCTCAAAGCAGACTTGCCATTTCCTGGAGCAGACACGACGATGGGCTTGCCAGACTGAGTCGGATACTTGGTTTTCAGATCATCTTTAAACAACGGCTGGGAGAGTAAATGGCGCAGCTCCTTCTTCAAGACTTTCATCTGTTTTTGCCTCCGACGCTCTTCTTGCTCATCAGCTTTTCCTCCTTGAAACACAATACAAAACAAATGCTATTTACTGTGTTCTTAGAAACACTGTTTCCTTGGATGGATAGTACTTGTGATTAAAATGTTTTAGAACTCCTTTGGGGAGGCAGGGCACAAAAGTCCTCAGCAGAAGTTAGTGTTGGCTTGACAACAACTGTAAATGGCTCACTTCTAACACGGTTTAGGAGGGATCCTCAGGGCCATCCTGCCATTTACTCACAAGAACCCTCTAAGATAGTAACTATCTTCATTTTGCAGATGAGGAAACTGAGGCTTAGAGATGTCATCTGTGTAAGATCAAACAGACTAGAAGCCAAGTCTCCCAGCTCAAAGGTCAGTGTTCTTCCGACCACTCCCCACTGCTGCCTTGGTTTGGTGACTGGACAGCTACAACCCCTCAGAAGAGTGAACAGTCCCTGTGCAGACCAACCCTCCTGACACGGCACCACCAGAGCTGACCACACACGCAGAGGTGGCAGAGTCCCAAGCCTGAGCTACCAGGAGGACCAGCTCACTGCCGACAGCCCCAGGGCTCTGGTTGCTGGCAAGCGCGCTGGGCAGGCAGCAGTCAGTATGCCCTCTGGATGTCTGAGATGCCAGCACCTTAACTGAGCTGCTCGCTTGGGGGGACGGAGAGACTACTGGACATAACTGGGACGTCCTCAGTTCCAGCTGTGGTTCTACCACTTCTTAGATGCGTGAGCCTTCCTAGAGCAAAGACCATGCAAATTCATCCCAGAATCCTTAGCACCTGGCCCAGGGACAGACCGGGGAGGGGGGGGGGGCTCAGGAACTGCCTGGTGGTGGCGCTGTTTTCCTGCACAAATCACTCTTCTTCCTTAAGCCTCCAGTTCCCATGTGTAAAAGGACAATGAGGCCTGCTCTGTTTATGCCCTGAGACTGTGGAGAAGATCTGACTACAGGCTGTGCTCTCTGTCAATCTGGATGGCAGGTGTAGGTGTAGCGGTAACAATAATGGTGATAAATAGTAACTTAAAATGTACCAAATACTTCCTATTTGCCAGGCACTGGCCTAAGCACTTTACAAGTGTTGAGTCAAACAATCTTCACAACAACCCCGAGGTAGGTACTGTATATACTCCATTTTACAGATGAGGGAACTGGGGTGTAACAGAGAGGTTAAGTAACTTGACCTGATCACACAGCCAGTTACACGAATGGGCCAGCATTCAAACACAGGCTGTCTAGCCCCAGAGCCTGACTACCTTCATCACTGCACTCCACGCTGAACTCCAGACAGAGAAATAAGTAAGACGGGGAACAAAAGCTGGGGGGCGTTAGGCTCGTCTGAGCCTTGGGCCTGTCAGCAAAGAAGTAAAGGGTGTTTGACAGAACCAGCCGTAGTGGGGGTGGTTCCAACTAGACAAAAGTTGAAGGAGAAAAAAAAGCTGAGTGTTACCTTCCTCAAGTCCCACCTGCCTAAGACCTTACCCTTATACATTCCTTCTTCCAGCTCTATCTCCAGGGCAGCCGCTGCCTGCTCAATCCAAGAGTTGTGTAGACAAGCCTGGAAGTTCCGATACTCAGCTTTCTCAATCTGTCGAGCTAAACAGATTCGCTCCTGGGGGAAAGCAACAGAAGGTGTTCATCCGGAAGGGGGTTCAGGCTTCTGGGAAGCACAGTCCCATGTAAATCATGTTTTAAAAAGCTCAGTGGTCACCGAGGGGGGTTCAGTCCCATCGCCATGCATTTGTTTTGTTGTTGCTGTTGTTAGGTGCCATCGAGCCGATACTCACTCACAGTGACCCCATGTGACAGGGTAAAACTGCCCCATAGGGTTTTCTAGGCTATACTCTCTATAGATGCAGAGCGCCAGGTCTTCCTCCAGTGGAGCTGCTGGGTGGGTTCAAACGGCCGCCCTTTCAGTTAGCGGCAAAGCATTTAACCACGGCGCCACCAAGGCTCCTTGCGTTTGTTTTAGTTTCTGATAAAAACCCAGACGGCAATCACCCCCCGTGGGCACACGCCCTCACAAAGGCCAGCTTTCCAAACAGGAAACCTGAACGGCCCCACCCCCTGGAAACCTGTCTCAGTCTATCAACCTACAGGTGTCCAAAAACAAACAACAGAAAACCCAATGCCATCGAGTCAATTCCAACTGCTAGCGACCCCACAGAACAAAGGAGAACAGCCCCATAGGGTTTCTAAGGGGCAGCTCCACAGGTGTCCAAGGCAAACTCCTTTCCCAGACACCACAGAACTTCCAAGAGTTTATGGGTCCTGGAAGGTTTGTGGCATTCAGCCACGTTTGGCTGTTCTCCTGAACGTGCTCAAAGCACATAAGACTTCTCATCAGATGCCCTGTCATTTCCTAGCTGTGAGGCCTGACACAAGTCACTTTACTTCTCTGCACCTAACTCAACTGAAAAGGGGGGACAACAACAATCATACATGGGGTTGTTCTAAAGATTGTCTTCATGCTCACAAAGACCTGGCATATGGCAGGCCTTCAGCAAATGGCAGCTCACTTTCTAGAGCAGGCACCCCCCTGCTGAAAACCACTCACACCGGCCTCTCATCACACTTGCAATAAAATCCACCCCCTGCACAACCAGGTTCTGACTGAGCTCACCATCCTTATTTCTCCTCCTCTCCCCCTTGCTCACTTTGCCACTTGCTGGTCCCTCTGCCTGTGTGACAGGCATCCCAACATACACCCCAACTCCTTCTCAGGCTTAGATCTCAGCTTAACAATCGCCTTGTCTAGGGAGCCTGCCTCATGACTCCATCCAAGTAGCTTCCTCCTTGTTCTCCATGATGCCCCTCCGCTGGTGTCCTAACAATTACCGCAATGTGTAACGGTGCATTTACACGAGGTACCCATACTTTCTGCTTGTGGCTGGTTCTCTTCTCCTGAACCAGACTTACTTACTCTCTTCTAGTAAGCAATGGAGCTGAATTTCAAGAAACAGGCCAATCAAAAAGGATTTTTCTGCTCTCTTGGTTCTCTGCCAAAAACAATACTTATTTAGCTAGCACTGGTGTCAGTTTGTGGGATTTCTTCAATCTGAGCAGCCCCACAGGCCCCACACTCACTTTTGTGAGGAAAAGACAAAGGGGAAAGGTGTTCAGCCCTTCTGCCACCTCCCTGGAAGCCCAATGGTGGGATGTGGTAAGGGCCACTCTTCTGAGGTGCTGGGGAGGAATGCACACTGAGCAAGGCCTGCTGAGTTCCTGTAATTGATGCTGAATCGTAAGCTGGCATAAATGTGGACAGACAGCTTTCTTCAGGAATAATGCAAACACTGCCAGCTTTGTGTACATCACCTTCTAAGCAAGGTACTGGCAGATGCTAGGGTCATTTACACAGTGTGCTTCCTGAGGAAAAAAATCTGAAATCTCTTTAGGGAGGGAAAAAAAAATCAGTTGTATAGTAACCATTAGATCTCAGGCCTACGAAAAGGAACTGATCAAGTCTCCAGGAAAGCCCAGTGCCTAGCATGACGTCTGGCATGTTACAGGAACTCAACAAACGTCTGTTGAATGAATGAATAAAACTAACTCTCTAGGAAATGGCTGAACCAGGTTGGCTACTGTACCTCTGCTCTGACCTCTGACGTCTACTGCCAGCTCGTGGAGTGACCTTAAACTGCCATAACCTGTCCACGCCTCACTATGCCGCTCTATGAACTGAGGGGGCTGGCTGGACAAGACCCTCTCTCTGGTCCCTTACAGCTCTCGAACTCTGTAAGCCCCACAAGTACCAGGACTATGTCTGTCTGGGTCACTACTGTATCCCCAGCATCTAACAGAGCAGCTGGCATACAGCAGGTACTTCATAAATATTAGCTGAAGGAACAAACAGGAGCACTCTGCATCATTAAACCTGGAGGGGCACCCAGATTTCCCACTGTTGTCAAAACAGCCACCGGAGCTGGCTCCCACAGTTGAGCTGAGATCCTGAACACTCCAACAGCCCAGAGTGAGGGAACACTTCTCAGCTACACACCTTTGCTGGCTCACCTGTTCTGTCTTCTCCCAATCCCTCTTTATAAATCTCCCTGCTCAGCTGTTGGAAGAACCATTCCTTAGTTTCCAAGGGTTACGCTGCCAGAGCTCACAGCGAGGTGCTCTGGAGGGAGCTGCAGCGCCCCCCGATTAACAGCGGGGTTTTACCTTGACTGTGTCCATGTACTTTGTCTGCACAGGGAACACTGGGATGTCCTCATCTTTCTTGAGGGTTTTGTAAATCTTCTTAAAGTTGATCACATCCTCAGGCCCGATCAGCATCAGGCTGAGGCCTTCGTTGGTAGCACGAGCAGTTCGACCACTTCGGTGAACATAAATCTCCGAGGTGCGAGGGACCTGCCAAAGGAGGAACTGGGAGGTCAACGCACGGCTACTGCCCAACACTGCTCTTCCCCTTAGGGCTGCATCCCATCACTGGACTGCCGCCCTCCAGCCAGGCAGGCAGAATCTGCTCTAGCATCGTGGACCAATCCAGACCTGCTACCTCAGTCCCACATTCAAACTGCTCCCAGGTTAGCCCATCCACTGGGCAGGCTCTGCCCTCCCATGCCCCCTACCCTGGTTCAGGCCCTCATGACCACTCAACTGGGAAACTGCAGTCACTTCTTTTTGGTCTCTAGTTCTCCCCACTTCCCTGCCGCAGTTCCAAACTACCAGTGTCATCTTCCTGAGTCACCGCTCTGACCATACTACCCCCTCTACTAGAGAAACCCCACTGGTTCTTCATGAGCTCCGCGTAGGTGACTGAGGACAGTAATCCGAACCAACGTTTCCTGAGTGATTACAATGTGCCAGACAATTCTAAGCACTCTGCATACGTGCATTATTCCCATCTACTCTGCACAACAATATGACGTACTATTTTACAGACCAGGAAACTAAAACACAGAGAAGGTGAGCAACTTCTCCTAGGTTACCCAACTAAGTGGTGGAACCAGGATTCGAACTGAAGCACTCCAGCTTCAGAGACCATGCTAACCACTGAGCACAATGCCTCTGCTACAAAGGATGACAGGGGATGCTGATAACTCCTATCTCCTCCCATTCCCATATCGCTAACCAAACACAGGTCTTCTCCACTGAGACGAGACAACATCTCACTATCCTTTTTCTTTTCAACACAGTGCCCTAAGCAGCCACTAAGAAATACTCATAATGGTGCTAAAAATGAGATTTATGTGCCATTCTTCACCTCTGGGACAAAGGCCCAACTCTTCAGCCTGCCACGCAGGGCCTTCAATGACCTGCACCCAGCCTCGGCAACTATTCCCCTCCCAACACAGCCCTCTTCTCACGCAAAGCCAGCTGTCCCCAAACACTGCCCACTTCCACAGCCTGGCTCACCATGCTCTGTCCTCCTTTCCTCTCCACATGTCCAGATCCTCTTCACCCTTAAACACCAAGCATCTTTTAGAAAGCACTTTCCAACCTCCCAAACTAGAAGTTATTTCTCTCCCATGACATTTTATAACTTTCTAATATCTTTCACCTTAAATTCCAGCTGTGGGCATCTCACCTCCTCTACTGGATGGGATACTTGTTGGGGGCTGGGACTACAGAATCATCTTGTACATCTCGAGACCTCCCACAAAGACTGATCCAGCCCCTTCTCCAAAAAATGAGGAAGAGTAAAGCTTTGCTAAACTGAACTGGCACCCTAAAAGATTCTAAGAAAGCAGAAAGGACTAAGGGGGCGAAATAACAATCTTGTGACAATAGCTCTCATTTAGTAAGCATTCACACTGTGCTGGATGCTTCACCCGCACTGGCTCCTTATAATTCTCATGATAACCCCATGGGGTACAGGCAGCATTATTCCTCTCAATTTACAAACAGTGACACTGAAACCAGAGATGTTAAATGATTTACCCAAAGCTATATAGCTACAAAGTAGCAGACCGGGGGTTCAAACCCTGGCAGTCTGGATCAGGAGCCCATACTCATGACCACCACTCTGTGCTGATATTTACTAGGAGTGTGCACTGATATGAACACTACTATCAACAGCAGCTAACATTTAGTGACAAGGTGCCAGGCGACTTTCTAAGCTCTTTACACGTATGAACTGATTTCAGTCTAATAACAACCCTAAGAAGTAGGTACATAATTACTCCACTTGACAACTGAGAAAACTGAGGTACAGAGAAACACAATAACTTGCTCCAGGCTGCACAGGTGGGATTTGTGGTGGCCCTCTTCATCACCACACTGCTACTTCTCTACACTACTTTATACACTTAACTTACACCTATTTCACGGAAGAAACTAAGACTTTAAAAGAGACGGGTTATAACTACCTGCTCCCAAGTCAAAGACAGGGGCTATCTGAGTCTCAGACAACGCCAAGAGATTTCTGAGACTGTATCTTACCATTTACGAACCTCAGTGTTCCAAGAGTGGGAGCAGCTGGGTACTAGATGTCACTGGTATTGTCTGTTGTGCAAGGCCTTGGGACCAACAATCCCTCCTCCCTTTCCTTCTCCCACCACCTCTCCTTTGCTTTAAATGAAACTCCTTGATTCAATGCTGAGAGATGTCTACAAATTTTCAGATTTCCCTACCTGATAATGGATGACATGCTGGACTTCAGGAATATCCAGACCCCGGGCTGCCACATCTGTTGCCAGGAGAACACAGCTGTGGTATAGAAAGTTCATTAATAATTGCGACTAACAACCATCATTAATCAAACTCTTTCCACCTGCTGAGCACTGTAAACACTCTATGAGATAATACTATTATCTCCCTTTACAGATAAAGAAACAGGGGCTCAGAGATTAACTTGCCCAAGGTACATACATGGCTATTAAACTGCAGAGCCAGGATCCAAACCTAGGTCTGACTGACCACAACCAACATGGCGCCCTCTGCAATACTACAAGCCCACCTCAAGTGAACTACGTAAGGCCATTATGTACTGAGTCGGTGATCGCATCTCCCATCACCCTCCTACTTAACACCCCTCCAGCTACAGACTTGCTTGCTATTCCTCAAATGCACCAAGCATACTCTTCCGTCGAAGCCTCTTCCCTCAGACTCATTCCCTTACTTTCTTCAGCTCTCTGCTCAGATTTCACCTTACCAGAGAAGCTCCTCATCACATGCCACAGTCTCCTTTGCCATCTCCTGTCAACTTTACTTCTTAGCACTTAGCACCACTTGATATACTACACATTTACTTTTAAATTTATTATTTCCCTCCATTAGAATGTAAGCTCCATGACAGCAAGGACTTAGCATTATTCACTGTTATGTTATCAGCAGCTAGAACAGTGTCTGGTTCATAATAAACACTCGATAAATGTGTTGGGTGGTATTTCTTAATGTGTGGTTTGAGAGTCAACAGCACTTGAGATGTGTCTTAAAACTTAAGATTCTGGGCCCTTCAGGGTCCCTACTCCCTGTATCTGAGGTAGGACTGGAGAATGTGATGCCAACTAAAAGGTACAAAACATTAAACCACTGCTCTATGTCAGAGGTCAGCAAACTTTTTCTGTAAAGGACCGGAGGGTATTTTCAGCTTTGTGGGCCATACAGTCTCTGTCGCAATTACTCAACTCTGCCAAGCCCTGCTCTAAACTAATCTCAGTAAACCACTCAAAATGCCTACCAACATTCAAAGGGAGGTACCCAGACACTTGATCTAGAAATTAATAACCCCATGACGACAAAATACTGTGGGCAAACGCCAATTTATAGACTGTCTCAACTTTCCAGGCCTTCATCTTGACAAGCTGCACCCTGCTTCCTGAGGTGGGACAGAGCATGGGTTTCGGGGTCTGACTTCTCTGAAGCCCAGCTCTGACACTTCTAGGCTGAGAAACCTTGGGCAAGCTGATTAGCATCTCTAGACCTCATTTTCTTTGTCTATAAAATGAGAATAATGATAATGATCATCATGATAAATGGCCGTAGTAAGAACAGTAATTATCAAAGCTAACATTTAACAACCACATACTATATACCAAAACCAAACCAAACCCGCTGCCATCTAGTCGATTCCAACTCACAACAACCCTGTAAGAGAGAGTAGAACTGCCCCATAGGGTTTCCAAGAAGCAATTGGTGGATTCAAACTGCTGACCTATTGGTTAGCAGCTGTAGCTCTCAACCACTGCACTACCAGGGCTCCAGCTACTATTCTAAACACCTTCTATGCATGAATTCACAATCAGTTAATCCTCATAAGAGGATTAAATAATAGAGGTACCTTCTATTATTATCCCAATTTTACAGATGAGAAATCTGAGGCACAGAGAGGTTAAGTAACTTGACCAGCTAGGAAGTGATGGAGCCAGGATTTGATCTCAGGCCACTGATCAGAGATCAGTCACAGGGTCTGTGCTATTAACCATGAATCTATTCTTCTTCTTCTCAAGGATGTTAGAAGTGACTGAATGTGACAATGTAGTTTAAGTGCCAGCATAGGATTTATTCTATTTTACTTGTTCAACAATAATAGGTATTGTGGTGTAGACTGTTAACACACTTGGCTGCTTACTGAAAGGGGTTGGTAGTTTGAGTCACCCAGGGCCACCTCTGAAGAAAGGCGTGGTGATCTACTTCCAAAAAAATTAGCCATTAAAAACCCTGTGGAGTACAGTTCTACTCTGACACACATGGGGTCACCATGAGTCGAAGTCAACTCTATGGCAACTAGTGGTGGTGGTAGTAATCATTATTATGGAAATTTCTGTTGGGCATTACCAGCAACCAAATGCAAAATGAGGGTGAGCCTGCCTAATGCAGTGCTAAAAAGGCTACTTTCTACCAACAAGGCCCTCATGATAGAAAGTCGCCTCCCACCATCTCCCCACCATCCTGGCCCCCTTGGCCTAGTAGTTAGGGGCTGGGCCTCTAGGGACAGGCCTGACTTACTCTTTCAGACGGGCAAACTGCTCCAGGTTTCTGAGCCTCTGTTTCTGGTGCATGCAGGCATGTAGGGTCAACGGCATGATATCCAGGACTTTGAGAAGCCCAGAAAGGCGTTTGATGCAGGAAATGCTGTTGGCAAACACTAAAGTGCGGCCTGGATATTGCATCAGGAAGTAGTACAAGTAGAGGTCCTTCTCATCAGTTTCACAATGGATCTTGGTCTCTGTCAGCGTCTCCACTGTGGCCTCATTCCTTGTGAGGTCGATGACCTTGGGCTTGCCCCTCATGCCAATCTTCTGCATGAGGAGGTCAAGCTTGGCAGTTTTGTCCATTTTCTTGGTGTGCTTCTTATGAAGGATTCGAGTGGGAGCCTGATGTACCAGGGTCAGTGTGGCAGAAAAAACAAGTGTCTGTCTCTCTGGGTTGTACTGAGCATCGCTAAGCATCTCCAGTAGCTGGGAGAGCTCAGCAAAGTGGCCTTTCTCAACCATCCGGTCGGCCTCATCCACTACCAGGCACCTGCAGATCCAAACAGACTCACATAATCTAGCTAGCAGCAGGTCAGGAGTCGCCTACAGCACACACCTCTCTCACCTACCCCACTCGGCCCCCCAGCACACATGCACACACCCCACCAGTGCCTCAGTTAATCTCTCTCACTCATGCTTGGTTTTCCAAGGCCAAGGTCTCCTGGTATCCCATCACGGCACTGTGACAGTGACAAGGCACTACACACACTACCATGTCACCTCAGACCCACTTGAGACCAGAGGGTAAGAAGGAAAGGAGAAGTTCCATCTCTCACCTGAGCTGCCGAAGGTGACTCAAATGAGGGTGCTTTTCCTTAACCAGCTCCCACAGCCGGCCTGGAGTGGCAATCACAATCTCAGGCTGGCGGTTCAGCATCCTTTGCTGTTTCTGCGTGGACATTCCACCAACCAAAATAGCAGTTTTAATTCCTACGGCACACAAAAGATAAAGGGCACTGTTCCTCAGTCAAGCTGCTTATTTTAATTTTTTAAGTATTTTATTGTATTTGCAGGGAAGGTTTACACAGCAGTTTAGGTTCTCACTCAACAATTTCTATACAAGTTATTCAGTGACTTGGTTACATTCTTCACAATACATGAATATTCGCATAATTTCTGTTGTGATTGTTCTGTTTCTCTGTCCCCTTTCATTCTCATCTTTGTTTTAAAGTAATTGTTGACCGTTTGGTCTCATATGGGTGATTTTATTGACTACACAAAGGCATTCGACCGCGTGGATGATAACAAATTACGGATAACAGTGTGAAGAATGGCAATTCCAGAACACTTAATTGTGCTTATGTGGAACCTGTACATAGATGAAGAGGCAGCTGTTCAACAGAACCAGAGGATACTGCATAGTTTAAAGTCAGGAAAGGTGTGCATAAAGGTTGTACCCTTGCACCATATTTGTTCAGTTTGTAAGCTGAGCAAATAATTCGAGAAGCTGGACTATAAGAAGACGACTAGGGCATCAGAATAGGAGGAAGACTCATTAAAAACCAGCATTATGCAGATGACACAACCTTGCTTGCTGAAAAGTGAAGAGGACTTGAAGCACTTACTGATGAAGATCAAAGACCACAGCCTTCAGTGTGGACTACACCTCAACATAATAAGAAAACAAAAATCTTCACAACTGGACCAATAAGCAACATCATGCAAGGATTTCATTTGACTTGGATCCCCAATCAACACCCATGGAAGCAGCAGTCAAGAGATCAAATGACTTATTGCATTAGGTCAATGTGCTGCGAAAGACCTCTTTAAAGTGTTAAAAAGCAAAGATGTCACTTTAAGGACTAAGGTGCACCTGACCCAAGACATGGTATTTTCAATCGCCTCATAAGCATGCGAAAACTGGACAACGAATAAGGAAGACCGAAGAGGAGTTAATGCATTTGAATTATGGTGTTGGAGAATACCGAATATACCATGTGTCATAGACTGAATCGTGTCCCCCCAAAATATATGCCAACTTGGCTAGGCTATGATTCCCAGGATTGTGTGGTTGTCTTCCATGTTGTGATCTGATATAATTATCCTCCATTTTGTGATGTTTTATAAATCCTAACCTCTATATGTTAATGAGACAGGATCAGTGTGGGGTGTATCTTGAGTCACAGCCTTACAAGAGGGTAAGACTCGAGTCATACCCTTACTCAAGTCACACTCTTGCTCAAGTCACACTTTTTATTTTACAAGAGATAAAAGGAGAGAGAAGTGAGCACAGAAGAGAGGGACCTCACCACCACCAAGAAAGAAGAGCCAGAAGAGGAGTGCATCCTTTGGACCCAGGGTTCCTGCACTGAGTATCTCCTAGACCCAGAGAAAGATTAATGCCAAGACACATGGAGCTCTCCGAGGAATGCTGGCCTACAGATGTTGAAAGGAGACAGGGACCTTCCCTCAGAGCCGACAGAGAGAGAATACCTTCCCCTAGAGCTGGTGCCCCAAATTCAGACTTCTAGCCTCCTAAACTGTGAGAGACTAAACTTCCGTTTGTTAAAGCCATCCACTTGTGGCATGTCTGCTATAACAGCACTAGATAACTAAAACACCATGGACTGCCAGAACAAACAAATCTGTCTTGGAAGAAATACAGCCAGAATGCTCCTTAGAAGGGAGGATGGCGAGACTTCACCTCACGTACTTTAGATATGTTACCAGGAGGGACCAGTCCCTGGAGAAGGACATCATGCTTGGTAAAGTAGAGGATCAGTGAAAAACGGAAGACCCTCAATGGGATGGACTGACAGAGTGGCTGCAACAATAGGTTCAAACATAGCAACGATTATGAGGATGGTGAAGGACGGGGCAGTGTTTCGTTCTGTTGTACACTGGGTCGCTAGGAGTTGGAACTGATTCAACAGCACCTAGTAACAACAACAGGTGATTTTAAAAAGGAGCATAGTACTTACAGGTAATATTCATTATTTTTACAGCCAGTTTGTTATCTGGCTACAAGGTGACCTCAGGGGTTAGTTTCAGTTCAAGGTTTAAAGAGTATCTTAGGGCAACAGTCTCAGGGGAGTCCTCCCGTCTCAACCAGTCTAGTAGGTCTGTTTTTCTTTTCTTTTTTGAGGACTTTAAGGTTCTGTTCCACATTCTTCTCCCATTCTATCAGGGTCCGTCTATCGTGGACCTGATTAGAATGGTCAGTAGTGGTAGTCGGGCACCATCTAGTTCTTTGCTGCCTATTTTCTAACACGGCTGGCAAAAGAGCCCCCAGATCTGCAGTCACCAGTATGGCTCCCTCTCCAGGAGAGTGCTAAAGAGCCAGCCTGGTTGGACTGTTGATGCCACTCCCAGAGGGCTTACCAAGCCTTCTATGCTCTGGGCCCTGTCTACTTCCCCAACTTCATTTCTTTTTACTTCTCCCCTCCAACCAGAACAGAAGGTCTGGATTTGAACCCGCATATGCTTGCCTCCAAAGCCCTGGATAAATTGAGCAGTGGTGCACCACAATGCTGGCAATGATGGTACTGGCAGCTGTGTGACACAACTCTCCTAGAAAGCCCTTCCCATTCCCCAGAACTAGAATGAATCTGAATCTCCTCTTGTGCTCGTTCTCCTCTCTCATAGCATCCAGTGTGGGAAGGAACACATAGGATTAGGCAGGTAAAACGCTTGCACACATTAAGAGCTCAATAACAACTGCTGTTTTTATTATAAAAACAAAATTTCCACTGTGCAGCTCCTGCAAAAAAGGGATTCCTTCAGAGAATTAAGTTGTAATGCCCTAAGGCAGGAACTGCCAAATTTTCTTAAAGAGTCAAATAGCAAACATTTTTGGCTTTGCAGGCCAGACGGTTTCTGTTACAACTACTAACTCTACTCAAGTCTGATCTTGCAGTGCAAAAGCAACCATAGAAAATACATAAACAAATGTAAAATTTTATTTACAAAAACAGGCAGTTTGCCACCCCTGCCCTAAGCACCCATTGTATCCAATTAATTAACTAATGTTCTATGCATCCAGAATGGCACTAGCTATCTATCTTTGGAGAATTGAGAAAATAGTCACTCGAATATTTTCTCTAGGACTTAGACTAGAGACAGTCTCTCCTACAGGACAGGAGTCACAGTTCATTAATCTCTGCTACCCTAGCATCTAGGATGCCCTCAGGAAACATTTATTAAATGGAACTAAACCTCACCTGTAAACCTGGCCACAGCATCAATGTGCTGTTTGACCTGGACAGCCAGCTCTCGAGTGGGAGTCAGAACCAGTCCAAGTAGAGGACGCTTTGGATGTTCTTTACAGGTGGCAATTCTGCCATTTGGCTCTTGTTTTAACTTTTCAGTCTGCTCTTCATTGAGCTTTTCTTCTTTGTCCTCATTCTGTTTGGAGATAGGCTCCTCCTTGATCAGGGAAGAAGGTCCTTCACCAGCATCATCATCACAGAGCAGCAGCACCTGGTCTGAGACAGTAGCTCCGGTCTTTGCTTTGGCCTTGCAGGGTGGTGCTCCAGCCTTAGCTTCAGCCTCACTGGACACTGCTTTACTCTCAATTCCGGTCTCATCAAGCAATGTTCCAGACTCAGTTCCAGCCTTGTTTGGTGATCCAGTCTCAGCTTTGGCCTCTCCAGGTGGCACTCTAGTATTACTTGGAGTTGGGGCAGGCTTCTTCTTTTGCCACTGCAGCACTGCATGAATCATCGGAATGGCAAAGGCAAGAGTTTTTCCACTTCCTTAGAAGTAAAAAAAAAAAAAAAAGTGAATCAACAGATGCACATACTTTTATCTAGGTTTTGCAAAGAGGTAGAGACCCTGAAATAGCCAAGTGCCACCCTAGCTCCTCTGCCTTACACAGGTTCCCCCCGCCCCAGCACCGCAACTGTAATTAGGGTCCTGGCAAAAAGTCTGGCCAACCCATATGCAGCCTACAGACCGGCACTGAGGTGTGAGATCACCAATGATGAGTTAAAGATAAATGCCTGGGCAAAGAAACCATAAAGAGATAAAGGGAATGTTTTCTGTGTTTTTGTTTTTGTTGTTAAAGAGTAACAGCATATTTGGGGGTAAGGTGGGAATCTACACAATAAACACTTTCTCAAAACATTTATGAAAGGAAAAATTCAGTTTGGAATTTTATTTGTATGTTACTCATTTGTTTCTTTGTAAAACTATGTCAGAATATTGACAAGCCATATAAAAGGTGGGAAAACCAAAACCAAACCCAGACATAGCCAGTTAATTCCAACTCATGGTTACAGAGTAGAACTGCTCCACAGAGTATTCTTGGCTGTACACCTCAACATAAAGAAAACAAAAATCCTCACAACTGGACCAGTAAACATCATCACAATAAAGGGAGAAAGGACTGAAGTTGTCAAGGATTTCATTTTACCTGGATCCACAATCAACATTAATGGAAGCAGCAGTCAAGAAATCAAATGACATATTGCACTGGGCAAATCTGCTGCAAAAGACCTCTTTAAAGTGTTAAAAAGCAAAGATGTTACTTTGAGGACTAAGGTGCGCTTGATCCAAGCCATCGTATTTTCAATCATCTCATATGCCTGCGAAAGCTGGACAATAAATTGGGAAGACTGAAGAACTGACGCCTTTGAATTATGGTGTTGGCAAAGAATATTGAATATACTATGGACTGCCAGAAGAACAAATCGGTCTTGGAAAAAGTACGACCAGAATGCTCCTTAGAAGCAAGGATGGCGAGACTTGGTCTAACATACTTTGGACACGTTATAAGGAGGTACCAGTCCCTAGAGAAGGACATCATGCTTGGTAAAATAGAGGGTCAACGAAAAAGAGGAAGACCCTCAACAAGATGGACTGACACAGTGGCTGCAACGATGGACTCAAGCATAGCAAGGATTGTAAGGATGGCACAAGATGGGGTAGTGTTTCATTCTGTTGTACGCAGGGTTGCTATGAATCAGAACTGACTTGACAGCACCTAACAACAACAACCTTTATGGAAGCAGATCTCCAGGCCTTTCTTCCATGGTGCTGCTAGGTTGGTTTGAACTGCCAGCCTTTAGGTTAGTAGTTAAGTATGAACCATTTGTGCCACCCAGGGACATTTGAAAGGTAGGTGAAGGGAATAAAACTATCTTTTTTGGTGAGGAAAGAGAGAGTAAAAGGAAATTTTCTTAGGTTTTCAGAAAATTTTAAAACAGCACTACGTACTCTGCCTATGTTTGAAATTTACAAACTGGCCTTTGAATGTATACATACGCAGTCCAAATTCACATCGTCTGAGTGGTCAAAACAAGCAACCAAACCAAACCCCTCAAACTGAGAATTTAAAGTAGTTCCAAAGTGATAATGCCCTAAGAAGAAGAAAATAAATGCTCTCTGGAGTAAGAAATCTTTGTCATGGCCTTAAAGGATTCTCACAAATAATTTTCAAAAGAAAAGCAGCAGCTCTCAGTGAAAAAAATTAATTACACAAGGAAAACAGGTACAGTAAGCAAGAACAAAAAGAAAAAGAGCAAAAAAAGATCCAGAATACAACCTAACCATGTTTACAATTAAAAACATAAAGACAAATTTGAGAACATTTGCAAGGAACTGAAATCAATAAAGAATGACCAAGCAGATTTTAAAAACCACCAAACAGAAGTCTAAAAAAAAGAAAAAAAATTCAAAGTTTCCTAGTAGATTAAAACAGCTAGAGAAAATTAGTAATGAACGATAATATTAAGAAATTATTCAAATGCAGCACAAAATAGGAAACATGCAAACGAGGTTAAGACACAGAGTGAGAAAGTTTACCAAATCTAATCTGAATGCTATTCAATCTAATAGAATTCCAAGAAGTAAAGGGACAAAATGGTTTAACTTCAGGGGTAAATATTCTTTTTGTTATTATTTAAACTTCTTTAAAAAATAATTGGCTGCTTAAAGCAAAAAAAATATTTTTAATGTATTTTGGGGTTTCTAACATATCTAAAAGCAACCCCTGGTGGCACAGTGGTTAAAATCTCAGCTGCTAACGGAAAGGTTGGGGTTGGAACCCACCCAGTGGCTCCATGGAAGAAAGACCTGGTGATCTGCCTCCATAAAGATTACAGCCAAGAAAACCCTATAGAGTAGTTCTACTCTGTCACATGGGATCGCTATGAGTCAGAATCAACTCTACAGCACCTAACACCACCACCACCACCATACATAAAAATAAAATATGCACAAAAAGCACAAAGGCCAAGGAGCAGAGAAATGAAAGCAAACCCTTGTAAGATTCTTGTATTATACATGAACCAAAAAAAAAAAAAAAAACCAAACCCATTGCCATCGAGTCAATTCCGACCCATAGGGTTTCCATTATACATGAAGTAGTATAATATCAAGGAGCCCTGGTATCGCAAATGGTTAAGTGTTAACCAAAAGGTTGGCAGTCCGAACTCACCCAGTGGCTTCTCAGGAGAAAGACCTGGTGATCTGCTTCCATAAAGATTACAGCAAAGAAACACCATACTCAGGAGACATCTACGTCAACTGGCACAACACAGTTCATATAAACAAAGTTCTACATCCTACTCTGGTGAGTAGCATCTGGGTCTTGCAAGTGGCCATCTAAGATACAACTATTTGTTTCTTACCATCTGGAGCAAAAGAGAATTAAGATAATCAAAGACCCAAAGGAGCAATTAGTCCAAAGGACTAACGGACCACATGAAACACAGCCTACACAACCCCGAGACCAGAAGAACAAGATGATGCCCTCTGCCGCTACCGACTGCTCTGACTGGATCACAACAAAGGGTATCAGACAAAGCGGGAGAAAAACTGCAGAACAAAAAACCAAATTCACAAAAAAGACCACACTTACTGGTCTGATAGAGACTGGAGGAACCCCAGAGACTATGGCTCCAAGATACCCTTCAGAGCTGGAAGTGAAGCCATTACCAGAGATCACCCATTAGCCAAACCACAGACAGGCCCATAAAATAAACTACACCTGAGAGGAATGCATCCCGTAGAACAACCTATTATACGAGATCAAAAGGGCGACATTAGCCCAAAAGAAGGATGAGAAGGCAGGAAGGGGTAGCAATTCAGGAGGAAAGGAAACGGGAAACCTAGGACATAAATGAGGGTAGGGCAGGCACATTGTGGGGAAGGGAACCAATGTCATGGAACACTTTCTGTATACACACTATTGAATGGGAAACTAATGTGCTATGTAAGCTTTCACCTAATGCACAATAAAATAAACAAATAAAAAAGATTACAGCCAAGAAAACCCTATGAGGCAGTTCTACTCTGTCACATGGGGTCACTATGAGTCGAAATCAACTTGACAGTACCTAACAACAACACTGTAGTATCACTTGAAAGCAGACTACAATAAATTAAAGATGCATACTGTGATCCCCAAAGCAACCACTAACAGTACACAACAGAGAGATAACTAATAAGACAACAAAAGAGATAAAATAATGGTATGGTGCAAAAAGAAAAAAAAAAAACCTCAATCCAAAAGAAGGCAGAGAAAGGGAAAAGGGTGCGAAGGAGAGATGGAACAAGTAACAAGATAAGAGATTTAAATCTAATCATTATCAATAATCACCTCAATTAAAAGGCAGAGAATGTCAGATTCAATAGCAAGATCCAGTTATATACTGCCTACAAGAAGCTCACTTCAAACATAAAAACACAAATAAGTCCAAAGTAAGAATATGCAAAAGACAGTATGCTAATATTAATCAAAATAAAGCTGAAATGGCTACACTAATAATTCACATTAGATTTTAGAACAAAGAATACTGTCAGAGATAAAGAGTGTCATTTGATAACGAGAGTCAATTCATTTAGAGGGTATTAACAATTGTAAACGTTTATGCATCTAATAATAGAGCTTCAGAATCAATGAAACCAAAACTGACAGGACTGTAAGTAGAGAACGAGCACTCAAGAAAAAATAACCTGAATATCTCTATTAAAGGAATTCAATCTGTAGTTAAAACCTTCCTCCGAAGAAAAGTACAGACCCAGATAAATATGAATTCAAACACTTAAAGAAGAAATGCCAGCTCCAGATAAACTCTTCCAGAAAACGGAAGAGGAGAAAATACTTCATGAATCATTCTGAGGCCAGTATTGCTCTGTTCCAAAACCAAAGACATCATAAGAAAACTACAGACCAATACCCTAGGAACATAAATGCAAAAATTCTCAACAAAATTTTAGCAAACTGAATCCAATAATATATAAACAAAGTAATATATTGTGGCCAAGTTAGATTTATTCCAGGAATACAAAGTTAATTTCATTATTTGAAAGTCAATGTAATTCACCATTATCAACAGACTAAAAATGAAAAATCACATATCTCAACAGATGCAGAAAAAGCACTTGAAAAAAATCCAACATCCATTCCTGATTTAAAAAACAAACCTCTCAGTAAACTAGAAATAGAACTTTCTCAATCTGATAAAGAATATCTGTGAAAAACCTATCATACTTAATGGTGAGAGACTGAATGTTTTCCCTCTAAAGATCAGGAACAAGGCAATGATATCCACTCTACCATTTCTATTCTAAATTGTACTGAAGGTTTTAGCCAATGCAACAAGACAAGAAAAATAAATAAAAGGTATCCAGATTGGATGATATGACTGTCTTTGTAAAAATTCCTATGGAATCTTCAAAAAACCATTAAAACTAAGTTGCAGGATACAAGATCAATATATAAAAATCCTTCATATTTCTATTTATTAGCAACAATCAAACATAGAAAATTTAAGATTACCATTTACAATAGCATCAAAAATATGAAATACTCTGGATAAACCTAACAAAAGATATGCAAAACTTGAACACTAAAACTATGTTACCGTAATCAAGACAGTGGAGTATTGGTGTAAAGAGAACAGAGATTTCATAAATAAACCCAGACATATATGGTACTGAGTTTCAACAAAGATACTAAGGCAATTCAGCAGAGAAAGGATATTTTTCAACAAATGGTGCTGGAATAATGAGATATCCATATGCAAAAAAAAAAAAAAGAACTTTAATCCATACTTTTCACCATGGACAAAATTAACTCAATAAGGATCACAGACTGAGAAACAGAACCTAAAACCACTACGGGAAAAAAACTTCTAGAACGAAACAGGAGGAAATCTTTGTGACCTTGGGTTAGGCAAAGGGTTGTTAGATAAGACACCAAAAGCAAGATCCATGAAGAAAAAGCTGCTAATTTGAACTTCATCAAAATAATGAACTTCTGCTCTATGAAAAACTGTCAGGAAAATGAAAAGACAAATCACAGACTTGGAGGAAAAAACTGTGAATCACGTACTGATAAAGAAGTTGGAGTCCCTGGGTAGTGCAAATGGTAAGCGCTTAACTACTAGCCAAAAAGTTGGCAGTTAAAACCCACCCGGACACTCCTCAGGAGTCAGGCCTGGGATCTGCTTCCAAAAGGTCACAGCCTTGAAAATCCTATGGAGCAGTTCTACTCTGCACACATGGAGTCACTATCAGTTGGACTCAACTCGATGACAACTAACAACAACAAATCCAGAATATATATTAACTCTCAAAACTCAGTATAAGAAAACAAACAACCCAATTAAAAATGGGCAAAAGAATGGAACACACACTTCACCAAAGAAATATAGATAATAAGCTAGTGAAAAGATGCACAATATCAACCAAACCCATTGTTGTCAAATTGATTCTGATTCATGGCAACTCCATGTGTTACAGAGTCGAGTTCCATAAGGTTTTCTTGACTATAATCTTCACAGAAGCAGAGTGCCAGGCCTTTCTTCCATGCTGCCGCTGTGTGGGTTTGAACTGCCAATCTTTCAGTTAGTAGTCAAGAGTAAACCATCTGTACCACCTAGGGACCTTCATTAGTCACTAGGGAAATGCAAATTAAGACCACAAGAAAATAACACTAAAATTTAAAAAGCCTAACCATAAAATTAAAGACTGGTCACACCAAGTGTTATTAGCAAGGATACAGACCAACTCTAACTCTCGTAACTCCTGGAGTCATGGTTAAATGGTATAATCACTTTGGAAAACTCCTAAAATGTTAAACACACACTTATATGGCCCAGCCATTTCCCATCTAGGTATTTACCCAACAGAAGTTAAAGTATATGTCCATACAAAGACTTGTACACCAATATTTATAACAGCTTTTATTTTTAATAGCCAAAAACACATCACAAATGGCCACCAACAGGTAAGTAGATACACAAATCCCCAAAATGTGATATATCCATACAATGGAACACTACCCATCAATAAAAAGAAACCAACGATTGCTACTTAACAATAACATGGTTGAATCTCAAAACATGCTGAGTGAAGAGCCGCAAGACCCACCCACCCTCTCCCCCCATGTAAGTATATACTATATGATTCAATTTATATAAAATTCTAGAAAATCCATAGCGATAGAAAGCCTATCAGTGGTTGCCTGAGTATGGGCAAGGAGAGGTGGCAGAGGAGGGAGGGATTACTAAGCGGCCCAAGGAGCCCTTTGGGAGTGATGAATACGTTCATTATCGTGTGGACAGCGGTTTGTCTACAGCCCCAAATGCATGGCCTGTCCCAATTCTTTCCAAATGTTAGACCTGCAGATTCACAGCATTCCATGGGGGACAAGCCAGACAGGAGCTGCAGTATGAATCCAAATGCCAAGCTCCAATAGCAGTGGCTCACACAGACTTCGCCTCTGCCTTCCAGAGACCTACTTCCAGGCCTGTGCACATACCAAAGCAGTGTAGCAAAATGCTTAAGTGCACACAGACCTGGCCTAGAATCCAGACACTGAGAATTTCTGTGTGATTTCCATCCTCTGTAATGTCAAGTTTCCTCATCTTTAAGATGGAACAATAATAGTATCTACTGACCCCAAGTCGTAACTGACTCCACAGCAACTGGTTCTCACCTTAGTGTGGCTGACAGGATTGAGCTCATCAGTATACAGTACTTAAGGCAATGCATGACACATTTTAAGTGCTCAGTAAATGTCTAAGTTATTTTTATTACCTCCATTCCCCTCTCCTGGGGTATCCTCACTCCTCCATCTATGTGACTCTCATACAGGACCTCACCCCAAGATTTCTGATCATCCTTTCAGAAGTCCAAGGCACAAAGTGTCTAGATGGTCTAATGCTACACTATACAATATAGTAGCTAGTAGCCAAGCGTGGCTATTGAGCACTTGAAATGTGTTTAGTCTAAACTGAGATGTGCTGTAAGCTTAAAATATACATATAATATACATATAATTATATATAATATACATATAATAATAATATAATTTTACATTAACTACATATTGAAATGGTATTTTTTATATACTTGGTGAAATAGTTCAAACTATTTTTCACCTGTTTGTTTATACTTTTTTCTACTGTGGCTCCTAGGTGGCTCAGTGGTTAAGAGCTCAGCTGCTAATCAAAAGGTCAGCAGTTCGAATCCACCAGCCACTCCCTGGAAACCCTATGAGACAGTTCTACTCTGTCCTACAGGGTCACTGTGAGTCAGAATCAACTCGACGACAATGGGTTTTTGGTTTGGTTTAGGAAGTTTAAAATTACCTACATGTTTCACATTATATATTTCCATTGGATAATGCCGGTCTAGTTAGACTAACAGTTCCAGGCAGCACAAGCTCCACCCCTAGTCAGTAGTCTCATCTATCTCGTCAGGCAACTTATCATTTCTTCACAAAGTCTTAGCTATCCCAGGGAATGAAGGAACCTTAAAAACTGCCTAATCCTAATAGCCACCTCATGCTTAAATCTGCCTACAAAATCCACCCAATGGTTCTCCACTATACACAGAAATACTTCCAATGACAAGAAACTCACCAACTCCCAAAGCAACCCTTTTTATCTTTCGAGAACTCTTAAGAATTAGAAAGTTCTTCCTCATAATGATGAAGATCTACCTCCCCAGAGGGCTGATGTTACCCCTACCTTCCTCCTTGGGATCATTCAAAAAAGACTCAAGAAAAGGAAAAACTATCATTTGCAGACCACTTACAATGTACCAAGTACTGTGTAAACTTTAGTTTACTGTAGCATTTAACCCTCACAGCCACTCAAGAAGTAGGTACTAGTGTTATCTCCATTTTACAACAGGCCTGTAGTCTTAGAGAGATAGTGATCTGCCTTGGGTACCAGTCAGAAAGTGGTGGATTCCAACAGAGCTGGTGGATTTCTAAACACCTTCATTCAACATTGCCTTTGTGGCTATGTTTCCAACATTTCCCTCTCTCCTGGTCATCCAGCCTGTTAGCAGTTACAGGCATAATCCAGAAGCAATCCTGCCCTGGCCAGACAGGGAAGCACCTACCTGTCTCAGCAGCCCCAAGGATGTCCAGTTTGTCACGGATGGCAGGTGCCAAGGTTAGCGCTTGGATTGGTGTGGGTGCAGAAAAGCCTAGAAAGCTGAGTGCTCGGAGTACCGCCTTGGGCACAAACAGGTCCTTCCAAGCTGACACATCAGCCTTCTGGTCATGCATTTCGGGCATCCATGTTTTCGCCTTTCTGGGCACCTTCGGAGTAGTGCCCTGGGAAGGCTCCAATTTTTTTTTCCCTTTCTTTTTCTTCTTTTTTGGAACAGTGTGGGCCTGGCTTCCTGATGCTATCTCTTCCACCTCTGGCTCAGGACAAATGGAGCCATCTTCCTGAAGCCCTAGCTCAGCATCTTTTACCTCGAATTCTTTCTGGGCACTGGCACCTTCAGTTTCCACATCTTTACTCTTCTTCAACATGACTTTTTTCTTTGGGGAGCTGGCCTCTCCTTCCTCCTCTCCTTCTGAAACAGCTTGTGCCTTTCTCTTCTTGGGCTCTTCCTTTGAGAAGAGGCTGGAGGGATTCTTGGCAGGGGAGACCAACTGGTAATCTGTCAGTTCCTCAAAGCACACTAAGTCATCCATCTGTCCATCTGCAAACATGTTGGGGTCAATCTTCACCTGCTTCCATTTTCCCACAACTTTGATTCCCTTCATCTGAAATTTGTGACACGTTGGTGGCTTTGGCCTTGATTTTGTCTCCTTCAACTTCATGGTTGCTGAAAATGAGAGAAACATTCTATTAGGTTGGCAACTGAGAAGTATGGCGTTCTGAGGCAATATATGACACAAATGAGGACACAAGATGGTCTAACATTGATACTCCCTGCTAGAGAATATCGAAGAGGGGAAGAAATACACCCACCAAAAACCAAACCAAACCCACTGTCGTTCAGTCAATTCTGACTCACAGTGACTCTATAGCAGATGAATGCATATATGTGAACGTGAAGGCACGTGTGACTACATGTGCGTGCACGTATAGGTATACCTGTAGGCACATGTATATACACGTTTGTGTGTGCTGCATATATTCATATATATAATAAAGCACATAGGGAACACAGTTACAGAGACTTCCTAGGCATATTCAAACACCTCATGGGATTGGTTTACTGGGTTTGAAGGCTCAGGACTATAGTCTCATAGCACAACTCAGTCAACTGGCATAACAGTTCATAAAGATAATGTTCTACATTCTAATTTAGTGAGTAGCGTCTAGGATCTTGAAAGCTTATGAGTGGCCATTTAAGATACAATTATCGGTCTCTACCTGTCTAGAGCAAAAGAGAATGAAGGAAAACAAAGACTCAAAGAAAGAAAGTAGGCCACACGACTAACAGCCCACATGAACCACAGCCTCTTCTAGCCTGAGACCAGAAGAATTAGATGGTGCCCAACTACCACTACCAACTGTTCTGACCTGGGATAGAACAGAAGGTCCCAGATAGAACAGAGAAAAATATAGAACAAAAGTCAAATTCCTAAAAAAGCCAGACCTACTGGACTCATAAGACTAGCAGAACCTCCAAGACTATCGCCCAAAGATACCCTTTGAACTTGGAACTGAAGCTACTCGCCGAGGTCACCTTTCAGCCACATAATAGATTGCCTTATAAAATAAACAATATCACCTGTAAGTAATGTACTTCCTTAAACAATCAACTATATGAGACCAAATGGTCAAGATTTACCGAAAAGCAAAGATGAGAAGGCAAGGGGGGGGGTGGGGAAGCTAGATCAATGGAAACACAGCAAACAGAACGGATATAATAAGAATGCCTACACACTGTGAAAATTGTAACCAATGTCAAGTAACGATCTGTATAAAAATTGTTAACTGGGAACCTAATTTTTGCTGTCTAAACTTTCACCTAAAACACAACAAAATATTTTTAAAAAAAGAAAAACTACACCCACAGAAGAGACAGCTTGGTCTGGAACAGTGGAGACATGGGAGATAGAGCAAAGACACATGAGCTAAACCTGGTTTAGATTCCAGATCCAACACGTAACTGCTTGTGGGATCTTGGACAGTTCTACTTACTTCTCTCTGAACCTCACCGTTCTCATCTTTAAAAGGGGAGAGGACTAATAATACGTAAGTCACAAAATGTTTTACGGAAGTAAATGAAACATTATGCGAAGCATGGAGGGTAAAGCCTGCCACACATTAGCCCTTGTGAAGGCAAAATAAAAATGTGGGGTTTGGGGTGGGGGGATTTGGGTCAGATAAAGGGGCAAGTTTTCTTAAAAGCGCACCGGAGCATTTTTCCTTTTCAAGCCTCACCCCAAGCAAACAGATGCCTGTTCCACCATTTTGGCATTTGCCAAAATGGCTTAAAATCCATCCAGCTTTTTCAGTATATTTTAAATGATTTAAAGACCATTTAGGCACAAGTCGTTTGGGCAGAACTTAACTCAAGTCCTCCCTTTTCAGAAAGGCCAAGAAACACAGCATATGGTGTGGAAAAGGTCAACCTAGGTTCAAACCCGGACCCACCACTTGTCAGCTCTGGGCCTCTGGTGGATGGGCTCATATCTGTAAGCCTCAGTTTCCTCGTCTGTAAAAGGAGGGTGACGAGGGTATTTGTCTCACTGGATCGTTAGGAGAATATAAAAAAGTGACGCATGTCAAAAACCGCTTAGCATGGCGTCTGACACGAAATAAGCGAGTAAGCACGAATGGAAAGTTTCGCCCACCACGCAAGCTACGTCATGTTCACAAATAATCGGGGTTCAACGATAAGGAGGGGGCGGCTGTCATTCAAATTCGGGGCGAGGACGCGGAGTGCAAACTGCAGAGCATCAGGGTCCCTCCTCGCGGCGCCAGACTGCGCCCGGCTCCGTGCCTGGCGCTCTCCCCTCGTCTCAGGCACGAACGACCGCACAAAGCCGAGAAGCCGAGAATGCCAAGCCTTTACGCACGAGGAAGGGCCCTGGGTGCGGGGAAGGACCCGGGAAAGATACGCAGCTTGGCTGCGCGGCCTGAGGCGGCGGCCGCCCACTCAGGATCCAGGGAACCTAGCGGCCCGGAGAGGCCCACGATGGGAGCGCCGGAGCCCGCCCCCAACTCCACTCTGGCGCCGACCCCAGTCCCGCTCCAGCCCCGGTATTCACCGTGTGGCGACGCCGCCGAGGAATCCTCAGACCCAGCCAACTGCCTCAGAAAACGCCGCGGCCACCCCTTAGGGGAAGCGTCGCCTGCAGTTCCGGGGCGGGGTCTCCACTCACGTATGCGAGCGCACTGCGAAAGGAAGTTCCTCCCCAACTCTAAACGCCGCAACCTGATTCGCTGCTGCGCGGGGTCTCAGGCTTCTGGTAAGCCGGCCTGGAGAGCCGGAGCTGACGGCGGTTTTCCCTTCCTGGGTTTAAAAAGCCGGCGGAGTTCGGTGTGCCCCGTCCGAAAGGGCTCTGCGTCAGAAATACATGGGAACGCAAGTGCTCTTGTATTATTGGGCTAGTTTTCATGTGTCCAAGAGCAAACGGGAAACTTAAAAATCGAAGTAATGAGTTTTATTGAAGGTATAAAAACGTTTCGAATCCGGGAAAACGAGAGTCCATGACATGAACTAAGCGCTCCACCGGAGGGAATTTTTCGCAGAGTTTAAATACTGTACTAGGGTAAAATCTTTTTATATTACAGCAAGAAGAAAGATTCCGCATATGTTCTAAGAAGCAAAAGTGGGAAACGTGCAAACATGCTGCCAGAGCCAAGTCTGCCCAAGTTCAAGGAATGTAACAGAATCAGTATACGCTGACATTACAAATGGGTAAAATCATTAAAAGCTTCACCTTTTCACAAATTGGCTAAAAACTGCTAAATGACCGTGATTCTACGTTTTGAATTTTCTTTCTTAATAATCATTGGGACAAGCTTCAGTAAAACTCCAGAGTCTTCATCGGCCCAACAAACTTTGGGTGTTAGGTGCTCGCTAGTGGGTTCTGACTCATGGTCACCATATGTACAACAGAACGAAACACGACCCTGTCCTGCTTCATCCTGACAATCATTGCCATGTCCAAAGTATGTAAGACATAGTCTCACCACGCTTGCTTCTAAGGAGCACTCTGGTTGTACTTCTTCCGAGACACACCTGTTTGTTCTTTTGGCACTCCATGATATATTCAGTATTCTTCGCCAACACCACAATTCAAAGGCATCGATTCTTCTTTGGCCTTCCTTATTCACTGTCCAGCTTTCGCATGTATATGACACGATTGAAAATATTATGGCTTGGGTCAGGTGCACCTTAGCATTCAAGGTGACATCTTTGCTTTTCAGCATCTTTGTAGGGCTGCGGTGAGCATTAAATGAGATGACCTGTGGACGCTCTTGGCACAGGCTCATGGTTAGCGTCTCCCCCACAGTCTTCTAGATGAATTGAAAGCTGTGCTCTGGCCTAAAGCCCCTTGCTTGGCCTTAGCCCTGGCAGCTGCACTCTAATGGCTCTGCTAATCAATGTTTGAAGTTCACGGTGATGGAGCCCCAGGCCCTGATCCTAAAAGCCTAGCTTTGCCAGAACAAGTTCTCCTTTTTCTTCTTTTTTTCAAATACCATAAACAGCTTGACCTCTGTGCTTTCCACGGCTAACACTGATCCCTGGAGGAAATCAAGTTCAAGAAGCTCTCTCAGGAGTTTCAAACGCTCCTGGGTGCACATTCAAACCTTGCATTCAAAAACTAGAGAATATGCAAGTCACCAAATGGAATAAACTGAACGAGTATCACTGAGCGTCGATCAGGTATGGTAGGCTGAGTAACTGGTCCCAATTCTTCACCTGTCTCTGTACCCACATCCTTGCCAAGGCCTCATTTTGGGCAGAGCGTATTCCCCACCCCTTGACTTTGGGCTTCACCGTGGACTTGCCATGGCCAATGAAACAAGGTGGAAGTGACAGTGTGCTGGTTCCAGGCCTAGGCCTGTGGGGGCTTCTTGTTTCTATATCACCGTAAGAAGCACTTCCTCTGGAAGCCGCCACCCCATCCAGCCCAGTCCTGAAATAAACACACGTGGAGCAGAGCCCCATCACCTAACCCCGGGATGAACACATGAAGTACAGAACCCCACCACCTGACTCCAAAAGGGGAACACATGTGAAGCAGAGCCCCACAGCCTGAACCGCAGATCAGTGGTCAAAATCAAAGCTGCTACAGCTGCCATGGGGACAGAGATAGTGGTGGTGGTGATTTGGTGGTAGAATTCTTGCCTTCCATGCAGGACCAGGGTTCGTTTCCTGGCCAGTGCACCTCACGCACAGCCACTACCTGTCCATCAATGAAGGTCTGCATGGTGGCAAAAAGGTTAAGCACTCGACTTCGAAATGAAAGGTTGGCATTTGAACCTGTCTTAGTTATCTAGTGCTGCTATAACAGAAATACCACAAGTGGACGGCTCTAACAAACAGAAGTTTATTCTCTCACAGTCTAGGAGGCTAGAAGTCTGAACTCAGGGTGTCAGCTCCAGGGGAAGGATCTCTCTCTCTCTCTCTGTCATCTTTGGTGGAAGGTCCTTGTCATCAGTCTTGCCCTGGTCTAGGAGCTTCTCAGCACAGGGACCCCAGGTCAAAAGGACAGGCTCTGTTCCTGGCACATCTTGCTTGGTGGTATGAGGTCCCCCTGTCCTTCTGCTTGCTTCTCTCTTTTATATCTCAGAGATTGCCTCAAGATACAACCTAATCTTGTAGACTGAGTCCTGCCTCATTAACCTAACTGCCTCTAATCCTGCCTCATTAACATCAGAGAGGTAGGATTTACAACACATAGGAAAATCACATCAGATGACAAAATGGTGGACAATCACACAATACAGGGAATCATGCCCTGGCCAAGTTGACACATATTTTTGGGGGACATAATTCAATCCCTAACAGAACCCAACCAGCAACTCCGTGAGAGAAAGACATGGCAGTCTGTTCCAGAGAAGACTGCAGCCTAGAAAACAGTTCTGCTCTGTTTCACGGGGCTCCTACGAGTCCAAATCAATCTGATAGCACCTAACGACAATGACTTAGGTTCCAGACTAAGATGAACTAGGAAAAAAGGCCTAGTGAGTCACTTCCAAAAATCAGCCAATGAAAACCCACAGATTGCAAGGGTCTGACAGCAGCTAACGATCACGGCTGCCATGGTTTGAAGCACAGCCTCCCAGCCAAGCCCAGCATAGATCCGCAGAACTGCCCCAGCATGCCTACAGATCCATGAGAAAAAAAAAAATTGTTGTTTTAAACTACTGAGTTTTGGGATCACTTATTATGCAGCATTATTGTGGCAGAAACTAAATGGTGATACATCATGTGACAGACTTGAAGAAATGAAATGGGAGGAAAAGAAATGGGGAGGCAGAAAAGGAGAGCCGGAAAGAGAGAGGTGAGAGTTCCTTATAAAGTCTGACGCGGCCTGTTGCACGTTCTCACCTGCAGGCACACATAATCATTGCACATCTTGGTGTCACATAGCCCGGCCATACCAGCTGCGCAGAATCCTGGGAAACAAGGGAAGACCAAGCCCAGAAGGAGGGGGCAGTTTGCAGGGATGCAGAAAGCCGCTGCCGAACTGGGAGCACCCAGGATACAAGAAAGCCATGCAGAGCTAGGAGCACCCAGGATACAAGAAAGCCATGCAGAGCTGGGAGCACCCAGGATACAGGAAAGGCACTGCAGAGCTGGGAGCACCCAGGGAGGGGCCAGCAGCAAGGACCAGGTCTGCATTGAAGGTGAGGGAAGATCAGGAAGTTGAAGTTACACCCTACTGGGACGATGGGCATAGCTTTGGAAGGCATGACAGTGTTGGTCAGAGTGTTAACCTCTAGCCAAGGCAGGCCAGGGGGAGCCAGATGGAGCCCAGCTCCTGGGAGTGGGAACTGGCAGACATTAGGCAGGGGTCAGGTTATAAGAGGCAGCAACTCGAGGGAACAGGAAGGAGTCAAGCAGGTGGATGAGGCGCCCATTGGTGGCATTCAGGGGACCTTGGTACTGTGAGGGTTCTCACTTACTGTAGTGGGTTAGAGTGATGGCCCTCCAAAAGATATGTCTACATCATAACCCCCATATCTATTCATGTGACCTTATTTGGAAAAAGGGTCTTTGCAGAGGTAATGAAGTTTAGGATCTCCAGATGAGATCATCCTGGATTATCCGGGTGGGCCCTAAATGCAATGACAAGTGTTCTTACTAGAGACGGAAGAGAAGACACAGAGAGAGAGAGAGGAGGGGAAGGCCATGAGAAGATGAAGGCAGAGACTGGAGTGATACAGCCACAAGCCAAGGAATGCCAGGAGCCAC
Source organism: Trichechus manatus latirostris (assembly GCF_000243295.1). Taxonomy (NCBI): domain Eukaryota; kingdom Metazoa; phylum Chordata; class Mammalia; order Sirenia; family Trichechidae; genus Trichechus; species Trichechus manatus. The sequence goes on from NW_004443981.1 coordinate 6,643,152, forward strand.
CAGAAGAGGCAAGGAAGGATGCTCCCCTAGAGCCTTCAGAGGGAGCCCGGCCCTGCTGACACCTTGACTTCTAGCCTCCACTACTGTGATGGAATACATTTCTGTGGTGGTCAACCACGCCGTTTGTGGGGCTTAGTTCCGGCAGCTTCAGGATGCCTGTACACTCCTCCAAGCCGAATCACAGCACAGAGCTGTCTGCTCAGGGAAGGATTCCTCCACCACACCCCCAAAAAATAATCCCTCAGAAAGACTCTCCTTGTACTTAAGCACTTAAAAAGTCTCTCATCTAAGGGGTGGCCTCTTGTCTATTTTGCACACTGAAGGCTGTAAGCGGGAGTCACACTATGCCTCCTGGGGATGTGGTCTCACTTGCCTCTGTTGTCATTTATTTTGGCATTTGAACTGCAACTCTTCTTGTATTAAAACACTATTTCTCAATAGACTCGTCTCTATCCACAGTAGCACAGTGGAAGATGGGCTGGGAGGACCCCGTGTGCCAACGAATCGGGAGAGAGGATTTATATTTTGAAGGTATGTTCCTGATTGTTTAACACCTGGGTAGGTCCCTGATCTGCCTCCCTACCTGGTTGTGAACCCCAGGCCTAGGCCCCTTGGAGGCCTCCCCTCCCCTACAGTCCCACAGTTCCCCCTTGGCTACTAAGGAAGGTCCTGGCAGGGTCGGGGGGTCTTTCCTCCCAAGCAAGAGGGGACCAGACCGGGCCTATCTTTCAGCACTCAGTCTCATGGAAGAAGAAAGACACCAATGAATGAAACTCCTGAAAAAGAACAAATGTAAGGGACAAACACCTGGAAATGTCAGGGGCCTGGTACCACTGAGGTGAAAGGCTGCAAGCCCAAGCCCAGCCTGTATCGGGGCGGCCGCCCACTTTCCTACAAACACACCCCATACCTGCCAACCACCTAGACCTGCACATCCCGGAGGGTGTTGTCCACCAGCCTGTTGGCTGCTTTTGCAATTTCAGAGTCTCAAACGAGTCTTCCCAGGCTCCCAAAATGAACCCCAATGTCTGATTATTACCTTGTAAACATGTAGGAAGATCATAACACTCTCGTGCTCCAATTCCTCCAGTTGTTCCCAACGTCACTCAGAACCAAAGTCAGAGTCCTTTCAAACGCCTACAAGGGCCTGCACTGCCCCTCCCTCACACACACAACCTGGCCTTCTCGACCCCCCTCCAATGTTCTGACCTCTACTTCAGCCCTCATTCTCTCTTGTCTGGTCACACCGGCTTCCTTGGTTTCCTCAAACACCTCCTGCCTCAGGGCCTTGGCACTTGCTGTTCTCTGCCTAATGCTCTTCCTCCAAGTTACAACATGGCTCCCTCTGCTTCCTCAGTTCCTTCAGATTCTGATTCAGGGGCCACCTTAGCAGAGAAGCCCTTCTTGACCGCACGATCTAAAATGGCCACCCCGACTCCAATTCTCCCTCTCTCTCTTACTCCACTTCATTTTTTTCATATTCTGAACACCATCTGACATGTTACGTGTGTGCTTGCTTGTTCATTGAATGTTCGTCTCCCCTACATAAGAGCAAACATTTCATTTGGTTCACTCTCCTTCCTCAGGTTCGGAAACAGTGTTTGATGTGTAGAAAATGTCAAGAAATATTTGCTGAATGAATGAATAAATGAGTGAATGAGTAGCACTAGAAACAGCCACCAAGAAAGGATTTATTAGAAATCTTAGGTAGTGAGACCAAAAGAAGCGTAAGTAATCAAGGCGGGGAGCACCTCAGAACCCAAATTCAGGATGCAGCCAGACCTCAGGGGGGTCTGAAAATAAGAACAGGAAGGACTCTCCTCGTCTCTCACTCTAGTTGCTTCTACTTATTTTTTTATACTTTTTTTTTTTGCCAATTCAACAATTTTTACACGTAGAATCCAATGCCACTGATTCCATCAATCATGTGTTCAACATCACCAATATTCACTGTCAAATTTTCCATCACCATAAAAAGATGCTCAGTGTCCTAAACAATGACTCTCCCAGTGGTCTGTATGCATTTCCTACTCTAGATATCTCATATAAGTGGGATCATAGGATATTTGTCCTGTGGGGATTGCATCACTCAGCACAATGCTTTCAGGGTGCATCCGTGTCTTAGCACATACTAGGACTTCATTTCTCTTTATGTCCCTCTGGCTTCTTTCTGCACATTTACTCCGTTTCTCATTCTCAGCAGACCAGCTTTCTCTCTTAAACGGAGTGCAGAAGATGGCTGCCCTATGACTCCCCTCGTCTTTGTTACAGAACCAGCTATCCAGTTTGTTTCTCTGTATCTTGTTCTCTTTCCAAATTTCTAGGGAAAGAACCCTGGTTGGCCCCACCTTTCAAAGTGCCAGTCTCTGGTTTTATCAGTGTAGTAAGGAGGGTCAGATCATATTCATAAACACAGCCTCCAGGAGTCCACCTGATAAATGGGGAAGAAACAGCAGTCCAGGGCATCAGTGAGAGTTGGGGACACATCCTGAGAGAAAGTACTGCAAAACCTCTTCCAATGTCAGATACTGCCGTCCCAAAAGTTTGCTCCCAAGAAAGGGAGCTGCTCTTGCAGCCCTTTCAGGTTCAGGTTCAGGTTCAGAGCGAGACTGCCCCAGCCCTCCAAACAAATCTCCATCCCATCCAAGCCAGGGCTGCAGGGGTGTTACCCAGCCCACCTGCCATTGTGCTTGCAGTTTACGGTATTGCCACAACAGGGCACTCCAAAACCAGGAACCTAATTCTCCCAAGGCGTCCCTGGGTGTTGCAAAAGCTTAACTTGCTTGACTGCTAACCAAAAGGTGGAGATTCAGTCCACCCAGGGGCATCTCAGAAGAAAGGCCTGGCGATCTAATTCCAAAACATTGGCCATTGAAAGTGTGCTCTATGGAACCCAGTTCTGCTCTGATATGCAGAGGCTGCCATGAGTCAGAATCAACAGCAACTGTTTTTTATACATGAGTCCATATTGACATAAATAAATGATTGGACAGATAAATTAAATGGGAAGGAACAAATCTCGGACTTCAGAAGACCTAAATGAAAGTCAAAAGAGACTCTGAAACTTGTGCAGAGTAGCTAAAGTGAAAGGAAGAAATGAAGTCAGTCTTAGAAGAAATACAACCAGAATTTGCCTTAGGAATGAGGATGCCAAAAGTTCAGCTCGCTTCCTTTACACACATCATCAGGAAAGATCAGTTGCTAGAAAAGGACATCATGTTTGACAAAGTAGAGAGAGGGTCAGCAAAAACGGGGGAAACCCCCAATGAGATGGATTGACACAATCCTGGAGTCACAGCAATGGACTCAAACATACCAATGATCATGAAGATGGAGCAGGACTGTTACATATAAGGTCACCATGAGTCAGAGCCAATTCAACAGCAACTAGCAACAACAGAAGTTAGGATTAGGCTACCTTGGTATCTTTGTTGAAACTCAATTGACCATATGTTTAGGTTTATTTATGGACTCTCTATTCTGTTTCATTGATCTCATTGCCTATCCTTAATGATGATATTTTTTGTTTTTTATTCCTTTTCCCAGCAAGGGTTTAAAAAGGGTATTACTAAATAAAGAGTTAGCTTTGTTAATTTTTTCTATTGTTTATTGTCTATGTCATTGATTTCTGCTCTTTATTTTTTTTCTTCCACTCACTTTGGATTTAGTTTGCTCTTCTAAACTTAGAAACTTAAATAATTTATTTTAAACCTCTCTTTTCTTCTAATATAAATATTTAAAGCCTTTTTAAAAAATCCATCTATGCACTGATTTAGTTGCATCCTACAAACTTTGCTTTGTTTTCACTTCTATTCAAAACAGTTTCTAACTTCATTTGTGATTTTTAAAATTTATCCCACAGGTTATTTAGAAGCATATTTGCTCAATTCCTCTGTATCTGAGGAATTTCTAGATATCTTATTGTTATTTATTACTAATTTAATACCTTTGTGGTTGATAACATACTGTGTGTTTTTCATCTTTTACTGAAATTTATCAGGCCTTGTTTTATGGCCCAACCTATAGTCTAGCCTAATAAAATGTTCTATCTGGTTTTTCATATAGGTTGACAATCTCTGCTCTTTACAAAAAGTATTTAGTTCATTGATATTTAAATAATGACTAAAATGTTTGGGTTCAATTTATCATCTTGGATTTGTTTTGTATTTTGTCCCATATATTCTTTTTTCTTCTGTTCATCTTCCTGTCCTTTATTTTGGGCAAATTGAGCTTAAGGGCTTTATTTGCAAATTCCAGGAAATCAGAAAAGGCACAGTTGGCACTAGTTAGGGGAGTCTAAGAAGGTGGCTGATATACATTTGAGTTTTGGGGTGTCTTAGTCATCTAGCACTGCTCTAACAGAAATACCACAAGCGGACGGCTTTAACAAAGAGAAGTTTATTCTCTCATCGTCCAGTAGGCGAGAAGTCCAAATTCAGGGTGTCATCTCCAGGGGAACGCTTTCTCCGTCAGCTCTGGAGGAAGGTCCATGTCATCAATCTTCCCTTGGTCTGGAAGACTCTCTACGCAGGAACCTCAGGGCCAAAGGATGCGCTCTGCTCCCGGCACTGCTTTCTTCGTGGTATGAGGTTCCCATGTGTCTCTGCTCGCTTCTCTCTTTTATATCTCAAAAGAGATTGGCTTAAGACACTATCGAATCTTGTAGACCTCAACAGTATAACTGCCGCTAATCCATCTCATTAGATAATGGTGAGTGAATTTACAACACTAAGGAAATCATATCAGATTACAAAATGGTACACAATTACACAATACTGGGGATCATGACCCGGCCAGGTTGAAAGATATTTTGGAGGGACACAATTCAATCCATGACATGGGGTATCCTTGAAAGTAGCTTTTAAAAATAGTAAAGACTGTTGTGGCTACTTGGATTTTTTAGGCACCTCAGAGGAAAGGCCGGGCAATCTAATTCTAAAAAATCAGCCACTGAAAGTGTGCTCTGTGGAACACAGTTACGCTCTATATGCAGAGGTTGTCATGAGTCAGAATTGATATTTAATTTATCCTCCATGTGTCTATCAGTTTGTCGTACTGTGGGGGCTTGTGTGTTGCTGGAAGCTATGCCACCGGTACTCAAATAACAGCAGGGTCACCGATGGCGGACAGGTTTCAGCTGAGCTTCCAGACTAAGACAGACTAGGAAGAAGGGCCCAGCAGCCTAATTCTGAAAAGAATTAGCCAGTGAAAACCTTATGAATAGCAGCAGAACATTCTCTGGTATCGTGCTGGAAGATGAGCCCCTCAGGTTGGAAGTCACTCAAAAGACGACTGGGAAGAACTGCCTCCTCAAAGTAGAGTCGACCTTGATGTGGATGGAGTCAAGCTTCTGGGATCTTCATTTGCTGATGTGGCACGACTCAAAATGAGAAGAAACAGCTGCAAACATCCATTAATAATCGGAACGTGGAATGTACGAAGTATGAATCTAGGAAAATTGGCAATCATCAAAAATGAAATGGAACGCATTAACATCGATAACCTAGGCATCACTGAGCTGAAATGGACTGGTATTGGCCACTTTGAATCCGACAGTCATATGGTCTACTACGCCGGGAATGACAACTTGAAGAGGAAAGGCGTTGCATTCATCAACAAAAAGAACATTTCAAGATCTAGCCTGAAGTTCAACACTGTCAGTGATAGGATAATACCCATATGCCATCAAGGAAGACCAGTTAACACGACTATTATTCAAATTTACACACCAACCACTAAGGCCAAACATGAAGAAATTGATTCTTATCAACTTCTGCAGTCTAAAAGTAATCGAACCTGCAATCAGGATGCACTGATAATTACTGGTGATTGGAATGAGAAAGTTGGAAACAAGAACGATTGGTAGTTGGAAAATATGGCCTTGGTGATAGAAACGATGCCAGAGATTCCATGACTGAATTTTGCAAGACCAATGACTTTTTCATTACAAATACCTTTCTTCACCAACATAAACGGCAACTATACACATGAATCTTGCCAGATGGAATACACAGGAAGCAAATTGACTACATTTGTGGAAAGAGATGATGGAAAAGCTCAATATCATCAGTCAGAACAAGACCAGGGAGGGACTGAATGCATAACAATCAATTACTCATATGCAAGTTCAAGTTGAAGCTGAAGAAAATTAGAACAAGTCCACCAGAGCCAAAGTACGACCTTGAGTATATCCCACCTGAATTTAGAGACCATCTCAAGAATAGATTTGATGCGTTGAACACTAATGACTGAAGACCAGACGATATGTAGAATGACATCCAAGACATCATCCATGAAGAAAGCAAGAGGTCATTAAAAAGACAGGAGAGAAAGAAAAGACCTAAATGGATGTCAGAAGAGACTCTGAAACTTGCTCTTGAATGTCAAGGAGCTAAGGCAAAAGGAAAAAAGGATGACGTAAAAAAGCGGAACAGAAGATTGCAAAGGGCAGCTGGAGAAGACAAAGTATCATGATGACATACGCAAAGCCCTGGAGATAGAACACCAGAAGGAAAAAACACACTCAGCATTTCCCAAGCTGAAAGAACTGAAGAAAAAAATTCAAACCTCGAGTTGCAATACTGAAGGATTCTTGGGGGAAAATATTAAACAACGCATAAGGCATCGAAAGAAGATGGAAGGAATGCACAGAGTCACAATACCAATAAGAAATGGACGCCGTTCAACCATTTCAGGAGGTAACATACGATCAGGAACCGATGGTACTGAAGGAAGAAGTCCAAGCTGCACTGAAGGCACTGGCGAAAAACAAGGCTCCAGGAATTGATGGAATATCAACTGAGATGTTTCAACAAACGGATGCAGTGCTGGAAGTGCTCACTTTCAAGACATCTGGAAGACAGCTACCTGGCCAACTGACTGGAAGAGATCCATATTTATGCCTATTCCCAAGAAAGGCGATCCAACCGAAAGCGGAAATCATTGAACAATGTCATTAATATCACACGCAAGCAAAATTTTGCTGAAGATCCTGAAAAAGTGGCTGTAGCAGTATATCAACAGGAGCTGCCAGAAATTCAAGGTGGATTTAGAAGAGGACATGGAACCAGGGATATCCTTGCTGATGTCACATGGATCCTGGCTGAAAGCAGAGAATACCAGAAAGATCTTTACCTGTGTCTTATTGACTATGCTAGGGCATTCGACTTTGTGGATCATAAAAAATTAAGTACAACATTGCGGAGAATGGGAATTCTGCAACACTTAATTGTGCTCATGATGAATCTATACATGATCAACAGGCAGTCGTAATCTGAAAGCTGGACTATATGAAGAAGAACGGGGCATCAGGATTGGAGGAAGACTCATTAACAACCTGCATCATGCAGATGACACAACCTTGCTTGCTGAAAGTGAAGAGGACTTGAAGCATTTACTGATGAAGATCAAAGACCACAGCCTTCAGTATGGATTACATCTCAACATAAAACAAATACCCTCACAACGGGGCCAATAAGCAACATTATGATAAACAGCAAAAAGATTGACGCTGTCAAGGATTTCATTTTACCTCGATCCCCAATCAACACCCATGGAAGCAGCAGTGAAGAAATCAAAAGACGCGTTGCATTGTGCAAATCCACTACAAAAGTCTTCTTTAAAGTGTCGAAAAGCAAAGATTTCACCTTGAGGACTAAGGGGTGCCTGACCCATACCATGGTGTTTTCGGTCACCTAATATGTATGCGAAAGCTGGACAATTAATAAGGAAGAAAGAAGAACTGACGCCTTTGAATC